>NC_036858.1:11352640-11467183 GCF_002910315.2 Salvelinus sp. IW2-2015
AAGGGATCGGTGGCGGCTAGTAGGACGGTGACGACGACCGCCGAGCACCGCCCGAACAGGCAGGGGAGTCAACTTCGGCGGAAGTCGTGACAATTGCTCTGTTTACTCGAAATAAACAGAGCAAACAACATTACATAAACCCATGTCAAACCGTTGGAATGTTATGACAGTGGGTTTCTTCAGCGCTCCTTAATTCATCCCTTACATACTTCCCTATTCAAAGTAAATAGAGCAAACAAGATTACATAAACCCATCTCAAACCATTAGAATGTTATGACAGGGGGGTTTCTTCAGCACTCCATAATTCGTCCCTTACATAGACTGAGTATACAAAACATGAATCACAAGACTTGTCTGAAGGTCCCCCTGTACCAGTTGAAAACAGTGTTGGAAGTCTACAGTACCAGTCAAAACTTTGGACACATCTACTCATTCAAGGGTTTTTCTTAATTTCTACTATTTTATACATTGTAGAATGGTAGTGAAGACATCAAAACTATGAAATAACACATATGGAATCATGTAGTAAGCAAAAAAGTGTTAAACAAATCAAAATATATTTTATATTTGAGATTCTTCAAAGTAGCCGCACTTTGCCTTGATGACATCTTTGCACGCTCTTGGCATTCTATCAACCAGCTTCAGGAGAAAATCACCTGGAATGCATTTCCATTAACAGGTGTGCCTTGTTAAAAGTACATTTTATGCATTTGAGCCAATCAGTTGTGTTGTGACAAGGTAGGGGTGGTATACAGAAGATAGCACTATTTGGTAAAAGACCAAGTCCATATTACAGCAAGAACAGCTCAAATAAGCAAAGAGAAACGACAGTTCATCATTACTTTAAGACATGAAGGTCAGTCAATACGGAAAATGTCAAAAACGTAGAKATTTTCTTCAAGTGCAGTCGCAAAAACCATCAAGCGCTATGATGAAACTGGCTCTCACGAGGACCGCCACATGAAAGGAAGACGCAGAGTTACCTCTGCGGCAGAGAATAAGTTCAGTTAACTGCACCTCAGATTGCAGCCCAAACAAATGCTTCACAGAGTTCAAGTAACAGACACATCTCAACATCAACTGTTCAGAGGAGACTGCATGAATCAGGCCTTCATGGTCGAATTGCTGCAAAAAAAAACACTACTAAAGGACACCACTAAGAAGAAGAGACTTGCTTGGGCCAAGAAACACAAGCAATGGACATTAAACCGGTAGAAATCTGTCCTTTGGTCTGATGAGTTCAAATTTGCGAATTTTGGTTCCAACCACCGTGTCTTTGTGAGATGCAGAGTAGGTGAACGAATGAGCTCCGCATGTGTGGTTCCCACCGTGAAGCATGGAGGAGGAGGTGTGATGGTGATGGGTGCTTTGCTGGTGACACTGTCTGTCATAAATTTAGAATTCAAGACACACTTAACCAGCACGGTTACCACAGCATTCTCCAGCGATACCCCATCCCATCTGGTTTGCGCTTAGTAGAACTATCATTTGTTTTTCAACAGGACAATGACCTAACACACCTCCAGGCTGTGTAAAGGCTGTTTGACAAAGAAGGACAGTGATGGAGGGCTGCATCAGATGACTTGGACTCCACAATCACCCAACCTTTTGGGTTGAGTTGGACCGCAGAGTGAAGAAAAAGCAGCCAACAAATGCTCAGCTTAAGTGGGAACTCCTTCAAGACTGTTGTAAAAGTATTCCTCATGAAGATGGTTGAGAGAATGCTAAGAGTGTGCAAAGCTGTCATCAAGGCAAAGGGCTACTTTGAAAAATCTAAAATATTTTTAGATTTTCTGACACTTTTTTGGTTACTAAATTATTCCATATGTGTTATTTCATAATTTTTATTGATTCACTATTATTCTACAATGTAGAAAATAGTAAAAATAAAGAAAAACCCTTGAATGAGTAGGTGTGCCCAAACTTTTGACTGGTACTGTATATGGAGACTGTTAAATAACCCAAATAAGGGGTTAAAATAAACTGTTTCCTGATCTTTCTTACATCTCTCAGATACAGGACAGACACTTCAGAACAAACTTCCTTTTTATTTTTTGTGATTTTCTGTTGTTCCATGTAGTGAATCTCTTATTCAATGCTTTTGTATGGGCTAATACCAGTATATATATTTTTTAAATATATTTTTGGGATTCCTACAGTTGAAGTCGGAGGTTTACATACACTTAGGTTGCAATCATTATAACTCGTTTTTCAACCACTCCACAAATTTCTTGTTAACAAACTATAGTTTTGGCCAGTTGGTTAGGAAGGTTATCTACTTTCTGCATGACACAATTCATTTTTCCAACAATTGTTTACAGACAGATTATTTCACTTATAATTCACTATATCACCATTCCAGTGGGTCAAAAGTTTACATGCACTAAGTTGACTGTGCCTTTAAACAGCTTGGAAAATTCCAGAAAATGGCTTTAGAAGATTCTGATAGGCTAATTGACATAATTTGAGTCAATTGAAGGTGTACCCGTGGATGTATTTCAAGGCCTACCTTCAAACTCAGTGCCTCTTTGCTTGACATCATGGGAAAATCAAAAGAAATCAGCCAAGACCTCAGAAAAACAATTGTAGACCTCCACAAGTCTGGTTCATCCATGGGAGCAATTTCCAAACACCTGAAGGTACCACGTTTTTCTGTACAAACAATAGTATGCAAGTTTAAACACCACGGGACCACGCAGCCGTCATACCACTCAGGAAGGAGACACGTGCTGTCTCCTAGAGATGAGCGTACTTTGGTGCGAAAAGTGCAAATCAATCCCAGAACAACAGCAAAGGATCTTGTGAAGATGCTGGAGGAAACGGGTACAAAAGCATCTATATTCACAGTAAAACGAGTCCTATATCGACATAACCTGAAAGGCCTCTCAGCGAGGAAGAAGCCACTGCTCCAAAACCGCCATAAAAATCCAGACTACGGTTTGCAACTGCACATGGGGACAAAGATCGTACCTTTTGGAGAAATGTCCTCTGGTCTGATGAAACAAAAATAGAACTGTTTGGCCATAATGACCATCGTTATGTTTGGAGGAAAAAGGCGGAAGCTTGCAAGCCGAAGAACACCATCCCAACCGTGAAGCACGGGGGTGGCAGCATCAAGTTGTGGGGGTGCTTTGCTGCAGGAGGGACTGGTGCACTTCACAAAATAGATTGCATCATGAGGGAGGAAAATTATGTGGATATATTAAATCAACATCTCAAGACATCAGTCAGGAAGTTACAGCTTGGTCGCAAATGGGTCTTCCAAATGGACAATGACCCGAAGCATACTTCCAAAGTTGTTGCAAAATGGCTTAATGATAACAAAGTCAAGGTCTTGGAGTGGCCATCACAAAGCCCTGACCTTAATCCCATAGAACATTTGTGGGCAGAACTGAAAACGTGTGCGAGCAAGGAGGCCTACAAACCGGAGGAATGGGCCAAAATTCCCCCAACTTATTGTGGGAAGCTTTTGGAAGGCTACCCGAAACGTTTGACCCAAGTTAAAACATTTAAAGGCAATGCTACCAAATACTAATTGAGTGTTTGTAAACTTCTGACCCACTGGGAATGTGATGAAATAAATAAAAGCTGAAATAAATCATTCTCTCTACTATTATTCTGACATTTTACATTCTTAAAATAAAGTAGTGATCCTAACTGACCTAAGACAGAGAATATTTACTTGGATTTAATGTTAGGAATTGTGAAAAACTGAGTTTAAATGTATTTGGCTAAGGTGTATGTAAACTTCCGACTTCAACTGTATGTAAAAATGCTGTTCATTGACTACACCGTAGCTCAGCATTCAACACCATAGTACCTTCCAAGCTCATCATTAAGCTTGAGAACCTTGGTCTCAACCCCGCCCTGTGCAATTGGGTCCTGGACTTCCTGTCGTTCCGCCCCCAGGCCGCCCACTCTCCATTTCACTGATCCTCAACACTGGGGCCCCACAAGTGTGCATGCTCAGCCCTGTCCTGTACTCCCTGTTCACCCATGACTGCGTGGCCATGCATGCCTCCATCTCAATCATCAAGTTTGCAGACGGCACAATAATAGTAGGCTTGATTACCAACAACGACGAGACAGCCTAGAGGGAGGAGGTGAGGGATCTCGGAGTGTGGTGTCAGGGAAAATAACCTCTCATGTCAACAAAACAAAGGAGATGATCGTGGACTTCAGGAAACAGCAGAGGGAGCATCCCCCTATCCACATCGATGGGACAGTAGTGGAGAATGTGGACACATCACTGACAAACTGAAATGGTCCACCCACACAGACAGCAACAGCGCCTCTTCAACCTCAGGAGGCTGAAGAAATTTGGCTTGGCACCTAAAACCCTCACAAACTTTTGCAGATGCACAATTGAGTCGGGCTGTATCACCGCCTGGTACGGCAACTGTACCCACAACCGCAGGGCTCTCCAGAGGGTGGTTAAGTCTGCACAACGCATCAACGGGAGTAAACTACATGCCTTCCAGGACACCTACAGCGCCCGATGTCACAGGAAGGCCAAAAAGATCATCAAGGACAACAACCACCCGAGCCACTACCTGTTCACCCCGCTACCAGAAGGCGAGGTCAGTACAAATGCATTAAAGCAGGGACCGAGAGACTGAAAAACAGCTTCTATCTCAAGGCCATCAGACAGCTAAACAGCCATCACTAGGACAGAGAGGCTGCTGCCTACATACAGACTTGAAATCATTGGCCATTTTAATAAATGGAACACTAGTCACTTTAATAATGCAGCTTTAATACTATTTACATATCTTGCATTACTCATCTCATATGTATATACTGTTTTCTATACTATCTTTTGCATCTTAGCCTATGCCGCTCTGTCATTGCTCATCCATATATTTATATATTCTTATTCCATTCCATTCCTTATTCCATTAGGTATTTGTTGTGGAATTGTTAGATATTACTTGTTAGATATTGCTGCACTGTCGGTACTAGAACCACAAGCACTCCGCAACACTCGCAATAACATCTGCTAACCATGTGTATGTGACCAATACATATGATTTGATTTTTATGTGGCAGGGACTCCAGACAATCACGGATTACAAAGGGAAAACCAGCCACATCACGGACACCATCTTGCTCCCGGACAAGCTTAACACCTTCTTCACTCGCTTTGAGGATAACACAGTGCCACCAACGCGGGCTGTTCCCGAGAACTGTGGGGTCTCATTCTCCATGGCCGACGTGAGTAAGACATTTAAGCATGTTAACCCTCGCAAGGCGCAGATCAGATGGCTGGAGTGTCTGCTGTCCCCACATGCTTCAAGATGTCCACCATTGTTCCTGTACCCAAGAAAGCAAAGGTAACTGAAATAAATGACTATCGCTCCATAGCACTTACTTGTGTTGTCATGAAGTACTTTGAAAGACTAGTTAAGGATCATATCACCTCCACCTTACCTGACACCGTAGACCCAATTCAATTTGCACACCGCCCCAATAGATCCACAGACGATGCAATCACCATCACACTGCACACTGCCCTATCCCATCTGGACAAGAGGAATACCTACAGTATTGGGGCAAAAAAGTATTTAGTCAGCCACCCATTGTGCAAGTTCTCCCGCTTAAAAAGATGAGAGAGGCCTGTAATTTTCATCATAGGTACACTTCATCTATGACAGACAAAATGAGAAGAAAAAAATCCAGAAAATCTCATTGTAGGATTTTTTATGAATTTATTTGCAAATTATGGTGGAAAATAAGTATTTGGTCACCTACAAACAAGCAAGACTTTCTGGCTCTCACAGACCTGTAACTTCTTCTTTAAGAGGCTCCTCTGTCCTCCACTCGTTACCTGTATTAATGGCACCTGTTTGAACTTGTTATCAGTATAAAAGAACACTGTCCACAACCTCAAACAGTCACACTCCAAACTCCACTATGGCAAAGACCAAAGAGCTGTCAAAGGACACCAGAAACAAAATTGTTAGACCTGCACCAGGCTGGGAAGACTGAATCTGCAATAGGTAAGCAGCTTGGTTTGAAGAAATCAACTGTGGGAGCAATTATTAGGAAATGGAAGATATATAAGACCACTGATAATCTCCCTCGATCTGGGGCTCCACGCAAGATCTCACCCCGTGGGGTCAAAATGATCACGAGAACGGTGAGCAAAAATCCAGAACACACGAGGGACCTAGTGAATGACCTGCAGAGAGCTGGGACCAAAGTACAAAGCCTACCATCAGTAACACACTACGCCGCCAGGGACTCAAATCCTGCAGTGCCAGACGTGTCCCCTGCTTAAGCCAGTACAGTTCCAGGCCCGTCTGAAGTTTGCGAGAGAGCATTTTGATGATCCAGAAGAAGATTGGGAGAATGTCATAGGGTCAGATGAAACCAAAATAGAACTTTTTGGTAAAAACTCAACTCGTCGGTTTTGGAGGACAAAGAATGCTGAGTTGCATCCAAAGAACACCATACCTACTGTGAAGCATGGGGGTGGAAACTCATGCTTTGGGGCTGTTTTTCTGCAAAGGGACCAGGACGACTGATCCGTGTAAAGGAAAGAATGAATGGGGCCATGTATCGTGAGATTTTGAGTGAAACCTCCTTCCATCAGCAAGGGCATTGAAGATGAAACGTGGCTGGGTCTTTCAGCATGACAATGATCCCAAACACACGCCCGGGCAACGAAGGAGTGGCCTCGTAAGAAGCATTTCAAGGTCCTGGAGTGGCCTAGCCAGTCTCCAGATCTCAACCATATGAAAATCTTTGGAGGGAGTTGAAAGTCCGTGTTGCCCAGCAACAGCCCCAAAACATCACTGCTCTAGAGGAGATCTGCATGGAGGAATGGGCCAKAATACCAGCAACAGTGTGTGAAAACCTTGTGAAGACTTACAGAAAACGTTTGACCTCTGTCATTGCCAACAAAGGGTATATAACAAAGTATTGAGATAAACTTTTGTTATTGACCAAATACTTATTTTCCACCATCATTTGCAAATAAATTAATAAAAAATCCTACAATGTGATTTTCTGGATTTTTTTCTTCTCATTTTGTCTGTCATAGTTCAAGTGTACCTATGATGAAAATTACAGGCCTCTCTCATCTTTTTAAGTGGGAGAACTTGCACAATTGGTGGCTGACTAAGTACTTTTTTGCCCCACTGTATGTAAGAATGCTTGACTACAGCTCAGCCTTCAACACCATAGTTCTCTCCAAACTCATCATTAAGCTCGGGCCCTGGGTTGGAACCCTGATGGGCCAACCCCAGGTGGTGAAGGTAGGAAACAACAGCTCCACTACGCTGATCCTCAACACAGGGGCACCACAAGGGTGCGTGCTCAGCCCCCTCCTGTACTCCTTGTTCACCCATAACTGCGTGGCCACGCACGCCTCCAACTCAATCATCAAGTTTGCAGACAACACAACAGTAGTAGGCCTGATTACTAGCAATGACGAGACAGCCTACAGGAAGGAGGTGAGGGCCCTGGCGGAGTGGTGCCAGGAAAATAACCTCTCCTTCAACGTCAACAAAACGAAGGAGCTGATCGTGGACTTCAGGACACAGCAGAGGGAGCACAACCCCATCCACATTGACGGGGCCACAGTAGATAAGGTGAAAAGCTCAAAGTTCCTCAGCATACACATCCCTGACAATCTGTAATTGTCCACCCACACAGAAATTTGGCTTGGCCCCTAAGACCCTTACAAACTTTTATAGATGCGCTATTGAGCTCATCCTGTCGGGCTGCATCACCGCCTGGTACGGCAACTGCACCGCCCACAACCGCAGGGCTCTCCAGAGGGTGGTGCAGTCTGCCCAACGCATCATGGGGGCAAACTGCCTGCCCTCCAGGACACCTAGAGCACCCAATGTCACAGGAAGGCCAAAAATATCATCAAGGACATAAACCATCCGAGGCACTGCCTGTTCACCCCGTTATCTTCCAGATGGTGAGGTCAGTACAGGTGCATCTTAGCTGGGACTGAGAGACTGAAAAACAGCTTCTATCTCATGGCCATCAGACTGTTAAATAGCCATTACTAGCCGGCCTCCACCTAGTACCCTGCCCTGAACTTAGTCACTGTCAGTAGCCGGCTACTCCCCGGTTACTCAACCCTGCACCTTAGAGGTTGCTACCCAATATACATAGACATGGGATCACTGGTCACTTTAATAATGTTTACATACTGTTTTACTCATTTCGTATGAGTATACTGTATTCTAGTCAATGCCATCCTATTCAAGTATTGCTGTGTATATACTATTCTATCCTACGTATTCTACAGATATACTAAATCATCTTTCCACATACTGTCCATAATGTCTATACATCCGATCATATATACATATATATATATATATATATATATATATATATATATATATATATATATATATATATATATATATACTCCGGACTCCGACATTGCTTGTCCTAATATTTATATATTTCTTAATTCCATTCTTTTACTTTTAGATTTGTGTATATAGTTGTAAATTATATATTACTGCAGTGTTGGAGCTAGGAACACAAGCATTTCGCTACAACCGCAATAACATCTGCTGAATATGTGTATGTGACCAATAGAATTTGATTTCACCCTTTGAATGGCACACAAACACAATCTCTAGGGTTTAAAAATACTTCTTTAACCTGTCCCTTGCCCTTCAACTACACTGATTTAAGAGGATTTAACAATTGACCTCAATAAGGTATCATAGCTTTCAGCTGGATTCACCTGGTCAGTCTGTCATGGAAATGCCAGGTGTCCTTAATGTTTTGAACACTCTGTGTACTTCCCTATTCATTCATTTAAAAGACATCAATGAACTCCTATGAAAATAACCACTCTAAAGGTGGATTTAACTGATGTTCTCATTATTCTGGTCCAATGTAATGTCTCACATGAGAGACTAGTCTATATAACACTGAGCCATAGGGGAAATAACTACTCCAAGTTGCTTTGTCAACACTTCCAGGGAGCTTTAATGAAATGGTATTCTAATGTATTCATAGTGTGTCCTACATTTGAATTTGTAAATGCCCTGTGCCAAAATAAGACAAATGTTAATCAGCATGTGACTGGGACGTTACAGAAATTGGCATGCCTGTGTATTTTTGCCATCACGTTATGAAAAGAGAAATAAGAAGGAAAGCTGTTTCGTATACTGCGAATAACCATGGCAAAACTTCTGCTAAATTGCTGTTGTTATGGTGGTTATATTCTAGAATTCATTTTCGTGGTAAGTAGGGAAAATGGCATGGATCATGTCCCTAATCAGAATAAGTTGATTATAAATGAAATTTCCATCTGTTTTCCATGGAGTAAAAATGAGCTCAGTTGTGTCATTATCCATAATCCTGCATTTTAATCAATAAAGCATTGAATAACTGTGTTTTATTTGGTATTCACTAATGTGCTTGTAAATGAACAATTGGGACAACAATTGGGAAATGGGGATAGTAAAGGGGTTATTTTCAGTCATTGCACGGTCAGAATGTGCCATTCGATATGATAATTAACATTTTTGTTCTGGTTCCATTCTGTCTCCCTGGTTGCTATCTGTGGTAATTCTACAGGCATCGGTCTTGGGATTACTGCCTGGAGCTGGAGACTTGACCGGCTTGGAGACAAAGGTGTTCCAACCGAGCCAACTATCCCGGCGTAGCCAATCAGAGGGCCAGAGGAATTGCTTTGTCATCCAGTGAATGGCGCACTTACTTTGATGCCAGGTTTATTAGTCTTTAGGTAACTGAACTACAACATCATGTGGATTCTTCTGTAACGTTTCATTTTGTACTGTATTTCAGATCAAATGAGCTGAGGATGTTGGTCATTTTATCCAATACAGAATGACACATTATTTCAAACTAGAAAGAAAAAACACCACCTTTTGATGCATAGTAAAACTCCATGCATATCACAGTCTACAGTACTGCTCTCTACCTTACCAAGTCATTCTCCACAGTCAGCACTTTAGGAGACATAATGGACTGAAAGATTGCAAAATTACCCTCACTCATACATAATAGACAGGTTGGCATATTTTGTGGGTATATTTATGGGGACCATTGGGGTTGGACACTGCACTGTTAGGTAATCGGCTTCTGGGACATGGCATATGCCGATAATGCTGCAATTAATTGCTGTGCCGAGAGATCATTGGCTCTGTACATATGCTGCACACTGGCTTTCATGGTGGTGAGCAGCATATGTACAGAGCCAATGATCTCTCGGCATATGCAGCGCATGTGTTTAGTAATAGTGGATTAGGCTTACTAGGGCCCACTTTGAAGGCCTGTACAGATGCCTAATTTGAGAGTGAATTCAATTCGCTTTTTGGGGGGGGGGCTCTTGTTTAGCTGAGTACAGCTTTCTTTCTCTCTCTCCCCCCTCAGTCTGTGAAGCCTTCTGGTGTGAGGTATAAGAGGCCTGGCGAGGGCCTCACTCATTCAGCGTGCAGTAGTCATTTTCAATGCCCCCTTATTAGTAGTATGAGGTCCCCACTCCAGCCGAGAGTTTTTTTTTAATGTGTCCTCACAGAGTTAGGTGGCCCCTTCTACTCCCTGTTAAAGCCCCACCACAGCTTCCAGACTCATTATCCCCTTTACCCTACCTCCCTCTCGCCATACCTCAACTCCTAAGCCTCCAATGGTCTGACCGCAGCATTTAATTACCCACCTATTATTAGCCCACTGCCAGCCCCTCTACCCTGAAATCTCCTAAACACCCCCTTTTCCACCTCTGTTGAAAAGTGGTCGTGATAGGTTGCGGGGGCCACTCACACTCCCTTTCCCACAGGGCTCGGGATTATATTGCGTCCATATCCACCCTGAAGGTGTACACATTAAGCCTCCCAGTCTCTCTGGGTCTCGAAACACATTATGTAAGGCTGGTCCCAGCCCCGCTTGGCTTTCTCTCTCCAGAAGGCCTCCTGTTGTGTTCAAAGGCAAAATGCAGGCGGTTGAGTACAGTTTGTATGTGAGACAGCAGGAGTGTACAGCACAGCGCTGTCAGTGGGAGTCCATGGCCAGGCGAACATGAAGCACTGACAACCTATGACAGCAAACCATGTGAGGCTTCAGTAAACTGTGTGTACACTTCACAGAGTTGAAGTAACTGTAGGTCAAGGTCTGCGATCTACACGGGCAATTGGTGTTAGGAAGGGAGGCTTTGTGACCAGGATGTGTAGGGCAGGTAGAACGTGACCAAAGGAAATGTGTAGGGCAGGCAGAAGTAAGCATCATGTGTCAGATTACCTTTTTGTCTCCAGTAACAGCTAGAGACAGACAGACAAACAGACAGACAGACAGACAGAGACAACACTCCAGGACAGGCATCCACAGAGGGATCCAGGTCATATCAAGCTGCTTTCACTCGGGTCCAGTCTTGTGTGACACATCAAGGTCTTTACAGCTCAGACCTCAAAGCTTACTTTATTTAACCCTAAAAGTGTCAACTAGGGTCATTTTTACCCGAAATTGGTAATGATTGAAAAGCGACACTGTCTGTCAAGACGTAATTCTTTTTTTACACTATGCAAAATAAGCATACTATAGATACAGTTCCTTCGGAAAGTATTCAGACCCCTTGAATTTTTCTATAATTTGTTACGTTTCAGGCTTATTCTAAACATTTTTTTCCCCCTCAGCAAACTACACAAAATACCCAATAATGCCAAAGAAAAAACAGGTTATTAGACATTTTTGCCAATTTATTTGAAATAAAAAACTGAAATACCTTATTTACATTACTTTTCAGACCCTTTGCTATGAGACTCGAAATTAAGCTCAGGTGCATCCTGTTTCCATTGATCATCCTTGAGATGTTTCTGCAACTTGATTGGAGTCCACCTGGGGTAAATTCTATTGATTGGACATGCTTTGGAAAGGCACACAACTGTCTATATAAGGTCCCACAGTGGACAGTGCATGTCAGAGCAGAAACCAAGCCATGAGGTCGAAGGAATTGTCCGTAGAGCTCCGAGACAGGATTGTGTAGAGGCACAGATCTGGAGAAGGGTACCAAAACAGTTCTGCAGCATTGAAGGTCCCCAAGAACACAGTGGCCTCCATCATTCTTAAATGGAAAATGTTTGGAACCACCAAGACTCTTCCTAGAGCTGGAGGCCCGGCCAAACTGCGCAATCGGGGGAGAAGGGCCGTTGTCAGGGAGGTGACCAAGAACCTGATGGTCACTCTGACAGAGCTCTAGAGTTCCTCTGAGGAGATGGGAGAACCTTCCAGAAGGACAACCATCTCTGTAGAACTCCATCAATCAGGCCTCTATGGTAGAGTGGCCAGACGGAAGCCACTCCTCAGTAAAAGGCACATGACAGCTCGCTTGGAGTTTGTCAAAAAGCACCTAAAGGACTCTCAGACCATGAGAAACAAGATTCTCTGGTCTGATGAAACCAATAATGAACTCTTTGGCCTGAATGCCTAGTGTCACGTCTGGAGGAAACCTGGCACCACCCCTACGGTGATGCATGGTGGTGGCAGCATCAAGCTGTGGGGAGGTTTTTCAGAGAAAGGGACTTGGAGACTAGTCAGGATCGAGGCAAAGATGAACGGTGCAAAGTACAGAGAGATCCTTGATGAAAGCCTGCTCCAGAGTGCTCAGGACCTCTGACTGGGGGCGAAGGTTCTACTTCCACAGGACAACGAACCTAAGCACACAGCCAAGACAACGCAGGAGTGGCTTCGGGACAAGTCTCTGAATGTCTTTGAGTTGCCCAGCCAGAGCCTGGACTTAAACCTGATCGAACATCTCTGAAAAGACCTGAAAATAGCTGTGCAGCGATGCTCCCCATCCAGCATGACAGAGCTTGAGAGGATCTGCAGAGATGAATGGGAGAAACTCCCCAAATATAGGTGTGCCAAGCTTGTAGCGTCATACCCAAGAAGACTCAATGCTGTAATCGCTGCCCTCAAAACTTTGAACATCTGTGGCATTGTGTTGTGACAAAACTGCAAATTTAAGAGTGGTCTTTTATTGTCACCAGTACAAGGTGCACCTGTGTAATGACCATGCTGTTTAATCAGCTTCTTCATATGCCACATCTGTCAGGTGGATGGATTATCTTGGCAAAGGAGAAATGCTCAGTACATGGATGTAAACTAATCTCTGCACAAAATGTGAGAAAAATAAGCATTTTTGTGAATATGGAACATTTCTGGGATATTTTACTTCAGTTCATGAAACATGGGACCAACACTTTACATGTTGAGTTTATAATTTTGTTCAGTATGTAGTATGTATTAAGTATTTTTTTACTGCAACCGCCAACCACAGGAGGACTCAGGAGCCCGCTCGCAATGAGAGTAGACAGCCTGCTGCTGCCTACCACTGCTCTGCTAATCATCAGATGGGGGAGGAGAGGAGGTAGGGTGCCCACATGGGTGACTGGGGGGCCCTGCCTTGATTGGGTAACGGATACATGAAAAAATAAACTGCATAGTAAATACATGTGTCTGGTCAGTGATGGAAAAAGTAATAAATTCTCATACTTGAGTAAAAGTAAAGATACCTTAATAGAAAAGGACTCAAGTAAAAGTGAAAGTCACCCATTAAATACTACTTGAGTAAAAGCCTAAAAGTATTTGGTTTTAAATATACTTAAGTATCAAAAGTAGATGTAGTTGCTAAAATATACTTAAGTATCAAAAATAAAAGTATGAAAAAAATAAGAAAATCCTTATATTAAGCAAACCAGAGAGCACAGTTTTGTTGTTTTGATTTATTTATGGAGAGCCAGGGTCACACTCCAACACTCAGACATCATTTAAAAACAAAGATGTTGTGTTTCGTGAGTCTGCCAGATTAGTAGGGATGACCAGGGATGTTCTCTTGATAAGAGTGCGAATTGGACCATTTTCTGTCCCGCTAAGCATTCAGAATGTAACGAGTACTTTTGGGTTTCGGGGAAAATGTATGGAGTAAAAAGTATATGATATTCTTTAGGAATGTATTGAAGTAAAAGTAAAAGTAGTCAAAAATATAAATAGTCAAGTACAGATACCCCCCAAAAAATACTTCAGTAAAAATACTTTAAAGTACTACTTAAGTACTTTACACCACTGTGTCTGGTCAATTGTGAGTCAAGGGCTGGGCCCAAGCATGTAGGCAACAAAAAAAATATGACATACTTTTATTTGTATCATATATTTTTTTTATCCAACCACATTCTTCAAAATACACCAGAGAGTATAATTTAGCAACAGAGGTTTAATAGTTTAAAAAATAATAATACAGGTACCTGTCAAAATAAAGGAAACACCAACATAAAGCATCTTAAAGGGTTGTTTAGTCCACCACGAGCTGCCAGAACAGCTTAAATGCACCCTGGCATAGATTCTACAAGTGGCCCTAAACCATGCCATGAAAATGCATCCCACACCATAACATATACTTTGCCTACAGTCGGGAAAGCAGCACTTTGAGCAGCATGCAGGGCCAAATATACAGCTTGTTGTGTTGTGGTCATATAATCAATAGAAGGGTTTTGTAACCTCTTACCCTGGCAATTTGACTGTTAATAAGCTCATGGGTACATGAGCAATGTAGCAATGGCTGCCAGTCCTGACATGAATGGGAACTGCAATCTATGGATTATATTACTATGGTTGGTTGCAGCTGTAGGTTTGCCATTTGCAGATTTCAAAATACAATCGGAAAAACATACAGTTTGGAGAGCAAATGCGTACTGCTGAAAAGAAAAGACTAATCTGTCGACCCAATATAATTTGTTTTACCTCAACTCGCAGTTTATTGGGAACTGCAACACTGTTTTTCAAAGTAGCTCATCTTGAGATAGGCTATTGCCATGGCGTGAGTAGTACCCTATGGCTTCATCTTCATCATTAGGTGAGTCAGTGTGCCACTGGAAATGTTATTTAGTAGCTTACTGTAGCCTACAGTGGATCTTCCTTTAAAAGTTGAGTCATACTGCAGCACAGCTTGCGGGCATGTTATTTAACTGTCAGCCATTGTTGCCATTAGTGCTAGTTTGCCCACCAGAAGGCATCTTTGAGAAGCTAAGTTATTGAAATGACATGGAGCTGTAGTCCTAAGAGTCTTATTTACCGTAGCTGTTTTAGCGTAACATACTTATTGGCAAAGCATACAAGTCATCCATGTCTTTAAATACAGTCAAGCATTTTAGTTATAACATGAAATAACAAAGGGAGCCTTGAATAATGAAACTGAATAAACCGCAACATGTCGGCGAAAGCGATTTGAATTCAGGAATGCATTTCACTGTTTTTAATTTTGGCTGTACTAGAGACTTTAAAACCCTTTTTTGTTAGAACAGACTATATGCGATGGAATTTTAGAAATGTAGTTTAATTAATTAGATTCATATTTTGGTGTTTCTATTCCAATAAAAACTCAAATGCATTTTACAGTAGCCTATGTAGCCCTCAGGGTTTCCGTTAGGAAAATATGGCGCTGTACACCGTGACCGGTCAGGAGTAGGCCTACTGTAGGCTACTAAGTGACTGCGAGTGAAGAGCAAAATAATCCTAACATTCCACACCCTAATTGTAGGCCAACCAATACCCAAACAGAGATTCAGTGGAAATAAAAATCTGATTGATTTATCAAGACCAATCCCCATGCTTGTCTCAAAGCAGCGCGAAACGGTGCTGAAAACGTTGACCACACCCGGGTAGGCTATTGAGAAAGGAACCTTGAATAATTAAACAATGAATAAACCACAACATGTCAGCTAAAGCAATTTAATTCAGGAATTCATTCAAAATATGTGAAAACTTTTAGATTTAAAAGAAATCTGTGCTTAGTAGCAGAGGCTTTATGGCTTCGCCATCACCCAAAAACATAGCATCTACCGTGGTAGAAATATATTACTGAATTCGATAAAAAGACAAACTATTTTAAAATGCAAATGTTTATTAGGCTACTGTGCAGTGTCTTTAAATACAATGCGCCACCTGTCCTCCTTTCCTACCCTCCTCCTTGATGTCCTTCTTGGCAGGAGTCTATTGTCCTGCTAATAACCCGTCATGGGTTGATGGCTTCTTTTGTACTCCAATGTATTGAATGAATGTATTAATTACAGTCATTTAACATTCATTCTCGGAGTGGAAATGTTGTTTGCAGAGTTCACAACCTGCTACACTTGTGAAAAACAAGTGTTTAAAGACATGTTTCAAAATGCCTCCAGCTGTCCATCACTACTGTAAACAGAGAACTATATTCTAAAAATAACTACACAGCATCTACAGTGGTACAAATATGAAATAAATTTGATTTAAAAAATACTGTTTTAAAATGTATATGTTTAATAGGCTACTGTGCAGTCTGACAAAACCAACAGGACAATGAGATGTTTACTGTAGCCTACATAGCAAAGTGCCTAATTCCTTCCATAAGGGAGAGCAGGCCATGTCTAGACTTTCTCGGTGACCTCAAGTACTCATTAACTCTGTCTTTAATGCTTTTTCAGGTTGCATCAGTCATGGACAGAAACTTCTGAGACACAGTATTAATGAACACTCTGAGGTTCACTGGTAAGCCACATTTTCCTCCGGATCCTACCCAGTTGGTATTTTGTGTCCACTCGTGGTATCTCTCTTCAGTTACACGTTGTCGTGACTTGACTTTAACATCAATCTGATGACTGTTATTTATCTAATCAACTAACTATGTTTAATTGTTACCCGATTTAAATTAATGTAACAATTAACTAATTGGGATCAGGCGCACCACGGTACCATCTCCCGGATTAAGCTCTAAAAGGTCTTTACCTATCACATCAATAAAAAGTCAARTTATTAATCATAACCTTGTATCATATCATCATTCTGAACAGTTGTAAACTTCTTMCATCTGCAAAAACCCGAGCCTTACTTATGATTCAGTACTACACAAATTGGTTTCATTATTTATTTATTTCAAACTTTGAAGACCGAGATCGAGTCATTCTCAGGTCCCTAGCGGACTGACAACAATATGGCTGCTTGTTACAAAAGAGATGGAGAGTGCGAGAGAGAGGGACAGAGACCCTTAACGTTGGTACATTTTGAAACTACTCTCACCTACAGTAACCATATACTTTGTACAGGAACCGCCGCCCCCTTTGAGTAAGAAATCATGAATGTATTTACATGAAAGGCCTTGGTTTGCCGGATCTCTCTCGTGCACAGGGCCACCTTGTAAAGGGAGTTGGGCCTTTTCGCGGCAGGCTTGTAAGGTTCTGATTGTCCAAAAGGGTTCCAACAAGTCTTCTACTGTTGTTCTTCTCTGTAGTTGTCCTGTATCCGGTGACTTGTCGTGTAGTCCTGAAAAGAACTACATAGTTTATTTTCCTTCCATTAGCTCTTGAAGATGCTTCTTTGAAGATAGGCTAGCCAGCAGTGTCGATGGTTCCCAGTGGGGTGATGAGAGTAGCGTAATATGATGGTTTGAACAGAGTAGTAGAATTGTCCCACTTAAATTCGCTTTCGAAGATACTTTACTTAGGATAGCTAATCAGCCGTACCAGTGATTGTCCAGGAGGTGAGTTTATCGTCTCTACCTCGTGTTGAGATTCAAAGTTCAAACCACTTTAAACATGCAGCTTCACGCTTTTCTGGTCTAGCATGTTAATTTCTTAACCCATCATTTTAGACAGTTMGTTCYAAAGGGGCGGATCCGTCAMGCTGATACGCTCTCTGACCTCACTCAGGGGCGTGACTTGTCACTTGTACAAAGTTTTGTAAAACAGTTATCTCTTATAGTTTCTCAAATAACATCCCTCTCTTATCAAAAACTCTCATAATTCTTCATATTACATGCACACCACATAGTATTGTACATGTAGTTGGTATACTTTCCAAGTTACAGTATTTCCTTCATAACATTTTTAATGACATCACAAAATAACAAACAAAATGGCATTAGTGTTCTATAGATCGCTTCTGACCATTCCCCACYTTCTATGTTAGAAATATTGTTCCAGTAGGTGCTTTTGAACGTGATAGAGTTTTGTCAGGAAAAGTATCTTGAAACAAAGGACATTCCTTTGGGAGTATACGTGACAATACCCCCTCCCCGACGCGCGGCTCCGGCCGCAGGACGCCGTCAAAGGGGACGATCCCAGGGATCAGGAGCGGATTGGTCACCCCTGCTGAGGCGCGAGAACCTGTCACGCGGGAACCTGACAGATCGGCTGAGGCAGGGGAGCCCGGCGAGCCGGCTGAGGCAGGGGAGCCCGGCGAGCCGGCTGAGGCATGGGAGCCCGGCGAACCGGCTGAGGCATGGGAGCCTGTAGCAGTTCCTGGACCCGATGTCAAAAAATGAAAAATAAACACCCTGATGCTTCCCTTAGGAGAGGTGTTATTCTGTAACGAGTGCGCTGAGTGTCGGGAAGCAAGTTCAGGGTGTGAGTGTTTTTAATAAATAAAATAAACAATGAACACAAAACACAAACAACGCACCAACATGAAAACAGAGTCAATAGCACCTGAGGAAAGAACCAGGGGGAGTGACAAATATAGGGAAGATAATCAAGAAAGTGATGGAGTCCAGGTGAGTGTCATGAGGTGCAGGTGTGCGAGACGATGGTGACAGGTGTACAGGATAATCAGCAGCCTGATGATCTAGAGGCCGGAGAGGGAGTATACGTGACATGAGTGAGTCACTCGGCTTTATGCTGGCAAACATAGCTTTATGCTGCGAAATAGCCTACTACGTAGGCCAAGCCTAAACAAATATATTAAATTACCTAAATTATAATGCATGGTTAAATACACATTATTTCTGATTGTCAATAGCAATTATTATGTGAATTATAATAAATTGATATATTTGTAGGGTTGATGCATTTTTCGTTAGGGTAAATCTGGTCTGTGATATTGAGTTAGAAATGGAAAAACTTTAGAATACTTAAGCGTRGAATACATTGCAAGTTTGCCCTTTTTTGGCCATTAGGCTACACTTTACAAAAGGACTCTGACTGACCGCAGCATTTATCGGTAGTCTAAACTTTTGGACTAATTGGGGGATTCTTCACAACTAGCCAAGCTTTTAGACTATCCTTTTGTAAATTAATGGAGGTGTGAATGTTTGTCTATCTTCAATATAATCATTTATTCAGAAGGTTAAACCCATAGGTCTTAGGCCTGCAGTAAATTAAATTAGATAACCAGGTTCATTTTGCATTAGGTTATAATATTCCATGCTTTCTGGGAATGAATATTGAAAGTGCATGTGGGCGACGGAGAGAAACCAAATGGTATAGTTTGAGGACTTGTGGCAGAGAGTGATGCGGGCACTGGATATGGGGGTGTGAGCAGGTGGGCCTGGGCAGGTGTGATGTAGTTCGTATGTGTATGTTTTGTATTGTCTAAAAATATCCAATAAAATCTTACAAAAAAGAAGGAAAAATTACAAGCTTGCAACACACATTATTATTCATTATGAATAGGGTTTATTTGATTTATTTCATTGACATTCTTCATTGTAACCACAATGTCACAAACAATTGAACACACGCATGGCGGATTAACTTGGTCAAAACATGTATTTATTAAAGACTATCAGAAAGAATGTTGGTACTTATTTATTTTGATCCAAAGCCATGAATGAGTCACTCAGCTTTATGCTGACAAATACTCACTGGACTCTCTTTCATTCAACTTCTTCTTCACATCAGCAAAGAAGGACTCCATGTTTCAGAAACTCACTTTATATAGAGGGGCTACTGTATCCCTCTTTCACACTGTGGTAAATAAAGCTAGTTTGTTATTTAGAATGATTTCTTTCTGTTTTTAAAGGGAGAGAAACCAAAAGCCCACTGTGCGTATTTTTCAAAAATCATCAGTCCACATGTCAAGTGTAATTGCGTCATTGTATTTACCCAAGTTCTCTCTCAACTCCAGGACCGCCGCCAGCAAACATTTTTTTTTACTGATGCAGGACTCTAGTGCCAGAGAAGAGAGACTCTCGGACTCTCGGACTCACACCTCCATTCATTTACGAAAAGATAGTCAATTTGTGCCACAGCCTAGACTACCGATAGATCAGCATTCTAACTCCCCCTTGTGTGGTGCAATGACAGAATGAAGCAAATTACGACAATTGCCACCATCTATCACAAACGGCATAAACTCAAAACTTTTAAAGGAAGAACCACTGTATAATATGTATATAATTCCTCCTAATATTGTACCATCTGTGTGTCGCTTCATTGGCTTGGGCTATTGATTGCTGGAATTCAAGACCAGATTGATCTCAGTTTGTCAATGTCATAGTAGCGACTCATTTTGGCCATTCGTGTGGTATTAAAAAAGATTCAGCTAATGTCTTCTGTCATTTAAATGGGGTAGAATTGCATGAAATGTGTTTTTAAAAAGCAGATTCTTTCCAAACCCTGCCAAAAAAAAGGCCCCTTGTGTGGAAATCCTAAAAATGCCTCTGCTCAACTGACTGTAGCCTATACCACATCACAAATGTTATTATGGCTTATTATAAATGGGCTTTTTCTTCAACAGTAAATTTACCATGCAATGAATTGCATCTTGGTGCATGGATTTGTTTACAGAACATTACTGTCTATGATTTGTTAATCCGGCCCTGTAGAGGCGATATGGGCACCGGTGCCATCAGACTTTTAGCCCATATCGTTCCTAAGTTAGAACTATCAACTCTGTTCCAATTGCATCTGAAAGATGCAACTTAGCATAGAGACATTGACTGGAAGCTAAATATGTATTTAAATGTTTGAGTAATGTTTTAATATCTTATATATACATATATATACCAGGGTACATTTCACAGTACATGCATCTACATCTACACCACATTTGGTGCTTTTATCACAATGTGCACTAATGTGTGCATTTTCAGTTTAGCTGTGCACTACTAGTATACAAAATTCCTCCATATTAACACAGAAATCATGGTATCGTTGTGTTTTTTTGTCAGTAACTAGTTGCCTGACAAAATCAAAACAATTCTGATGAATCAAAATAAATATTTTGAAATTACATTTGAAAAGATCAGTTACCCCGCTGCCATAAATCTTTAAGTTTTGTCAACTCAGTAGATCAAGTTGAGTTGACTAAACTTAAGTTTCAATAGATACAAGTTAGCACAACTTAAAAAAATAGTACTAGTATCAATAGAACTGTAATACAATCTCTGTGACAATAAATAAGACATCAGTATAATTTTTCTGCAACATTCAATTAACAGTTTAATCTACATATGTAGGATCTTCATTTGAATACCCTGTTGCAGGAGAACTTTCTTGCAATGCAGGAAATGTAAAACTGGTCGTTTGAAAAGGCTTTTGAAGTCTGTAATTTCCACTTTGAAATGTCAGACTTGATTTTCCCTAACGAAAAATGTGTCAACCCCTACAAAAAAGTCAATGAATTATAATCCACATAATAATTCACATTTCCTGTTTGCTGCGGGATAATTGTCTTGCTGTAGCAAACTGCCTCAAATTAAGATCCTACATCTACATCTGTACATCTCACAGTCACACACACAGCCAGCAAACAGGAATGTCAAATTGACATAATGAGCAGAAACATGAGCCTTCCTGTGGTTGGGGACTGACCGGGAGTAGAGAGGGGAGGATCTCCATATGGTTATTATATACATAGAGAACACATACACTGCCGTTCAAAAGTTTGGAGTCACTCAGAAATGTCCTTGTTTTTTTGTTTTTCTCAACGTCAACAGTGAAGCGGCGACTCCGGGATGCTGGCCAGTGTCTGTGTTCTTTTGCCCATCTTAATCTTTTCTTTTTATTGGCCAGTCTGAGATATGGCTTTTTCTTTGCAACTCTGTCTAGATGGTCAGCATCTCAGATTCGCCTCTTCACTGTTGACGTTGAGACTGGTGTTTTGCGGGTACTATTTAATGAAGCGGCCAGTTGAGGACTTGTGAGGCGTCTGTTTCTCAAACTAGACACTCTAATGTACTTGTCCTCTTGCTCAGTTGTGGACCGGGGCCTCCCATTCCTCTTTCTATTCAGGTTAGAGCCAGTTTGCACTGTTCTGTGAAGGGAGTAGTACACAGTGTTATACGAGATCTTCAGTTTCTTGGCAATTTCTTGCATGGAATAGCCTTCATTTCTCAGAACAAGAATAGACTGAAGAGTTTCATAAGAAAGGTCTTTGTTTCTGGCCATTTTGAGCATGTAATTGAACCCACAAATGCTGATGCTCCAGATACTCAACTAGTCTAAAGAAGGCCAGTTTTATTGCTTCTTTAATCAGACCCACAGTTTTCAGCTGTGCTAACATAACTGCAAAAGGGTTTTCGAATGACCAATTAACATTTTAAAATGATACACTTGGATTACCTAACACAACGTGCCATTGGAACACAGGAGTGATGGTTGCTGATAATGGGCCTCTGTACGCCCATTATCAGAAATCAGCCGTTTCCAGCTACAATAGTCATTTACAACATTAACAATGTCTACACTGTATTTCTGATCAATTTGATGTTATTTTAATGGACCAAAAATTCGCTTTTCTTTCAAAAACAAGGAAATATTTAAGTGACCCCAAACTTTTGAACGGTAGTGTATCCTCCTCTAAAGCGCTTTTAGGATGGAGGATAACATGGGTCAAACATGCCAAGCGCACATGAGTTATTCAGACGGAGAGATATCCCCGATGTCTTCGCAACCAAAGGAGAGAGGAGAGTAGAGGGGAGGAGAGAATTTATTCATCACCATCTAATCTGAGCCAGTAGTGGCCTGTAATGTGGCTGAGGGAGTTTAGTCATAGACCTGTCCTGCATGCTACACTAGGCATCAGAGGCATCATGCACATAAGGGGAACATATTTGTTCTGTTTAAAAAGTATTATTATAATTTAAAAAAGTATAATACTGTAATACTACTAGCCAATTTTATGAAGTTTGCTTTAGTTAGCCCAATCTCCCAACTTCATAATTAGCTACCAAGAAGCCATTCCAGGCTATCAATCAAGTTAGAGTAACTAGCTTGACTAACTATCTTAGCTGGCATGCAGAAATACAAGAAATACATGTACTGCAAGAAATACATGTACTGCAAGAAATACATGTACTGCAAGAAATACAATAACCACCAGTCAGGAGGATACAGACAGCTTGAGTGGTATGCTTAGATATGCAGAAAAATATACATGTTTTTTTTTTTTTTACATAGAATTAAGCATAATGATTATGTGTCTAGAATGCAGGAAAAAGCTGCTTCATGTGTTGAAAAGTGAAAAATTCCCCAACTTACGGATGGGGGGCAGAGCCCCCTCCGGACCATCCCCCAGCCATCCTAACGTACCTTGTGCCCCTTCAGATTTTTGGGGTGCATAACGTCCCTCCTAAGCATGAAGTACACAGAGAAATAGACTAATATAATTATGCCCAAAAAACTAGTTTTATTATATATATATTATATAGATGGAAGCACACAGTATGAAACAAAAACAAAATTCCCTGAAGTGTAAAGCAGAAACCAGGTTGTTTAATTGAAATATTAATGTCATGATGAAGAAGGAAGGATCATGAAAGAGAGAGAAAGAATGGATGATGTAATGAAGGAAGGAACTCAAAGAAAAGCATCAAAGACATAGACAACACTTGATTCCCACAAAGGCCAAACTTCAAAAGGCTCCTCCACGAAAACACTATATTGCTTCCAGAAGATTATTGCAGGATCAATGCTGAACAGGAAGCACATATTTTGCAAAAGTGTGTCTTCTTGATGTGTCTTTGTATCAGGAAGAAAGGGTCTGGGGTCTTCCAATAGGTGGCCTCCTCACAAATTACAAGAGCTCTCTGATGCCACAGCCCTGTTGCTGATTGACTGTGATTTAGAATCCTGAAATTACAGTGCCTTCAGAAAATATTAATATCCCTGGGCTTARTCCACATTTTGTTGTTACAGCCTGAATTCAAAATTGATTAAATATGTTTTTCTCYCCCGTTTACACTCAATAACCCATAATGACAAGGTGAAAACTGTTTTTTAGCAATTTTTGCAAATTTTGTGAAAATGAAGTACAGAAATGTCTTATTTACATAAGTAATCACACCKCTGAGTCAATACATGTTAGWATCACCTTTGACAGCGATTACAGCTGTGAGTCTTTCTGGGTAAGTCTCTAAGAGCATTGCACACCTGGATTCTTGTATTAAATACTTGAAAGGCTTTGAAGTTGGTAGTTGATCATTGCTAGACAGCCATTTTCAAGTCTTTCCAAAGATTTTCAAGGCAAAACTTTAACTAGGCTACTTAGGTACATTCAATTACATTTTGGTAAGCAGCTCCTGTGTATATTTGGCCTTGTTTTAGGTTATTCCTGCTGAAAGATGAATTTGTCTCCCAGTGTCTGTTGGATTGCAGACTGAAATAGGAATTTGCCTTGGCTCAGCTCTATTCCATTTCTTTCTATCCACCCCAAAAAACTCCCTAGTCCTTGCCGATGACAAGAATACCCATAACATGATGCAGCCACCACCATGCTTGAAAATATGAAGAGTGGTACTCAMTGATGTGTTGTGTTTGCCCCAAACATAACACTTTGTATTCAGGACAAAGTTAATTTCCTTGCCACATTTTTTGCAGTTTTACTTTAGTGCCTTATTGCAAACAGAATGCATGTTCTGGAATATTTTTATTATGTACAGGCTTCCTTCTTTTCACTCTGTCATTTATGTTAATATTATGGAGTACCTACAATGTTGTTGATCCATCTTCAGTTTTCTCCTATTAGAGCCATTCAACTCTGTAACTGTTTTAAACCATTGGCATCAAGGTGAAATCCCTGAGTGGTTTCCTTCCTCTCCGGTAACTGAGTTAGGAAGGACGTCTGTATCTTTGAAGTGACTGTTTTTTTTTTGTTAGGTAAAAGAACAATCTAACAATAAGTTCACTTTTTTTGCGAGGCATTGGAAAATCTTCCTGGTCTTTGTGGTTGAATCTGTGTTTGAAATTCACTGCTCATCTGAGGGACCTTACAGATAATTGTATGTGCAAGGTACAGCGATGAGGTAGTCATTCAAAAATCATGTTAAACACTATTATTTCAAACAGTGTGAGCCCATACAACTTATTATGTGACTTMTTAAGCAAATCCTGAACTTATTTAGGCTTCCCTTAACAAAGAGGTTGAATACTTATTGATTCAACACTTTTCAGCTTTTKATTTTTTATTAATTTGTAAGAATTTCTAWAGACATAATTCCACTTTGACATTATGGGGTATTGTGTGTAGGCCAGTGACACAAAATCAAAATTTCCTCCATTTTAAATTTGGGCTGTAACACAACAAAATGTGGAAAAAGTCAAGGGGTGTGAATACTTTCTGAAGGCYRTGTACCTCCAGCTTTGTCCACATAGTTGCATTGATCTCAAAATGAGTTAATGGACCYAAGAACTCTGCATATCCATCCCCACCAACCTTGTATTAGAAAAGAGCAGTAAAGGATTCATGGGATAAACAAGATTGTTGAGATTCCTGCTTTATCTGTATGGCTCTATGCTTGTGTTAGATGACGTGTACAGTACATTTACATAACGTATAAGCTCTCTGAAGATAAACCTTTAAATCTGCGTGAGTAGATTATGAGCTATTGCCAATTTCCCTTATATTCTGAAACAGTCAGACACTTGAGTTTGATAAGTCAAAWTCCTGTGGTTACAAAGATCTCGTGCTTTGCCTCCTCCATAATTAAGTTGCTGCTCTGAAGTGTTCCATCCTCCTCTCCTTCTCCAGATGTCAGTAAGTTGAATGAGCACAGAGCTCAGATCAGATTTAACAAATCATAAATCAGAAGAACAAATAAAGCTTCGGGACTTTGAGGAACTGGGGATATCAATACCTGATCATAGTTCCTCTTTCAAAACGGTCCTCTTATTCACTGCTTATTGTTTCCTATGTACTCAGTCCATTCAACAGCAGGTTTCTATTCCATGTGATCTTTCGGAAATGGATAAACATGGTTGTTGAAACGCAATATATGAAACGCAATATATAACTGTTACACGAAGAAGAAGAAAACATATGTGAACCATTCAGGGTTTCATGAATGTATGATTATCACAAATGTTGACTACGGTAATGACTCAGTGTGTGTTTTTTTCCATGTGTGCGTAGAAACATGTGTATGTGACATCATATGCATTCAGTTGTGTTTGTGTACGTTTCCTACCCCTCGGAGCCGATGCTGGCAAGTGATGGAGCCGCCGTCCCCATCCAGGAACGCCCAGAGAGCACAAAGGGCCTCTTTCAACCACGCTTTTAACGCCAATGTCCCACACCCACTGTCATCCAGACACCCAGAACCACACAGCCTGGAATCATTATGGAARGTTCTGTTACTGTAGCCTACTTCGACAGCAGTAAAGCATTCACATGAAAAGGCACATTAAGAAAAACCTCAGAACCGAGGGGGGAAATTATGTAATGAAAAACCTAGCACCAAATCTGCCCAGAAACTGTCTCCCCTGCTGCTGTCTCAGCAAAGCTGTGTGTCACACTAAAATTGCTCCCTTCTCCATTGCTTGTGTTCAGCAATGAGTGGATGATATCCTGTTGGTTTTCCCTACTTCTCAAGCCAAGTACAGCATGCGACTCCGTGGTTAGACTACAGGAACACAATACCATTTTGGTAGGGGGATGATTCGCTGTGCTTAGAACAATATTTTAGTTCCAGCAGCTGTCCAGAGAGCTCAGGTGGACTACAGGCCATGTGTTTAAACAGTGTGTCTTGCCAGCCAGGAGCATCCTAGGACTGCTCTATGTAGGGAAGACCACTAGTGGATCTGACAGACTCCACAGTCTTATCATTTCAATCCTGAGAGAAGAGGAACAATACTATGAAACACAGAGACGAACGCCGATAACCCTGTACTGTACATCAATCTGAATARCATGAGAATCCCTGACKTGGAATGCACGTTAAGGAATAATTGAGTGTTCTTTAGTGAGTATCTAATGTAGAAACACATGGTCCGTGTCGAGGTCGGTTTAAAAACGCCATGTTGTTATGACATTGGGACACAGTACATCAGGGGTGTCGGACAATGTTTCAGTAGGGGGCACAAACCTGATTATTCTCATTCGGACGCTGGTATTACATAAACGTACTAAGCTGTAGGTTAGCTACATAGGCCTACTGTAAATAAATCACTCYTGAGTATGCATGAAACTCACAGCACACTATTGTGATGAATCACAGGCACCCTCTGGGCATCAGACTTGGAGATGCAGACGTTTGACATGAGCGCTTGACGTTTTAATGAGGCAAACAAGCAGCAGCACTATATCTGTGTTCAGTAGAGGGTAACATTCACATTCTGCAACAATCCACGTACAGTGATGGCGCTTATCCTTGTGGAATACTGTACCTCAGAAGTCCTAGCTCCTGTTATGACAGTATACTGTTACTATATAACAATACGTTTAATAACATGGACAGTCAAGGGTTTGGATTAACGGAATTTAGCTTAACGGAATTTCACCACCTTTGAAATGGGGAAAAGCAGACATAACAGTACAGTAGTAGAAATATAAAAACTGTCAGAACTTCATTTCGGTAAGTCAACTATCTTTCAACTATTATTTTAAAGTAGCTGCCCAGTGAAAATATCACTTTTAAAAGTTAATATTCTGTTAACTCATATGCAAATAAGGTTGTTGACTTGTCCTATATTTGTATTTGTGGCCAATGCATAAATTGAAGAAAAAAACAAATAAAACCATCTCAAACTTATATCTCAAACATACAGTTTCAAAATGCTTGCTATTTCCTCATAGAATATGATGTCATCTCCCTGAGGCGGATGAGCTGGCCAATCAGTGGTTTAGAGGAGGATGAGCTGGCCAATCAGTGGTCTACTTGAATGAATATCTTATGACCATTATACCCCCACACCATTCTGTTGTTGGGGTACGCCTACACCATTCCAACACAAAAAAGCTGCTTTTCAACATACTTAATTACAATTTTTGTTTGGAAAACTATTTCCCTCATATTGTAAGTATTAATAATCATTTCATAGAAATCTGGAAACACTGGATAGTTACTTCAAGTGCCAATACTGTACTCTTCAATGGTCATTCATTGCCAACATCCATATCATACTAATGTTATTTTACATAGCTCTTTTCTCCTTTAGATAACAGCTTTCATCCCATCTTTCTGTGACATAAGTAAGCACATTTTCCAATCAGGTGACAAATCATCAATATTAAGCAATACCTTTTCCTTCATTTTATGATACTGTACCATAAATTAAGTCCCAATACCTTTCTGTCATTTCAAATCATTATACACTGAGACAATGTTCTTTGCTTAGATCAATGAGTGAAGTCTTTTCTCTATGGCTGTTTCTTCCCCTCGCCCTCTGGTGTGCCCTTCCCTGCTGCAGGACTCTTAACAGCTCTGGGAGTTTTGGTAGCTTTGGGTGGCCTCTCCAACTTCACTAGTTTCTCCTTTTTAACCGTTGTCTCCTCCTTCTTTAGAGTTTCTCCTAAAGACTCCTCATTATCTGACCCCTCCCCCTTGTCACCTTTGACCTTTCTCAGCTTGTGCTTGCCCTTGACTGGGGCGGAGAAAGTGAGCGAGGCCTTGTTGAACTCCAGAGGGAAAATGCCCACGTCTCCGTCGAAGCGGTTCTTGGCCACCTGGAGGGACCTCCGGCCGGGGCATGTCACCAGCTTCTTCTCCTGCAGGATGAGCACGTTGTCCGCCTCCTGGCTGGCCTGGTAGACAGGAATTTCAAAGGTTACTAGTACCAACACATATAGGTTAAAAATACATTGGTGACAATGTGTGTTATGGTGAATCTCTTTGATTGAAAAAGAGTGCGGGTCTGTGAAACTAATAGATATACAGTACATGGAACTGTTTTTGATAATGTTGTCACAAGCACCACCTATCGATCAAACATAGCGATGRGCCCAACAGAATGACAGGTGTAATAAAAGCACTCAATGCTTTAAAGAGGCAAACAAGGAAGCCGCGTTATATTTATCTGTCTACATTTATATTGACATGTTTCAGTAMTAGATTTAACCCTGTACTCACCTTGGCTGTTCCAAAGATGGACGCTGTCTGTAGTTCTCTGTCGTCCTCCTCTTTCCTGGGGTGAATGATCAGAGTGACGTGACAGCTGCTGTTGGTGGCAAACTTCCTGAAAGCTCCGATAATGTGGTCCTGGACGGCAAACTTGTCTACAGAGAGGTGCTCCTGGCCCATCATGAACTGCAGGTTGTCAATGATCACGTGACTGATGTCGTAAAGGTAGACAGCGTGTTGCATGGTGTCCAGCACAGCTCTGCAAAGGGAGAGAGGAGGAAGTTATTTACAACTCAAGCTGTACAGTACATCTACTGATTGACATATCACTCAACACTTTCAGAGGACTCACTTGACGTTCTGCTGCCCATGGAAGGTCATGAAATAGAGGGGCAGGTCCTCGAACCTGTCGGCCCACGAGTCGTACTGGTCCAGGTTCTCCTCCAGCCTCTGCATGGCGAACTGGGTCAGCATGATCTTGGCCAGGCGCACGTTGTTGATCTCAAAGCTGCCCCACAGCGTGTTGACGCCCTGCATGCACAGGTCCAGGGCAAACTCACTGATGAAGGTGGTCTTGCCGCTGCCCGTGGGTCCTGGAGGGGAGAAGAAAAAAAAGGGAGGAGAGGTACGTTAAAGTTAGAGCCACTATCAACATAGTCTGGAAGCAGATTGATCATTTGCTTTTGTTTTGACTTACACAGTAAAGYAATATTCTCACTCAGTCTAGTGTCAGGTTAAAAATCAACCCCAATTTGAAGCATATTCTACCATAACTGGCTATATACGTCTGTGTAGAACAACATGATCAAATGACAATATGTCATCCTACTATACGCTATACCTGTGAAGACTGTCAGTTCCCCTTTGCGATGACCCTTCATGATCCTGTTGAGCTCTGGAAACCTGYTCCATTTCACCCCAGCCACCTGTTCCGTGTTGGCAAGCTCCCCGTAGACGTCCTCCCTGAGCTGCRTGAACGACACAATGGACTTGTGGGCGGCGGGGATGGAGGATTTGACGATGCGGGCCAGGTTCCTGCCCTGGAACAGGGCCTCCAGAGGACAGGGCTGGAACTCCCCCGGGCGCACTAGGGAGCAGCGCTTAAGACCCAGCTTTCTGGAYAAGATCTTGGAGGCCTCCCAGGAGCGCATGTCCCCTCCCAGCCACAGGGTGACCCGCTTGAACTGCTCCAGGTAGGGCAGGAGAGCTGGGGGCAGGGTGTTAACACCCCGGGGCAAAGCCACGCTGGGCAGGCCTGTGGCCTGGCTCACTGCCAGGGTGTCCACCTCCTGGCCTGTCAGCACCACCTCAGAGTCCATGCGTCCCACCAGAGGCAGTCCAAACAGGTTGTGGTAGGAGCCAGCCTTGGGCACCGTGGCCTCGGTATAAGCCACCGTCCCGCCCTCCATGCTCTGGGCGGATAGCAGCTTGACGCCTCGCAGGCTGGAGTCCCTTCCACCAAACCAGGGGAACACCAGGCTCTTGGTGGGCTTGAATAACCTCACCGCAAACTTTTTGAGCGTGGCGTTGGAGATCTTGCTGATCTGGAACATGGTTTTGACTAGCTGCGCCTCCTCGTCAGGGAGGTCTGAGAAGGGCACGGCACTGGACCAGATCCTCTGCACCTCCCTGAGCTCCTGTTCATTCTCCTCCCGCTCCTCCTGGCTCTCGGGGTAGCCCAGCAGCACGTGAGGGCTGAGGYAGGCCTGGCCCTCCTTCTGCATCACCTCCAGGCAGTCCTGCAGGTCCTCCCAGCTCCCCTCCACCAGGGTCTCCTTGCACAGAAATTGGCCTGTGGTTTTGTCAATGAACATTGTAAAGCTCTCCCTCCCTGTATCCGCAGGGACACCCACAGCCGAGTCCAGGAACATGCTGGGGGCGTGCAAGCAGCTGTAGCCATCGTGGAATGGGATGTCTTTAGAGCGTAGATATTGTTTGATATCGGTCACTGTAATAGGGTCGACAGGAAAGTCTAGGATAGACTTGGTATCCTTTTTGTAGCTCCTGGTACAACTGATTGACAATGACATCCCCCATAGTTGTCCCTGAGGATAGTATGAWGGAATAGCAAATCTTGGGGTGTGTGGCTTGGTTAGGATTCTGACAAGGGAGGAAGAGAGGCATCTTTGGGGAGGCAGCCTTGAGGTGCTGCGGGCTGCCACCTGCAAGAGACAGGTGGTCCCTTTCAGGAACCAGCTCATCCACATTTGTTACCTGTTCAAGACATTGGACCTGAAACATACAAAAGAAAGGATTACACAACCAGCAAGGAAAAACATAGCTACGCTAATCAGTTAGCTAGCAAGCAACATACTGTACATTAGACATCCCAAATACATTCAGCCGCGGGACAATTTTTTTATTGAGCGTATAGTCAGGGCCGGAACCAGGGTTTATGTTAGCCGTTAATTGCCGGCCTTTGCCCCCCCCCCCCAGAAAAGAAAAGCAGATAAATAAAACTGTTGCTCGCCAAAATGACCGGAAAAAAATTACATGGCAAAATAATGCTTTTTATTCATTGATGGAAATACCAGTTGATGGAAATACATTTTACCTTCATGCTTATAGGTCTATAGGTTAATTAGCATTATTTAGTGTAATTAAATTGGTCTGTGTGTATTTTCGTAATTCATCATGTATCTTATTTATCCAACACAACTATCACACACACACATAAGCCTTTCACAACCATAAGACCAACTAAAAATTAATTTATTTCATCAAAATAGTTTAACCTGCTTTTTATTTCGCTTTCAAGTATCTATGAAAATGACTTTTTTTGTTACAAATTTAACTAGAACTATGCATAATGCACTAACTTCTTGTAGCAGGCATCTGGCTACAGAAAATGAACACTGGTCTCATCAACAACCTCAAGGCCTCGTGCTAGTGATTAGCCAGCTAATCTTTATATTTCAAGTTTAGCCAACTTGGATCTATTTGCTAGCTAGCAAAGTTGAACTGTTATGAACACACCCTTCTGTCTGTCTCCAACTGTTTGAAAAGCATGTTAGGCTGTCCACTTCAGCACTCAGCAGTCCCGTTCTGTGAGCTTGTGTTGCCTACCACTTCACGGCTGAGACGTTGTTGCTCCTAGACGTTTCCACTTCACAATAACAGCACTTACAGTTGACCGGGCAGCTCTAGCAGGACAGAAATTTGACAAACTGACTCGTTGGAAAGGTGGCATCRTATGACGGTGCCASYTTGAAAGTCACTMAGCTGTTCAGTAAGGCCATTCTACTGGCAATGTTTGTCTATGGAGATCGCATGGCTGTGTGCTKYATWTTATACACCTGTCTGCAGTGGGTGTTGCTGAATTCACTAATATATACTTTTGTATATATAGTGTATCTCAAATGGCCGGTAAATCWAAATTTTCCAGGTCACCCAGTCCGGCGCCACATTTTCCTAATGGAAACCATGGCCAGAACATATAATTAATTTGTACACTGCAAATTGACCACAAGAAGCCCAAACAAATATAGTTAGCTAGTATTTGACAAAAATAAAATAATTTCTTGATAACATTTGTTTACGATTCCATAGCTATGTCTCTCTATTTATGCTGGAAATACTTGGGAACAGATTTCCTAAATAAAAATAGCTTAGAACAGATTTCCTGGGGATTTTTGTCTTTTGTGMTATTTATTTTGCTCAGAAAACTTGGGGKCAAATAAAATCTATTTCGGGCCGCCAATTGGAGAACKCTGCTGTACATTAACCACTAGATCAGGGGTAGGCAACTGTTCCTGGAGGGCCGCAGGTACTGCAGGATTTTGTTRCAACTAGGCACCACACCTCTGACCAACTGAGATAATAGATCAGTTAAATGACTGCCTAAATTTAACACACCTGGTCTTCCAGGTCGGTTAAATCAATAACACGTGGCACTCCATAACCAGGGTTACCTACCCCTGCACTAGATTGCTGGRTGTTGTTAACCAGCTAACTACCGGTTTCCACTGGCTATATTGTAAACATTCATGGGGGGAAAAAGTAGCTTTTTGGTCTTAATTTAAGGTTAGTCATAAGGTTTGCTGTGTGGTTAAGTTAAAATCACATGTTAAGATAAATTGTATAAATTGGTGTGGTTTATGACTTAGTGCTGTGGTAATTAGCTAACTGGCGTTAGTAATTTGTGACATAAGCTAGCTAGCAACATTTTCACAGGGGTGTCAAACTCAAGACCTAGACAACCAGGTGAGGGGAGTTCTAAACTAAACAMTAACCTTAATTCATCAATCAAGTAATGTTACTTGATTGACGAAGGGAGGAGCGACATACCGCAAACACTCGGCTCTGCATGGAATGAGTTTGACACGTGATTTAAGAGGCCAAAAAGGAAGGCAGAAGTGGACAAAAGCGAGGTTGCGGTAGCTTTAACCTTTTATATTGATATGCATCCCCGCATACATTCTTTCAAATTAAACAAAAATTATAATGATGCACACCAACCTTTTCTTACATTTCTTCTCCCATGCATGCTTTTGTGGGCTTTTGTTGCGTTATAAAAATATGTCCGTGTGAAACAAAGCCATCAAACCAGTACTCTATTCGCATACACAAATCATACAAAGAGAACGCTTTGATTGTAAGTTTGTGATTGATAAATCTATTTTATATTCATATTTGATTATTTTTTACATCGAAAATCCAACTGAAATGTATAACATGTATAAATTAATTCAAAATTTATTGAATCCTGTGTTTGTCTTTCCGCCCGGACTTTTCACTTGACGGACTGCATGTTCTTCTCATGCCCGTCAAATTGTCCTTTAGCTACCTAGTCCATGGAAGTTAAACATACACATTTTACATTTATATAGATGTCAAAGTATTTATCAATATTGCAAAATGACATCTAGAGGCACCCCGAGTCGCTTCCTACAAAGTGTTCTGCAAAACGGGGTGGGTCGGTATGTTTGTCAACTGAAGCGCATTTCCCTCATCTTCTCCAAGAATGGACAGAGCTCTCTGGGAGCCAGGTTAGTGTCATAAAGCTAGCTAGCTATCTAGCCTATGTGGTTAGTTACCATTTATTATCTAGTGTGCTTTCTATGCCTGTGATATGTGGTTGTCCCACCTATTTATCTTAAGATTAATGCACTAACTGTAAGTCGCTCTGGATAAGAGCATCTGCTAAATTAATAAAATGTAAATGATTATCAACAAATCCTTTCTTAGGGAATTCATCGAAGAAGGAGTGGTGGATTTTGCCCAAAATAACCCTGGAACCGTTGTCTACGTATCTCCTCAGTCATGCAGGATCCCTAAAATTGTTGCGGAATACTGTAAGTGTGAATTGCATGATATTTTGTATSGAGAAATGTGTTAACGTCGATGTATTAAATATTGTTCCGCCATATCAGAATTCACTGCTACAGTAATATGAACGCGTCACATTTTTGTGGATGCATTACACAAACATTACGGTAGGTGGCGCCAGAGCCATGTTCTCTGTCATTGAGTGTGATCCAGGATCATTGTGCATTGAAAACCAATGTCGTTGTATAGAATCTTTTTTAAATTAATTTTACATTACATTGTTTGTGATTATTGCAGTTTGGATATTCACGTGATGCAGAATGTGCCTTTTTCCTGCAGTAAACGGCAATGTGAAGGAGGAAGCCATCACAAGCAAGACGTCTCAACAGATCGTAGAGTTAATAACCAAACTGACCAACCAGTCTGGCCTGGATATCATCCGTATCCGCAAGCCCGTCCACACAGACAGCCCCAGCATCCAGGGCCAATGGCATCCCTTCACCAACCGACCCCTGTCCATTGGACCAATCGGACCCCAGAAACAGCAGYCCAACTGAAGACTGTGAAACCTCATAATACTGGCAATATTTTTGTCTGTTATCGTCACCCTCATCAGTGGTAGAACGACTACAAGTCAGGTATCCACTCTCCACAGAACTGTCCATGGCAGACYAGCCATTGTGTTTCTGAAACACCTGAATCACCAGATATGTTATAGCATATCTGCCCTTTTCGTTTGAACAAATTTTGCACAGTTATCAGAGGCTTGTCAACTGATATCAGTGGCGTGCATACAGAATAGTTTGTGTGTCCAAACCAGTATTTCAAACTGCTCACTGCAGCTGTGTTTTACGAATAGAATAAAGTGGTCAATGTTTTAGACTCAGAAGTGACTAATTTGTGATCATTTGGGAGGGGGTAATTTAAGAKCCTGGGAGGCTAGGTATTTACGTGGATGATCATTTAAACTGTTCAAGCGTTTGAATCAGTCGACTGAGTTCTCTGAAAGATACATCAAAATAATTACAGATGACTACGACAGACAATCCTAGACACATTGTAGAGATGTTTATTTTCCATGGCATGTAGCAGATGTACTCATTTACATCAACAGCAGTGTTTCAAGTTGCCATTACTTACACCACAGTTCAGACAGAATCTCAACTCACAAAATGTCTGCCAATCACCAAAACCATCTAAACAGTGTGGAATGACCCAGAAACATATGGCTCTTGAACGTCTCTATCAGCTACCCATCAATAAGAGAACAGTGAATGTCCCCAACGACTTGACTGTAAGCATGTCTTGTATGAACTCCGTGTTGATTGTCTGCCGATGACAACATAGCTGTGGGTCGTGATGTAAAATATGTGGTCAGATAGGATTTCTGGTTGAACTTGATGGATGAGTTACAGACGGGTTGCGTGTGACTGGTCACAGGAAATAGTATAAACCGAAGGTTGATTGTGTAAAATGCAAAGGGTGCGTGACTCATGAGTGTGGAAGGGAAGAGGAAGTGTACCTGTGACTGCAGAGCAATTACAGTCATGTGGTCATGTGTTAGCAATTTGTTTGGTGACCAAAGAGAATGGCATTACATTTTCCGGTTGTGTAGTCAGTGTTATAGATTTATAGTTTCAACAATTCATAAAATGTGAAATTGTGCCTCTATTCATTCTGGTTCGTTTTTMGACGGTTACCTGTCAGAATGTAGGTTGGACTTAAAACAGGAGATGATGTTAACCTTAATTGAATCCACTTAACTTCATACTAGMTAAGTTATTTAAGTTGGGAAAAATGAGAAGTCTGTTATTCTAAGAACATCTGCTGAACAGACTGCTGTTTGTTTTTCTATGGATTGGGGTTGGGTTGCCACTAGTATTAACATAGCTAATTATCACACACCGATTACAGGCAGCAGAGACTGACCAGATTAGAGTTCTCACATCACATTTTRCCCCCCCAACGAGAACTGTCAGAGCTTGACTGACACTACGGGTGTAAAAGCTCTATATAAAGATTGCTGTTGCTTAGTTACGGCCCTAGACGCGCCACTCAGACTTGCCTTTTTTCCCACCAGTCTTTCAGCCTGTGCTGTACCCCCATACCCTGTCACAATCATATGTGTGAGTTACTCACAATGATATGTTGAGCAGTCTGTGGAGAAAACAGGGTCGTGTTCATTAGGTTCCAAAACGAAAGAAAATACTAAAATAGGGAGGGACTACCGGTCTTTGCATTGTATAAAATGTTTTCCATTGCGTGTCCTAATGAACATGACCAAAGCCTTGATTATCATCATCACCCAACAGCAATACTATTGGGTGTCATGCTGTCGAGACAAAAGGACGCCGTTGGAACATGTTTTGCATAATGCTGTACTGTACTGACTTCGCCCTTGGGAATTGACACACAGGATTATTTCCAGTCAATCTGATGCAAAATAGTGTTTTTTTATCCTTTACGGGTAGTTGCACAAAACAGTTACAACATACAGTACCAGTCAAAAGTTTGGACATTCCTACTCATTCAAGGGTTTTTCTTTATTTGTACTATTTTCTACATTTGTAGAATAATAATAAAGACACCAAAACTATGAAATAACACATATGGAATCATGTAGTAACCAAAAAAGTGTTAAACAAATCAAAATAGATTTTTGATTCTTCAAAGTAGCCACCCGTAGCCAATGACAGGTTTGCACACTATTGGCATTCTCTCAACCAGCTTCACCTGGAATGCTTTTCCAACAGTCTTGAGGGAGTTCCRACATATGCTGAGTACTTGTTGGCTGCTTTTCCTTCACTCTGTGGTTTTTACCCCTTTTTCTCCCCAATTTCGTGGTATCCAATTGGTAGTTACAGTCTTGTCTCATCGCTGCAACTCCTGTACGGACTTGGGAGAGGCGAAGGTCGAGAGCTATGCATCCCTCCCCTAACCCGYACCARGCTGGGTCAATTGTGCYCTGCCCCATGGGTCTCCCGGTCACGGCCGGCTGTGACAGAGCCTGGACTCGAACCCAGAATCTCTAGTGGCACAGCTAGCACTGCGATGCAGTGCCTTAAACCACTCCACCACTCGGGAGGCCTAAATTAACTTAACAAGGAACACCTGTTAATTGAAATGCATTCCAGGTGACTGCCTCATGAAGCTGGTTGAGAGAATGCCAAGAGTGTGCAAAGCTGTCATCAAGGCAAAGGGTGGCTACTTTGAAGAATCTCAAATATAAAATATATTTTGATTTGTTTAACACTTTTTTTGGTTACCATGATTCTATATGTGTTATTTCATAGTTTTGATGTCTTCACTATTATTTTACAATGTAGAAAATAGTAAAAATAAAGAAAAACCCTGGAATGAGTAGGTGTGTCCAAACTTTTGACTGGTACTTGTATGAGAATTGTATTTTCTCCTCAAGTGCAATGATGCCCAAAGAATTACGCATGACATGGCCAATTACATGGCTGATAAAATACTAAGTAGATTGTGAAGTAGTAGTCATATCTACATCGAACCAGAAAACAACACAACATGGATGTAACACATTGATGTAACACTTTACAAGGGTATACTGAATCTCCTTATGTACAGAGCAAGAAAAGTCCTCGAAAGAGGTATAACGCAAATGAATCTTTTAGTCATTGTTCACTCAAATGTATTCTCTCGGTGATGTGGAGTTAAAGGCCCAGTGCAGTCAATAATTCAATTTTTCTGTGTTTTATTTATACTGTATTTCCACACTGAGGTTGGAATAAAACTGTGAAATTGATGATAATTCCCTTTTAGTGTAAGAGCTGTTTGAAAAGCCTGCCTGAGTTTTCAGCCTTTTTTGGTGGGATGGAGTTTTGGCCTGCCTGGTGACATCATAMTTAATAGACCAATAGGAAAGAGTTCCAAACCTCTCTGCCAATAACAGCTAGTTTTCCCCCGCCCCACTTAGACCACTCCGAGAGTCATAGCAACATTCTTGCTTGAGAAATTGCCCTTTGCAAAGAAGCTATTTTTGTTTCTTTTCGATTGTTTTCAGTCAAAACGATCACAGTAAGGTACTTCATTGTTAACTAGAAATGATTTGATATTGAGATAAAAACGGCTGCACTGGGCCTTTGTCTAAACCTCCATTTGAATGTTGTCATGTCTGTACAGTGTGACGTGAGCGAGTATGTTTGTTGAAATAAGTGTTCCACAGTGTTTATGGGGGCATACAGTATATACTGGAGGTGCGTATTTGACTGTAGTAGCCAGCATATTTTCCAATTGACCATAAGTAGTAAGCACACTACAATAACCATATCCAAGTCCCCTGCCATTGGACATTTCACGTGCTGATCGTCCTTCTGTGTATTTTGAGCAGTCATTGGCTCAGATCATCAGGGTTCCTCACYCACTCCTTCCATCCATCTTCTCCATTTCTTCTGAGATCAATGTGATCTGGCTTCTTGCATATCTAAAGACAGATTCAATATAAGACAGCAGACATAAAGACTTAATACGGCAGTAATACACTCTACATARACAGTATGTCTGTTTTTTAGTTTTGGTTTTGAACTAACTTCTCTCCGTTAAAACTTTCAACATAACTTGACAGCATCAGTGAATCACCTCTAATGAGAAATGACATGCCCTACAGTATAAATGCCKAGTTTGTCATAAATGTCCAGTTTGTTCTTTCAACTTTGAATGTTCTATTCATAGGATGAGTGAACATGCTCAACTACCCTCATTTGTGCGATTGCACTTTCGATACATTATTATTTATTTGACATGACAAGATAATAAGATAAGCAAAACACATTCATCAGGCTTGCTTGACCCCTGCTGTAGACAAGCTTTTGTACAACATRAATATAACGCTCCTGTGACATTGTGTTCTTTACACTTCCACCGAGACACGTTGTGAAAACGGCATGTGTAATGAAACACATATCAGCGCAGAAATATTCTAAACAACCAGGTTCTGCTCGGCTATTAATGACCAATGGGGAGATGGCATGTCTTTGTTATAGCCCAGCACTAKAACACCTGATTCAACATAAKTCATTGCCAAGCTCTTGATTAGTTGAATAGGGTGTTTTCATTATTGCTGGGCGAGAACAAAAACATGCACACGCTGTGGGTCCTTCCAGGCCCAGGGAACAGGATTTAGGAACACTGTAGTAGCCCCTTTCCAAAGACAAGGTCACAGGCACTGTTTATAGGCCAGGCTTAATTGATTGGGGTGCTATCATGGAGGTTTGTGAACTCAGCAGGGTCCTRTAGGGCAGGGTTTCCCAAACTCAGTCCTGGGGCCCTCCCTGGGTGCACGTTTTGGTTTTTGCCCTATCGCTACACAGCTGATTCAAATAATCAAAGCTTGATGATGAGTAGGTTATTTGAATCAGCTGTGTAGTGCTAAGGCAAAAACCAAAACATGCACCCAGGACCAAGTGTGGGAAACTAAGGGAGAGGGGGAATGAGAAAAAAGGAGGGCAGGAGGGGATGATGATACTGTAATGTGGAGAGAACAGGGAATGGAAAAGGGAGGATATAATGACAGAGAGAAAGAGAGGGAGGGAATAAAGGTAGGGGGAGAGGGTTAGGAGGAGGAGGAGCGGGAAACCTCTTGGTGTGCAAAGCAGTTCCTGACAGCCCCCCTCCCACACACAAATACAGACACACACACGCACATATGCACACACCCTCCCTCTCCTACTCTATCAGCTCTCTACATCAATGCCCGGGACACACAGGTCAAATGTTTCCCTGTGCCGCTCGGCCYCCTTCGATAGAATCCACACACAAAAGGACAACAAGCCTTCACTTGGTGTCTCTATGGAGTCCAGCCCATGAGCGATGCCAAGCACCGCTGTTACTGTCAGCAATGCAGTAACAGATACACAAACRGGCGCGCTGTGCTGCGAGCCACCAGGGAGCAGCCGGGCAAGAGCTGATTCCACACTTTACTGTGATGAGGAAAGGCCTTTATTTAACACGGCAAGCCTTGACATGCTTAGAGAGTACCGACTGACTGGCTGTTTGTCATCTTGTTCCTATGCTGGATGCAAATRCTACCATATGGCACCATATTCCCTATATAGTGCACTACTTTTGGCCAGAGCCTTATATATTCCCTATAGTGCACTGAAAGTAGTGCACTTCATAGAGAAGGATGCCATTTCAGACACAGATACTTGCTTTGGTCAGAGTGGACTCTCAAGGGAATGAAGCAGTGGAGTAGGTCGTCGCTAGCGGCATGCYTTGTGTTTGCGTTGACACCGATGTCACGTAAACATTGAGAGAGCGTTGCGGGTTAAGTAACAATGACGCAGGTCTTTTTTTGTGCGAAGGTCATAGAGCTCATCTGGCATGTGGCCACCAGCTTGGGACAGCAAAGGACACATAGCGCCAACATCAAACTGGGATGGAATCTGGACTGTTTCTTTTATACTGTATTCTTCACACAACTCATTTTACTACATCTACTACTGTATATATCCTTCTTAGTAGGTCTTTTTGGTGTACATAGCCTTCAGAAAGTATTCACAGTCCTTGACTTTTTCCACATTTTGATGTGTTACAGCCTGAGTTTAAATTTGATTACATTAAGATGTTGTGTCACTAGCCTATTCTACCATATGGCACCATATTCCCCATAATGTCAAAGTGTAATTATGTTTTTAGACATTTTTACAAATTAATAAAAAATMAAAAGCTGAAATGTCTTAAGTRAATAAGTATTCAACCCCTTTGTTATGGCAAGCTTAAATAACTTCAGGAGTAAAAATGTGATTAACAAGTCACATAAGTTCCATGGACTCATTCGGTGTGCAATAATAGTGTTTAACATGATTTTTTAATGACTACCTCATTGATGTACCCCACACATACAATTATCTGTAAGGTCCCTCAGTCGAGCAGCAAATTTCAATGGTTACTTTATAACAGTTACAGAGTTGAATGGCTCTGATTGGAGAAAACTGAAAATGGATCAACTTTGTAGGTACTCCATAATATTAACCTAAATGACAGAGTGAAAAGAAGGAAGCCTGTACAGAATAAAAATAGTCCAAAACATGCATTCTGTTTGCAATAAGACACTAAAGTAAAACTGCAAAAAATGTGCCAAAGAAATTAACTTTATCTCCTGAATACAAAGTGTTATGTTTGGGGCAAATCCAACACATCACTGAGTACCACTCTTCATATTTTCAAGCATGGTGGTGGCTGCATCATGTTATGGGTATGCTTGTCATCGGCAAGGACTAGGGAGTTTTTTATGATAKAAATAAATGGAATACAGCTATAAGCACAGGCAAAATCCTAGAGGAAAACCTGGTTCAGTCTGCTTTCCAACAGACACTGGGAGACAAATTCACCTTTCAGCAGGAAAATAACCTAAAACACAAGGCCAAATATACACTGGAGTTGCTTACCAAGATGAGATTGAATATTCCTGAGTGGCCTAGTTACAGTTTTGACTTAAATCGGCTTGAAAATCTATGGCAAGACTAATCTATGCCTGTCTAGCAATGATCAACAACCAATTTGACAGAGCTTGAAGAATTGTAAAAAGAATAATGGACAAATATTGTACAATCCAGGTGTGCAAAGCTCTTAGAGACTTACCCAGAAAGACTCACAGTTGTAATCGCTGCCAATGGTGATTATAACATGTATTGACTCAGGGGTGTGAATTCTTATGTAAATAAGCTATTTCTGTATTTAATTTTCAATACATTTGTAAAAATTTGTAATAACACGTTTTCACTTTMTCATTATGGGGTATTGTGTGTAGATTGGTGAGAAAAATATATATTTAATCCATTTTGAATTCAGGCTGTAACACAAAAATGTGGAATAAGTCAAGGGGTATGAATAGTTTCTGAAAGCTCCGTACATATGTAACGGATGTGAAATGGCTAGCTAGTTAGCGGGTACGCGCTAATAGCATTTCAATCGGTTACGTCACTTGTCTGAGACCTGAAGTTGGGTTTCCCCTTGCTCTGCAAGGGCCGCAGCTTTTGTGGAGCGATGGGTAACGACGCTTCGTGGGCAACTGTTGTTGACGTGTGCAGAAGGTCCCTGGTTCGCGCCCGTGTCGGGGCGAGGGGACGGTTTAAAGTTATACTGTTACACATACGAATAGATTGCATTTGGATTACCGATACAGTGTTATTTGAGATTGTTATCTGATTCGTTCTAGTTTTTAATTGTTTGATATTTGTACTGCACCGTTAGGAGCTAGTAACACAAGCATTTCGCTGCACCCGCTATAACATCTGCTAAACTGTGTAAATCAATATGTCTGCCGCAATCGCCTTCATCTGCTGATGTTTGGTAGTGGTGGACTTTGACTTTGAAAAAAAGGTTTGAATGACAGTGACAATGTGCATGTTCATAGTAATTGAGAAGTATTTCAACAACACGTGCAGGGCACAGCTTTCTCTCAGTCTTACCTTTGCCTTCTGGTCTCCTGTTGGGCTCACACATCTCTGGCAATCAGATCCATCATCAACATCATCATCACTCAGTTTCTCTGATCAATCTGACCAGAGATCAGTCATTAACGATTGTCTTCATTCTTTAATGATAGTCTTCATCCCGCCAAGCTAAGATAAAACCTGCCGTCTATCCATACTGCTGTTTTCCCCCTTTGACACAGTCCGACGCTAACAACACAAAGATGCTAAAAAGTTCCATTTCAATTTGGTTTCGGTGCAACCATTTCAACTGGCATTATTTCAACAGGTTGCTACTGATGGCTGCCACGCGATACTATTGCTATTTACATAAGCACAAAAGAAAACGAAGATAAGTGTGTGGTATTAAGTTATGACTGAAATGTATTATTTGTCCAACCATATTTGCTCTCATATGAAGTTCTGTAGGCCTGGGMCAATAAGAGCCATCTTAGACGTGTATGGCACTAAACTACCGTACCCATTGTTCTCCAAACTCAATAGTTTAGACGATGGTCTATAATGTTCATACCGGATTTGGTAGTTCCTCACAGTCTTACGTTCATCACCATCTCACTTCATGGTCGTTGGTCATATGACCTGGGCTCTCATCGTCCCGTGTCCGACGATACACCACAGCACTCGCTGTCAGTGTGTCTGCTGACCAGACCATCACTGACCCTACTTTCCCAATAGGGTAAGGATCTGAGGTAGGATTGTAACTAACTTGTGTATATGTATCATGTATGTGACCTTAAGTCCTTGAAAGTCAATCAAAGGGTCCATGTAATAGTACAATGTGTGTCCAAAATGGTTACCATGACTATATCAATGACTGCTCCAGTTTGGTAAAAGTCAGAAAGTCTTCTTTACTCCAATGTTCAGTAGTGAAATTACGTGGGGCACCTATCTCGAGTCACAGGAAGCTGCACATTGAGTTTTAGGTATGGATACTCCCACAGGTTGCTTTGACACTGGGTAAACAGCAGCAGTATAATACAAAAGTTTGACCTCCCTGCCTCTTGGGGGAACTCTGGGGTAGTTGGGTTAAACCAATAAACAGATCAATGGGAAAGTGATGGGGGGGGGGGGCTAGACAGAGCTCTCGTCTGGCAGCTGAGGGTCCATTTGTGTGTGCTTCCTCTTCTCTAGGATGCGGTTGAGCTCTTCGGTGAACGAGTGGTAGAGGGGAGACGTGCTCCCCTCGGGGTCCGCCGTCTGCCTCAGCAGCACGTAACTGTTGCCGTTCATCTTGCGAAGGACACTGGGTAACGTCGCCGACATCCCGTTGGCGTACTCTGACGATGCGTACGCCGAGGAGGGCAGGGGCGGCGGCATTGGGAGAGGCGGGGCGGGAGGGGCCGGCGACTTCCCCGGAGACCCTCCCCCGGGCACAATCTGAAGGAAGCCGTCGCACACGTCGTCCACGTTAGAAGCCGACAGGGAGCGGCGTCCTCGCTTGCTGTCCTGCCTGCCGTTGCAGTGGATGGACATGGTCTTGAGCTCCAGATGGGAATGGGAGCTCTTCTTCCTCTCGGCTGCGGCCCCTGACTCGGGCAGCCCCTCCTGGGAGTACTTGCGGCCCTGGTAGGGCGCTCGTTTGCAGAAGCTGACGTAGAGCAACACTGTGGTCAGCACCAGGCACAGCCCGCCCAGCACAGCCACCAGGGAGATATACATGGCCTCCATGTGCCTGTAGGTCTGGAACTCGGGTCCAAAGGGGAGGGGAGCAGGTGGGGAGGGCAGGGGCTGCTCGGTGGGGCTGCTGGGGGTAAGAGAAGGGCTTGGTGGGGCAGTAGTMGCGGTAGTGGCGGTGGTTGATAAAGTGTTCGTCGTGACTGTTGGCCCCACAGGGAAGGGCAGGTCAGGGTGCACCTTCACCGTGTACAGCCTCACTGGCACCCACACGTCGTTCTCCACGGCGTAGCAGRGGTAGTCTCCACTCTGGTCGGCCCGGGCGCCTATGAGGAGCAGGCCGTCGGTYCCCACGCGGTGGCCCGAGTCGAGGTCATAGCCCTGGAGCTCGTGCCCATCCAGGGTCCAGTGCGGCGTGGCCAGGTTGGAGTGCAGCTCGCACTGGAGGAGGATGTCGTCCCCAGACATCACCGTACGCCTGCGGTGGACTACTGATTGAGAGAGAGAGAGAGTAGGAGAGAGAGATGAATACAGAAACAGATGTAAAGAAATGGCAGGTCATATTATCAAAGCAGAGCTAGCAGGACATATTAACCTTTCAGCGTCACTTCTCATCTTTATTCGTAGTAAGCTTCTGAAAGCGGACAGAAACCTGCAATGCAGACAGCTCGATCATCTGACCTCTAATTTAATGTAAGAGGAACTGATTAAAGTGAGTGGAGCAGCCCGGGGGAGTAGTAACAGCACTGCACACCTAATGAAATCCCTTAATGGCCTTTAAATGGTTTGGGTTTGCGGGTAAAAGAGCCACATGTCGGAATATATTAATGCTGTGATATCCCTTAAAATAGAACTTGTGTGTGTGTGAATGTACGATGCATGTGTTTGAGAGCGATGAACACACACGTGGTGTGTGAGTGTATGGTGTGTGTGTGTGTGTGTGTGTGTGTGTGTGTGTGTGTGCTTAGTACATACCAGCTCCTGTGCTGTTGTCACAGCCTCTGTTGCCTTTCTGTATATCCTGGGTTAGATTGGAGCTGAATAGGAGCCAGAAGAATGTTAGTTCTCATTTATGCTTCCAGGGCAGTGGGCACCCACACATACTGTACACACAGACCAAGTAGGAATGCAGAAACGGTATAACATTTGAACAGGAGTCATTACATATTACTCATTGAAGTACACATAAAATAGGATGTTGGGTTGTGTATTTAAGTAATCAAACAATCCACCCATTTTATAGAGGTACCTCACAGTGCGTTCAGTTAAAGTCAATAAAAGAAAGTAAACAACAAAAACATTCTAAGCAGAGCCTATTGAAATATGACAGCAGGTGATCTGCAAGGTTTATTTTAATTGGAATGAAACTCTCTCAAACTAACGCGGCGCTCAAAGCACAGCAACAAATCCACAGGAAAAGCACAGAGGAGTCTGATGTGTCTGCAGCAGCAATGAAGATTAAAATGTCTGACGCTCACTCATGCAGAGTAAATGATTCCAGACACAAAACAGTCCCCAGCCTCACTCACTGGTGTCCCACTTGTGTGTGTGTGTACGCGTGCGTGTACACGTGCGTGTGTGTGCCTGCCTTCACCTGTTTGTGCGTGAGGATATTTCCACACACAGCGTCCCGTCCCAGCCACAGTAGGGGTCCCGGGCAAACACACAGTCGAAACAGGACGTGTAGCGCTGGCAGGAGGACAAGGGGACCTGGAGCACTGCAGAGTTTGAGCCCACATAGACACTTCCCTGTTGGACGAGAGCTCATGTTTCATGACTARTTGGTAACAATTTACTTATAACTGGCAGGCACAATGCTTTAAAACGTGTTATTAGCATGTATGAGCAACGTATAGTACCTGTGTCTGGGAGATGACCATGCTGTCTACAGGCTGAGGGTTCTCAAAAAGCTGCAGCTCCTCTATGATGTGCATTTGACCTCCGACCTCCACAGCCCTGTGCAGCCAGCCCTCATCTGCAGGAAAAAACACAGACATATAATGGTCATCCAACGTTTATATAACGTTCAAATAGCATTCATATGATATAACATTGACATAACTGTCATATAACATTCATGTAACATTCATTCAAGAAAAAATATGTATTACGCATTACACATCTAGCCAGACTCACCAGTTCCCAAGAAGAGCACGGTGTAGACGTGTCCGTCCAGAGCTGCCACCCGGTGCACGGCCATCTTGACGTAATTGACACTTCTCTTGAATAGTAGGGGTCGCCCTCCTATGGGGTGGACCTGTGTAGACATCAGGGGGTGGCGCCTCGCAAAGGCCAACACGTTGTCTGGGAGGTCACGGGACGAGTTGATGCCCWGGGACCGGTGTATGTTTGTYATACACTGGAGGGAGAGAAGGCAGTGAGAGAGAGAGAGAGGCAGGAGAGGGAAAGAGAGAGCAGTCAATACAGATCAGAAGAGAGTGAGTGAGACAGAAATAGACAAGGGCTCACCTCAACAGCATTAAGGGGRTTCCTCTTCTACACCCGCATATTAAAGAACTAGTCAAGTGACAGCCAAGTCTATGTACTGCTTTCACTTATTCAGTCTTTTCAGATTAAGGAAAGAAGACGAGGAAAGGAGGACACTGGTGTAGAGAGTATTGAGATTGATCCAAGGTGGTAAGGAACGGGGGAAAGGGGAGGAAGAGAGGGAGGAATAGGTGATTGAGGGGTATTCCTAGAGACTTACCGAGCCAGGTCTTGGTACCGGAACCTTCCCTCTATATTCCCTCCATTTGGAATCCTGCACCTCCATGTAAGGCCCCTCGAAGGCCCTCTGAATATCTGTGAAGGAGTACTGGCACACCGCAGACACCTTGACATTTTTCCTGAGAGAAAAAAATGCCCCAAGACACGGAAGAAAAGTCAGAGAATAATAATTCTACGTTATATAAAACATTGAAGCTTGTTCTTGGAAAGTAACTGCCACCGGCCACCCAAAACTAATTTCAAACACATCAGCGATCCACTCACCGAGAGAGAAAATGTCAATAGACTTGGTAAGGTTTTAGTAGATAATTCACTGAAAGCTGTAGTGGGTGGGAAGCAGTGATGGAAGCAGTGATGTAAAGTCACACTCAAGTATGACAACTGAGTATTTTTTCCACCACTGGTGGGAAGGAAAGTGGGGGTTTGGTTTTGGGTAACAGTAATCTTTTCCTTGTTCTCTTGTCTTCAACAGGGATATGGGGAGTTGAGACCACGTCATTGACAGGGGTAAGCTCTTGTCTTACTGTATATCAGCACTAAGGTTATGCTTTATTCGTATTCAATGTGCAGTTGAGTCATGTACTCGCAACTGTGTTGGCATAAGTCTTACTACCTGGGACTACACGCTTGGGTGAAAGACTGACTGGATGGCCGCATCTAAAACGATACCCGATTTCCTACAGTACCTTATTTCCACTAGAGACAAATAGTCTGGTCAAGGTCAGGTGTAATTTGGAACACACACTCTAAGCCACATGACATGGCTCTGTTGGGGAGTACCTAGGAAAGAAAGAGTCGTTTTGTCCTGTGTATGTGCTAGTAGATGGGAACCAGGTGAAATAACTGTCAAATGCTCCTAGCCTGCAGGTAGGATTAGCCTGTGTGAGTCACTGTAAAGCCTATTGTGTGTCCTCCTCAGCCCGCACAACCAATCCAGGACTTCTTCTGGTGTCTGCCCAGAGTAATACAGTGTTGCCCAAGGGCTTACTCACTCACGTCACACACACACGTGATGGGTGTAACTCACAAAGGTGCACCTGCTGTGTGTGTGAGAGAGGAGAGAGAGAGAGAGAGAGAAGAGAAGAGGAGAGAGAGAGGAGAGAGAGAGGCAGAGAGAGAGGAGAGAGAGAGAGAGAGAGAGAGAGAGAGGAGAGGAGAGAGAGAGAGAGAGAGGAGAGAGAGAAGAGAGAGAGAGAGAGAAGAGAGAAGGAGAAGAGAGAGGAGAGAGAGAGAGAGAGAGAGAGAGAGAGAGGAGAGAGAGAGAGAGAGAGAGGGAGAGAGAGAGAGAGAGAGAGAGAGAGAGAAGAGAGAATCTCTGCTACTCTATCTTCGCCTGACAGGGTCTTTGATATGCTTCTACTGCAGCCCCAATGTCAGCCTCTCTCACTCCCCATCATTCTCTATCAGCCTAGAATCTCCCATCCGATAACCCCAACAAACTACTATATACTTACACTGTCAACAGACCACAAATCTCTGCATACAAAGTGGTGAGTGCATGACTACACAACAGTATAAAGCCAGTTGACAATTATCCAATCCCCTGTATGGTAGACAACAAATCCCATTGCTCCATTCTCTTACCATTCCAGGCCAAAGATCCCGTAGAAGACGGTGCTGTGTACGTCTGGGGCCTCCAGTACGAAGACGCTACGCAGCACATTCAGGTGGAGCTCGTAGTCAGGAACGGAGCACACCAGTCTAGCCTTCAGGAAGGACGTCCACTTCCTCTGCAAGGTCCCTGGCCGCCCCAGTCACCCTGGAAGGGAGGGGAGAGAAGGGAGCGATGGACAGAACATCAGTCACACACACAGAGATACACACTCATACAGTAACACACACACACACACACAACAAAAACACACATGCACACACACACACAGAGATACACACTCATACAGTAACACACACACACACACACACACAGGTTTACCATGATCATACGTACACATACCACAAACTCATCCACATACTGTATACACACACACAAGGGCAGACACACAGACCCACACACACCCCCTTGCACGCACACACACACACACACACACACACACACACACACACACACACACACACACACACACACACACACACACCACACACACACACACACACACACACACACACTTATTCACAACCCCACCTAAAGCAGTACTGAGCACCATTGAATGAGAGTGTTCAGTTGAGGCTCACAGTGTGCCTGGAACACATTTACTCCAATTGCATTTCAGGCAGCAGCAGCAGAGGAGGCGCTCGGAGGAGAAGAAGCCTGAATAGAGTGATTTAGCACACCTCATTTAGACAAGAGACTTCTCCCCTCTTTGTATGGCAGGGTTTTAATACACCCGTCGCTCTTCATTTTTGTCTTTCATAGACCTCTATCACCTCTCTACCCAGCCTCAGTACTGTATCCGCCGCAAAACACTGTAGTCACAGTAAACAAAGTAACCAAAACAAACACAAAACAGCACACATTACTCATACATAAAAAGGGCTGATCCATCGAGAACAATAGCGTTGTTCTCAAWGCAAAAAAAAGAGAAGATTAAGCAGAGAAATACACCGGCACTYAAGGTTAATCTTCTCCCTAGTGAATTAGACRCCTGGTGAGAGTTGGCAACCAGCTCTGGCAGAGAGACAAGATGGCCGCCATCCAAAAGTAGGCACAAGCAGCCGGTATAAAAGACTAAAGATATTTGGGTTGTGATGATGTTGGTTGTGGTGATGTTAACGACAGCCTGTCAGGTGAATTGTAATGCACACGCTCTGTGGCTAATCATCTTGTCACTTCATAATCTGTTAACAGACACAAGGACCCTAGCACAGCACCCTGAGGATATGCCTATGTGAAAATAAATTGTGGAGGAAGTGGACCAGTGCCAAMTGGTGCACATTTTCATTCTAGCCCAGCAGTAGCACACCTGATCAACTTATTAACTAACCAAGCCCTTGGTTCAGGTGTGTTAGTGCTTGGCACTGGTCTAAAACGAGTGGTAGAAGCCATGCAGGGGCTATGGCTAAGAGCTATATAGCCTGATAGCCATGTAGGGCCGCCTCAAGCATGGATGCCACATCTGGCATCTGGATGGCTGTGCAATGGATTGCACACCGTAGATGTGGGTTGTCTCTGGCTAGCAACTTATGGGAATTCTGTGTCTGGGGATCTGTCGCCGCTGCAACTGTCATCATCATGGGTGACTGCCACTGTGCTGAGTCGCCGCCCCCCAGACTGACATCTGCATGGTCTGCTGTGGCCCAGTTATGGCTGGATCCATCACATTCTACCCCTCCACCACCACCACRACCARAAAGTGGGCACAGGCAGCAGACTTGACCCCATTCCCAGAAAGCTGCATTTTTGAAATAGGGAGACTYCAAGCATGAAGATTACAGTTACACCAGGCACAGCCAAAGAGAAAGGAGGAGGTGGAGGAGTGAAACAARCATTTTCTGTTTCTCCAGGAGTGGTTTCTGGGCACAGTGTCTGGAGAGAGACGCTGATCTCCAGTAAAATTAGGTAGGAGGGAGAGAGTGTGGGGAGGGAGCGAGTGGAGAGAGGAGAGAGAGAGAGAGAAGGTGGGGAGAGAAAGAGAGTCTACCATTGCAGCGGGGGTTGGGTGGGCTTCTACCCTGCCTGGCAACAGTGGCACACTGCGAAGCCCTTCAGAAAGCAGCRAAGATGTGAGGAGAACAATAATCAACCTGAAGTTCACTCAGTGGGTGAGAGCACAACGCGAATGAAAAACACAGGCAACTCCAAGAGCAAGCTCGCTACTCCTCTCCTCAGAACTGAAAACAAGAAGTACACTAAATTAATCCAATATAAGGTTGCCAACCCTCCAGGTTTGGCCTGGAGTTTTGGTGAGAAGGGAAGCTATTCCGGGAGAATGCTGGTAGAGGGCGAAATCGGAGGACGGGCTCATAGTAATGGCTMGTTTCCTTGTGTTTGATCTATTCATTCCATTCCAGCCATTGAGCTCGTCCTCTAGGGCAACCCCAAATTACATAACACCTGTCCCCCTCCAGGCCTACCTTGCAGACGCGGGCAACCCGTGCCACCCTGGTCTGGCTGGGGTAGGCCATCTGCTCCTGGCTCCTCTCCGTGAAGAAGAAGTAGATCTTGTCGTCGTCGCCGAGCGAGCTGTTGACACTCTCCTTCAGCAGCGCCGAGCCCACAAAGTCCGCCTCTGCTCATACAATAGCAACACACCATCATTCTGTGTATATTCTGTCCAACTTCGGACAAAGCACATACTATGGAGAGATTCATGTTAWCGACAACCTGCTACCATGCCACCAACTCCTATAGAGATAATGTAGGCTGAAAGCAAGGATGACCACAGTATATAAATTGAAGAATGCTAAAGTGAAGGAAGATCTTGTATTATGAAGGAATGGATATTAAATGACCTATGTTTTCGACCAGTACATCGTACCAGACCAGGTTTCAAATACTATTTACTATTTACTATTTACTGAATTACGTTTAAATACATTTAGAAACAATTCCACTACATGACCAAAAGTATGTGGACCCCTGCTTGTCGAACATCTCATTCCAAAATCATGGGCAGTAATATGGAGTTGGTGCCCCCTTTGCTGCTATAACAGCCTCCACTCTTCTGGGAAGGCTTTCCACTAAATGTTGGAACATTGCTGAAGGGGACTTGCTTCCATTCAGCCACAAGAGCATTGGTGAGGTCGGGTACTGATGTTGGGCGATTAGGCCTGGCTCACAGTCAGCTTTCCAATTCATCCCATAGGTGTTCGATGGAGTTGAGGCCAGTCATGTTCTTCCACACCGATCTCGACAAACCATTTCTGTATGGACCTTGCTTCGTGCACCGGGGCAATGTCATGCTGAAACAGGAAAGGGCCTTCCCCAAACTGTTGCCACAAAGTTGGAAGCACAGAATCGTCTAGAATGTCATTGTGTCCTGTATCATTAAGATTTCCCTTCACTGTAACTAAGGGGCCTAGCCCYAACCATGAAAAACAACACCAGACCATTATTCCTCRACCACCAAARGTTACAGTRGGCATTATGCATATCGGCAGGWAGCGTARTCSTGMTATTRGCCAAACTCAGATTCGTCCGTCGGACTGCCAGATGGTGAAGCYRGATTCATCACTCCAGAGAATGCTTTWCCACTGCTCCAGAGTCCATTGGCGGCAATCTTTACARCACTCCAGCCGAKGCTTGGCATTGCGCAWGGTGATCTTYGGCTTGTGTGCGGCTGCTCGGCCATGGAAACCCATTTCATGAAGCTCCCGACGAACAGTTRTTGGTAGTGAGTGTTTCAACCGAGGACATACGATTTTTACGCGCTTCAACACTCGGCGGTTCCGTTCTGTGAGCTTGTGTAGCCTACTACTTTGCGGCTGAGCCGTTGTTGCTCTTAGATGTTTCCACTTCACAATAACAGCACTTGCATTTGACCGGGGCAGCTCTAGCAGGGCATAAATTTGACAAGCTGACTTGTTGGAAAGGTGGCATCCTATGACGGTGCCATGTTGAAAGTCACTGAGCTCTTCAGTAAGGCCATTCTAGTGATATGTTTGTCTATGGAGATTGCATGGCTGTGTGCTCTATTTTATACAACTGTCAGCAACGGGTGTGGCTGAAATAGCCAAATCCACTGATTTGAAGGGGTGTCCACATACTTTTGTATATATAGTGTATTTTGACAAAGTTTCTTGAATTATTTTCACAAGTAGTTGAATATTGCCATAATGTATTTGGAAATTGGAAAGTATTGGCATGTATTTACAACCATGTCTATTTGAAGTAGTTGTTTTTTGGCTGTGTATTTGAAAATACCCTCAGGTCTGCTTAGTGCCGTATAGCTGTAGTATTATGAATCAAAATGACAGTTTTGGTATTGGTATTCCAAAATTGCATAACCGTAGGGATCAAGCCGCAAAATGTGACCAATGTGTATAAGATAAGGGATGGGCCATAATCTGTRCTTACCCAGCAGCCACCTGGTCGGAGCCTCCTCTGTCCTCAGAGTGGGGAAGGGGAAGTTCCGACGAACGTCCGGAGAGCTGCGGAACTCATACTGGGACGCTGAGAACATCTCACCGTCTGACAGACCACAGAGAGAGATATGGAGGGGTCAGAGAGAGAGGACACAGAACAGGAGATCGAAGAGTGTCTCTCAGTTTCTTCTTACTGCTTGGTTAGGGCAAAATAGTGCACCCCAAGGAGTAGATTAAGGTTCTTACCCACAAGGAGGCTGGTGTAGCCCTTGGCTGGGTCGTAGGGACACCTGTCCCTGCCCTCCTCGAAGCCAGAGGAGAAAGTGAAGCGCTCCACATCCTGATAGAGAGAAGAAGAAGAAGAGGGGGTCAATAACTACACTACGGGAATATAAATCACACTACCACCATAACAAAACAGATAACACAGCATGCTAATGGGCAGTACGTTGGAAGCCAGAATGTAAACAGGGAAGTTTCCAGCAATAGGAAGAAAAGCTCTTACTATGTAAGCACAGAGGGGCCTGAAGGCGTGCGTGCCACAGACGTACAGGTGAGTCTCATTGTACCTCTGTAGGATGCGGATGTGATTGTAACACTCTGTCTGTAGGAGAGACAACGCAGGACGGTTATACATCTATAAAGCGTCAACCTAGTCCTGAAGACACAGGCTAACACATTCACTTGACTCCTTCTGCATGAGGACTACATTATTACATTATAATAACAACAGCACATCTTTTTTATACCATTTAATAAGGAGAGAGAAAGAGAGAGAGAGATAAAGAGAAAGAGAGAGAGAGAGAGAGAGAGAGAGAGAGAGACACAGACAGACAGACAGACAGACAGACAGACAGACAGACAGACAGACAGACAGACAGACAGACAGACAGGGACAGACAGGTGTTGAGCGGTGTGAGCTACATGCAATGGGTTGTACCTGATTGTCTTTTCCTTTGTTGAGACACTGCTTCATCTGCTCGGCCGAAGCTTCCCAGTCAATCTGTAAGGGGGAGAAGAATGACCTCTCATGTCACCCAAATAGGTAGTGGGAGGATGGACAGTGTAACATGCCAACATTTAAATACCAGTGAATACTGCTCTTTAATATTCCAGTGAATACTCCATTGTAATACTCCAGTGAATACTCKATTTTAGTACTCCATTTTAATWCTCCAGTTACTCCCATCAACTACATTGTGTTTTAATCTATTCTGTTGGCCCGTGAGTAAGCTTGCACCATGCATTTAATCCAATGCCCACACTGAAGAAAATGAACGTACAATAGGATTTACTGAATCTCCTTAAGGCTATTATTAGCCTGTCCTGTTTAAAAGTTGTGAAAGAGAAAAAGATTTGTGAAAGAGGGTTAGTTTTGCAAATTGCAACATAACGGTCATGAGATGTTGTCACGACTTCCGCCGAAGTTGGTGCCTCCTTGTTCGGGCGGCYTTCGGCGGTCGACGTCACCGGCCTTCTAGTCTCCACCGATCTACATTTCTTTTTCCTTTTGTTTGGTCTTGATTGTACACACCTGGTTTCCATTACGTTATAATTTATTCCCTATTTAACCCTCTGGTTCCATCATGGTTTTGTGTGTGTTTATTGTTGTCAAGTTGTCTCGTTTATGTGCTCTGGAATTTTGTTCTCCTTGATGGAAGATTGTTTATTGAGTAAAGTTACMATTATTACTCATCTCTGTGTCCTGCGCCTGACTCCGCCTTACCCACATCACCTAGACTATTGACAGATATGATGTGCTGTACCAGCTAACCAGTTACAAATACAATACAAATTAATTGCCGATCTAAGGGTTAGCAAGATAGCATCCCGGCACTCACCGTGAGGTTACCGGGCGTGGAGATGTTGGTGGTGTCCAGGGCATAGAGAGCCCCCCTGGCCCCCACGTATAGCACCCCATTGTCCTCCTCCAGGAGCAGTGTGCTGTAGTTTTGAGATGGGCTGCTGAAACGCTGGCAACCTAACAGGCCTGAAAACAAACACACAAACTTACTGAGTCTTTGGGGTCGATTTAACTGAACCTGCATTGTGGTATTTGCACAGTTTTCCCATGGTCAAATAAAGTCACAGAATGGTGTTGTTACTGGAAAAACCTATAAGTACTATTACTACTGCCAAGTACTAGACCCACAAGTTGATGCTTCCACTTTCAGAATAAGAAAATATAGCGCAATGACAAAACATTCCCCAAATATTACTATGTTGGATTTGGTGGAATTCCAGTCTTAGGTATGCTGTAAGTCTTTTTTTTTTATTTTTTTTTTTATTTTATTTTTTTGCTGTAAGTCTTGCCTCATAGAATGAAACTGTCTGTACTTAAAGTTGTACTTAAAGTTATATAGTTGGAATATTCAACTACGCACATACTTCCTCTTTCCAATGGTCTCGGTGACATTATATCAGGTTGTGTTTTCTAACGATTCATAATTTTTTCCCGGTAGCTTAACTATCTATCAGAAGTAAATGGGAAGTGCAACAGATTGACTGTGACAAGCGTGCATCCGTCCCCAGTAAATCAATATGTGGGACGTCATGCATTTAAGTTCTTATTACTGCAATCAGCCTGGGACATACTCCCATCAATTCACCAAAATAAAGGGGGGAGGAAGAGGAGAGGAGGAACAGAGGGGAAGAAGGAGGAGGAAAGGAAAACGAGGGGGAGGAGGATCGAGGAAGGAGGAAGAGGAGGAGAAGGGGAGGAGGAGAGGAGGTTAAAGAGGGGAGGATGTGTGCTAAATTATTATACCCATCTACACCATGCTGACTCATATTCCTCAGTGTATTTTCCATTATTCCTTCCTCCTTTTGTTAAACTCTCCCTCTCTCCATCTCACATTTATTCTCGTCATCTCTGTCCACCTCTATCCCGTTCTTAATCTCTCTTTCTTTTTCTATCCCATATTCCTCACTTTTTTATCTTCAAACTCCATCAATGAACGAGCAGTGCTGCTACTCACAATTAAAATACTGTCTTATCTGCCTCACCACTAAATAAGATCACATCTTAAATATAGCAGCCTAGATGAAAACAATGACSTCTTTTTCACCACTTCGTAGAAACGGAGCAGCTTGCCCCCATTTCAGAGGTTCCAGACTACTGATAAAATATTTAGTTTGATCCGTTTCCATGAATTAAGGTCAAAACACAAAGGAATGAAAGAAATGTGTAACCTTGTGTTGTTTGTCTGCTGTATTTTTTCAAGGGATATGAAGCTCAGGCTGTACAATATGCAGTGATTGAGATAACCCTAATCAACCCTTCTTGTGCACCCCTTCCCCCAATGGCACACACACACAGACACACGCACACTGCCCTAATTGTGGCATTTGTACGCTTATATGATTTGACAGTACTGGGYCACATCTCCTGCTGAATGGCCTTAAAATGCCCTCCCCCAATACCCCATTTCAAACACAACCATCACTTCTACTACCCCACGATATRAAGATTTACAACATAGAAACATGCAATGGTTGTGAGCAGGTGCCATAAATCAAATTGCATGTTCAGCAAAAAGAAGACTCATCGATCGATGCTCCCATGTGGTTAAAAAAGCATTCATGATATTACCCTGAAGAAGGCACTGTAATTCTGAAATATTGGTGGTTTACCCAATATTACTGGGAACTTATATATGATGTCGACGACAGACATGGTCGCCCTGTTTCCAGCTCCTATCCAATTTTGCATATTTGATTTGTTTGTGTATGTTATTTCTTACATTATTTGCTCATAACGTTTCTTGCATTATTACCTAGAGCCGAAAATAACTTATGGATATTAGATAGGCGATCACTCATCAGCATTTCGACCAGAAATGGTGGCGGTGTACAGTATGTTTCATGATTAACTACTCGTGGTGTGATTGTGGTAATGTACAGGAACTCAAGTTCTCCTGATATGGAATATCTCACCATCAAATGCCGWCCGCATTACCTCCCGAGATATATCTGCCCCAAGCTGACACAGCTCTCAGGAACTAAACTTGACTATGTGCAAACTGGAAAGCGCATATCCTYAGGCCACATTTATTGTAGCTGGGGACTTTAATAAAGGAAATCTGAGGAAAATGCAACCAAAGCTCCTCGCTCATCGAGRACTCTTGACCATTGCTACTCCCCCTTCCGGGATGGCTACAGGCAGAAGCTTAAACAGGAAGCACCCATGTAAAGACTGTTCAACGTTGGTCCGACCAATCAGAATCTATGCTTCAAGATCATTTTGATCACGCAGACTGGGAAATGTTACGGGTTGCCTCCGAGAATAGTATTGACGTATACACTGACTCAGTGGCTGAGTTCATCAGGAAGTGCATAGAGGATGTTGTTACCACTGCGACGATTAGAATTTATCCAAACCAAAAAACATTGATGGATGGCAGCATTCGCGCAAAACTGAAATCGCAAACCACCGCATTTAAACACGGCAAGGTAACTGGGAACATGGACGTGTACAAACAGACCATCTATGCCCTCCATAAGGCAATCAAAGAGGACAGATAACAGTACAGGGACAAAGTGGTCGCAAGACATATGTGGCAGGTACTCCAGAGAATCACAGATTATAAAGGGAACGCCAGCCAAGTCGCGGACACCAACGGCTCGCTCACGAACAACCTAAACACCTTCTTTGATGAACAGAATGCTGTTCATTAAATCATGCTTTGACTTTTTGGTCTTCTATAAGAATTGATTTTTTTTTCTCAATAAAACACACTAGGGAGAGACCACACTGTGCCAAGACTTATAATACACACAATCGTGCCAGTCAGATTTATTGGGTTCTTCTGATAGGGTTAATAATGTCATCAATTGCATTACTGTAGTTTGTGACAAAAAAGTAGTGAATGTCCTTCAATACATCTCTGTGGACAGGTGCACAATTCGCATAATTCAACCGCCCTCACAGACSGCAATGGCTTAAATGACAAAAAAATTGGGATTGCCAGTTACTACAACAAATACTACATGTTGTCACTTGTCACTGGTAAAGTCACTTCGTTATGCTGTCAAACCTGTTTGAAAACCTCCTCCCCGCACAAACAGTCACTCAGGGATACAATGGTGATACTATGAGTAGCACCCATGACTAGCATGCAGGCAGAGAGATAGTCAGACAGGCAGTCAGAGAGACAGGCAGTCCGAGAGACAGGCAGAGACATGAGTGAGCCATGAGAATCTCTTCTCCTCTGACCAACTCAAAGGTCAGGCCACACTGGAGGTTATGCAGAAAGGGGGGGGGGCGGCAGTCACGACACAGCAGGGCACACACAAACAGAACAACACACACAGACAAGCAAACCTGCGCGCACACACACACACACAAAGACGTGCACACACACAGACAGACAGACACACACACTCACACTCTCTATCACTCTCCCTTTCTCAAAACCCAACAAGAACATTATGTTTTGTCCCAGATTATTTTATTTTGCGCAGTTACGCTAACACAATGACAACCCGTGGCAATGTAAAAACAAATCTCATTTTTCAWTTGACTAATCCAAGTGTGTGCACAAGAATAGCCTTGGATTCTTCGTTTTAAAAATAGGCCGACGATGATGACGCAATAAGGCCGCCGCCCAAGGCAGTCGGGGGCGAAGTGTCCTTGATGTCTGTCAGAAGCCTGACCTATGAGCTGCTCCGAAGGCAACGTTCTAAGGCCAAACAAACACATAAGTAGCGATGTGACGATTATTGAATTTTGCTCGTAAAATTATTACCAACTTTACCCTCTTCATATTAAAATGAAAAACTTCTATTGGGTGAATRTACTTGAAAATAAAGTTGAATCCTACAATGAACGCAATAAAACGATTATGATGATTTCATTATTTTGTTCAGTTCTTASAGTWAGTGCATTCATCTTAAGATAGCTAGGTGAGACAACCACATATCATAGTCATAGAAGGTACATTTTTCTCAACACAGAAGAATACGATTATATAGACAAAAGTATTAGGACGGCCCCAGCTTCCTCCCAACTATGGAAAAACCAAGAATCTATTAGGCATAAATCCAGTCGTCAAGGGCCCCAGTCCTGCTGATTTCATATATACATTTTACATCAACTACAAACTGACTTACACACAGGCAGACAACAACAATACTCAGAAACTTGAGGGCCTGAGTTGTGCACTTCTGAGGTAGAGAGAGAGAGAGAGAGAGAGAGAGAGAGAGAGAGAGAGAGCAAGAAGAAGAGAGAGAGAGAGAGAGAGAGAGAGAGAGAGAGAGAGAGAGAGAGAGAGAGAGAGAGAGAGAGAGAGAGATTCTAACCCACAGCACAAGCTGCACCTTGTGCTCCCGTTAAAAATCGATGAGGAGAGTCAACAAGCGACGGAGAGTGCAGCTGAGCTGAGCCGACGGGGCGGTTTCTTCTATCTACCATTGTCGTGCAGCGATGATAGGAGGATCTGAGGGAGGCTGTCGCTGTGACCTCTCACCCCTGTCCCTAGTGCCGCACGTGGAATGCACCCTGTGTGTAAACTGAACACACACACTTTGCATCTATACCATTTCACCTGTCTCACAGAGAAAAAGGGGTCGGCTCTCTCGGCATCAGAAGAGGTCTGGGTGCATTTGTGTTATGTATTTTCATGTATGTCATGTAGAAGAGTAGATGTCATGTGCCCTACAGGTGCTTTCATGGATAGAAGAACAAAGGATGTGTGTGTGTTTTATTGTGTTGTTTTGTTGTGTGTGTGTGTGTGTGGTGTGTGTGTGTGTGTGTGTGTGTGTGTGGTGTGTGTGTGTGTGTGTGTTGTGTGTGTGTGTGTGTGTGGTGTGTGTGTGTGTGTGTGTGTGGTGTGTGTTGTTGTGTGTGGTGTGTCCGTCTGTTTTCCTATCCTTGGGGTCGGTCCAAAAGCACAGTAAATCTAGTGTGTGTCTTATTGGATTGAGGGAGTATAGAGCTGTTCTGTGTGTGATTGCCCTTGTGACTCATTGCGCACGCCTGATCCTCTCTGACTAACTAAGACAGGCACATGACACACACACACACACATACACACACATACACACACACACACACACACACATGGGTACATGGGCTGGGGGGACAACACATGACTTGTTGACACTGGTGAGAACTGTCAGCTGTTGCTAAATTGATCAATGTTATTATATTACCTTGTCAGGTATTGGTCCACCAATACCTGTCAAGGCAAACTGTAGGAGTTCTAGCCTTCTAGTCATAACTATCATAGATTTATCTATAGAACATGATTGGAATAAATTGCACCCAAATGTACATCTCGAGAAGCAAGACTATAAAGTACTGACTTTTAAAATGAAGTTTGACAAAAATAAATGATCAAGAATACAATACTTCCTGTTCCCTATTTTCAAAAACCTCTAAAATGTCTSAGCATATGGGGAATTCGATTATTTCGACCAAGGATCGGCATAGCTGCCTCACCACTAGTGGCTTCATTTCCTTAAATCATCGGAGGGAACAGCCCACACACTGTCAACATAAACAAGTGTGTTCTGTCTATCACGAGTGGTCTGTCATATTTACCATCATTCTTGTGATGTTTGGCAGTACTGAGGTTTTGGCCTTATGCAACTCTCATGGTTGCCTGTCACAATGTAACCCTTTCTATTTATCTCCATCAGCCTGACTATGTTTTTCCCAATATTTTTTGGTTACCATGAGAGTTCTGAAAGACAACATTACAACGAAAGCAGTGCACGCACAGCCATAKCAAAAAGCAGAGATATTTGTCTTATGATGGTATCAAAAACTCCTACAGTTAGTGCATACATCCTGGTGCCATTTCAGGTATCTAGGCAGAGTCTGTCTCTGTTAAGATCCTGTCAACCACCAAGCTCAGGGAACACCAGAGAAAGAGATCGACCAGAGCATCACTGGATAACTCACCAGGGTCAAGATGTCCAATTGTTCTCTATTGTCACCCGAGTGTCACATTAAAAGAAGCCATTTTCTGCAAACACTGACTGGTGAGAACAAATTGTGAGATGCTGCATCCAACAAGAAGAACGAAAGGCAGAGAGATAGACTCTAGGGGCTGAGAGAGACAAAACACTTGTTTTCAGATTGAGCCTRGTCAACTCATTAGTATTTTAGTGAGTCCTTTTTTCTGTTTACCTACACACAACAACTGACTTGACTAAATAGATACAAGCATTTCACTACACCCGCAATAACATCTGCTAAATATGTGTAAGTGACCAATACAATTTGATTTGAAATGTGAATTACAGATCACTATTGCCAATTATTAACCTTACTATCGCAAGCCCTGAACATAGCTACATGCCTCAGGAGTGGTATGCTAGTCTACATAAAATCTCCCCCTTTCAACTGAAGAAACTGCAATATTCTAAACCAACGACTAAATAATACACAGAAATCCACTACTATCAAGACCTCCGCTGCACTCTCTCCTCATAGCAGCAGTAGACAGATCTTACACATGCATCAATAGTGCATGCATGTTTCCATTACTTCAGGTCTGGTTGGCACCAGCAGAGAGAGTGGGAGACAATCTCCTAGGTTCCTCCCTTGAGTTCAGACCAGAGACAGGCATTCATCTAACCATAGAGAGACACACTCAATCACAAACACGCATGCATACACATTGTTTGAATTTCAGTATGTCAGATATGCCAGCTCTTAGCGAGTTTTATTGAGAGTCAACGTACACCCACTCCTACAYACCAACTGTAAAACATAGTGCAAATTAATGATCGCCCTCTCACCCCACCCACAGAGATAAATATAGCTGAGATCTCAGACTACCAACGGTGGTCATACAGTACCACCACCAGCACCACCCACATAGAATAGCCCTCCTTTTCATACACATTACAGTCATTTGCCCGGCGGCCATTTTTCTCTACGAGGTGCTACTCTCTCCACTCTTCATTCTGCACTGGGGCATGTTTCTCCTAAGTGAAAGTGACTGGGGGTGCATGCARGTGCAGATTTTAGATGTGAGTAGAGATCATATATGCATGCACACACACACGCACGTGCACACACACACAGCCCATGGGAGTCTGAATGTAGGTCACGGGTTTCCTTCTACAAGGACAAGGAGAAAAATAAGATTGACTGTGTTAGACCGACTTAGCAATAGAGGCTTTCTGAACAAAAAAAATGATTTCCATAGGGCACCCATCAAATAATCTGGAATCCATTTCCCTGATTGGGTAGAGGGAAGAAATATTCAACCCATACGTTTTGGTGGTTTTATGTCACCTTTAACCCCCCCTAACAGTCCTGTCTATCTTATCTCTAACCATCTCTTTCCACTGTAATAGCCTGGTTTTGTGACGGCACCACTGTCCAGGAAGGCGATACACCAGGCTCTCTTTACTCCCCTCCTGTTAATAATATTCCTCCTCTCGAGACAGGAGTGGAGAGGAGTGGAGAGGAGAGAGTAGCCAGGTACAGTATAGTCATCTGAAGAACCTGCCAGGGCTGGGTAATCCCTTTGCTACAGTAGCTTTCTGGGTGATAGATTATGCTGCAGTGGATAGACAAAGAGAGGCTGAGCTGATATGGGAGGGAAAGAGATGCTGATGCGTGTAAATGATGTACCCTAACCCCTTTTTAAAATCCCCTGTTCAGTACTATTTCATTTTCTACACAGGCACTGGTCAGGGTTCCAACGTAGAGGGGTCCTCTTCTATGGGGTCCTCTTCTATTCTCTAGTGTTTCATTAGAGCTGCATGGTGAACTAAGTGAACTAGGACTTGACTTGAGAGAGACGATTAATAACTCCCTGGAAGTAGGGGCTGGCTGTCTTCAGGGCAAATTTCAAAACTGTGCCACTTGTTAAAAGTCAGTTGTATTGAATCAGGACACCGCGTGTGATACTAGTACACAGTAGATGTAGAGCCAGGAGTTTTCCCAGGCCATGTGATCTGACCAGGAAAAACTCCTAGGCCTATAGCTAGGTCCCAGAGGTTTCTCTAGGTCAGGTGCAGTCATGTTGACAGGACAACCTGGCTCAAACTAGTATACACTCTTAGGAAAAAAATGCTATCTAGGGTTATTCGGCTGTCCTCATGATAACCCTTTGAAGAACCCTATTTGGTTCCTGGTAGAACCATTTTGGTTCCAGGTAGGACCCTTTTAGGTTCCATATAGAACCCTTTCCACAGAGGGTTCAACATTGAACCCCAAAGTGTTTTACCTGGAAACAAATTGGTTCTAACTGGAGCCAAATAAGTTTTTCTTATGGGGACAGCCAAAGAACCCTTTTGGAACCCTTTTTCTAAGAGTGTACAGCAGAGCTGGAGCCTTGGTCTGATCTTACCTTGGGAGAACACTGTGGTCCTGGGGTTGACGTCCATGTCAAGGACGGGGCCGAAGGGGAACCCCCACACCCCTGACAGGCTACAGAGGAGCAGCAGCAGGGGGGGCAACAGTGTGACGTGGCCCTCCATGTTTGACAGGTTGACCCGGGTGCAGCTGGAGCCCTGTTTTCTGTCACACACCTTGTTGCTTACACACAAGAATGATATCCTGCTCTGCTGGGCTCAGCAGTGGTGGCTTCTAGGTCATTCTCAGTCTGTAGGAAGGTTCACTCTACACAGAAAAAAAACAGATGTTATCCCTCATAGAGATCCATAAGGATATAGCGCAACTTGCAACTATAGATGCCATTGTTTAGATGAGAGAGTGTGTGTGTGTGTGTGTGTGTGTGTGTGTGTGTGTGTTCATTTCCTGGGCCTGGTTGAATTTGTGCATAATCACACTGCGTCACCCTACATTAGCTTAGGAACAATTAGTACAAGACGTGTTACATAAAACACCGATTTAAAAAGTCGATGAAAAAGTATTGTTGTTTTCTCTCATATTCTGGCACATGGCTCCACTTCTCCACTTCCTAATTAGCAGTGTGCGTCAAGGGGCTAGGCTAGGCGGGCTAGGCTATCTGATGACTAATCTAGTGATTAGGCCCGATGCCATCAGCACAGTCTTCGTCTGGTCTCCTGCACTCACGCGCTCTGTCACTGATCAAAGGCCTCTGCCATGAATCCTGTTCTCCTCTCCTCCGCACGGTGACACAGGAGAATTCCCATAGCCTTGATCTCCCCGGCTGCCTCTCTGACAATGTTTTCACAGTAGAAGACATGATGTGGCTAATGAACTCTYTAGTAGCAGCAAGGGCACTCGAACCTCTCTATAGGATCCCACACGGAGAGAGAAAAGAGAGAGGGAGGCAACTCTTTCTGGAAGGTTGAGTCTGTTGTATGTCTGTGTGTTTCTCAACTCCAGTCCTTGTGTAGGTAGGCTACCTCCAAGGTATAACTTATTCAAACGGGCTTGGTGATTAGTTGAGGAGTTGAATGAGGTGTCCTGGTGCTAGGCTGGAACACAAACGAGCAACCTTGGGGGTATCTGAGGATCAGAGTTGAGAAACACTACTACACACGCACACAGCCTACTGTGTAAACACACCAGGGTCTCACCCATCTGCCACTATTGTGTTGATGGTGTCGCTTGTGGAAGGTGGCCAGGCGATGACGGCCTATCTGTTGTCACCGTGATGACAACATGGAAACTGCACATGGAAAGGTAAAGACATCTGCCTGAGCTGTATCACGCCTGGATCATAACACACTCATGAACGAAAGGGTCGAACAAAACAGCACGAGCAGGATTTCCCCTGAAACGCTTTGAAAAACATTTCAAATCTGGCCCCAAAAAAATTTACATCTATTTGGAGCTCAAAATATTACATGTATTCATTGTTGAAATGGAATTCAACTATTTTTAAGGGTTTTATCTGGGACAGAAGAAGTACTGGGTTGAGGGTAACTTCTTCAGCACTACTGCTGGAGGCTACTTCCCCTGAGCGTTTTTAAAACGTTTCTGACAAACTGYCCTCAGTTGCCTCCCTGTTCAGAAAGCACAGTTATATTGATTGATGGCCTACAGAATGTGCAAAGATATAAAATGGAATTATAGTCTCTCTGGATATGGCCATCTGTCAGGCAAGACATAATGATATGCAAAATATTATCCAGTCTGACATTTCTACCGATACGCTCCAATTGTCTCTTCTCTTCCTCGCTTTAATATACAAAACCAATCAAAAGTTTGGACACACCTAGTCATTCAAGTGTTTTTCTTTATTTTTACTKTTTTCTGATCTGGCCTCCACAATCACCTGACCTCAAACCAATTGAGATGGTTTGGGATGAGTTGAACCTCAGAGTGAAGGAAAAGCAGCCAACAAGTGCTCAGCATATGTGGGAACTCCTTCAAAATTATTGGGAAAGCATTCCAGGTGAAGCTGATTGAGAGAATACCAAGAGTGTGTAAAGCTGTCATCAAGGCAAAAGGGTTGCTATTTTAAATCATCTCAAATATAGAATATATTTGGATTTGTTTAACACTTTTTTGGTTACTACATTATTCCATATGTGTTATTTCATAGTTTTGATGTCTTCACTATTATTCTACAATGTAGAATATAGTAAAAATAAAGAAAAACRCTTCAATGAGTAGGTGTGTCTAAACTTTTGACTGGTACTGTAGCTATGAGAAGAAAATTTCACCAAAATTCTCATTGAAAGCAAGTCTAAGAAGCGGTAAATCTGTTCTATGTGCACTATTTCTATACTTCCCAATGTTAAGTTTCATTTTTGCTTTTACTTTCGGTTTTGTACATCAGCTTCAAACAGCTGAAAATACAATATTTTTGGTTATGGTCAATATATTTCATAGAGGTTTAGATGGTACAATGATTCTCTACACAATGACTGCTTGTTTTGTCACATAAATGGAAAWTAGGCAAACTATTCGAATTTTAGTAACCAGGAAACCAAGTGATTGGGTTAAGACTTACTTTTTCTGTCCCACATAGAAGGGCGAAAAGAGCTCTGCCTTTGCTGCTGTCGGATACTTGTTTGCCAAGTATGAAATAAATAACCGTAACTGAAGAGATTAATCAAATGAATGAGGATGGATGAATGAAATCACCCTTTTCTAAGRAGAGACCATATCCACTAGGAGACAGCAAATGTACCAAGGCAAAGTAGCATGAAATGGGGATTGTGTCTCAAATAATCTGCCATTCTATTCTGGATAAGTCTAAAGAACTGTATACAGAATGATTGAGATGTCTATGTCAATCTTATTTGGGTATCAAGCACATCCTTTGAACCGGATGGCAATTTAACATATGACATCATAGTTAATATGCCTGTATTACTATGTTGTGCCAATTTATTTAGCCTTATCTGACACATAGCACCCAATAACAAATACAACATTCTAACAACATTACTACAACGTAGTAATTAGAGGCATATTAACAATGCTGTCACATTGATAGAGATACGTTTTTTTGTAAAATACCAAACTGCATAAAAAGTGTATTTTTTAAAAACCAAAGCCAATCCAGATAAGAGCATTAAAGGGCTAGTGAATAGCCATGACCCAATGTAATTTCCTTCTTAGCGATGGACAAGAAGCTACGCACTTTCATTTTAACACTTTTAATTGGTTGGTGATACAAACATGAAGAGGATGGCACTGGATGCCCATGATGTTGATGTCATTTAAACCTTTCGTATGATATGTATTAATTTGTGGATGTCCATCATCCATTTCGTCTGATATGTTACGAATTTGCAAAACGTACAATATGTTATGAATTTGCAAAACATATGATATATTACAAATTTTAAAAAAAATGTGTGGCTAATGTTAATAACTAGGTTTCTAGGTGGCTAAAGCTAACGATAACATTAGCTAGCTGGCTAACGTTAGCTAGGCTAGGATTTTGGGTTAAGGTTAAGGTTAAAGTGTTAGGAGTTAGGGGAAGGGTTAGCTAAAAAGATTAGGATTAGGGAAGGGTTAGCTAACATGCTAAGTAGTTGCAAAGTAGCTACAAAGTAATAAGTAGTTGAAAAGTAGCTAATTATCTAAAATGCTAAAGTTGTTCGTGATTAGATTCGAACACGCAACCCTTGTGTTGCTAGACGTTCACCCTCGACCAACAACCCTCCTTTTGTTTTTGCCTTAAACTGAAACCGAAGAGACGCCGTCAACAGCTTCATAATATGCGTGCGAGAGAAAAGAGCGTAAATTCACGTACATTGCGTAGCGTATTCCAACTTAATTGTTATGAGAATCCATAATAAACAGTTGTATTTGTTATGTTCGCTATGAAGCCCTTGTGAATTTTTGTTGTGTGTTCCCTTTGACTCACCTTATATATCATACGGGATCCAACATACCTGCCGCCTGTTATGTTAGCRCATGAAGGTGAGGAAAGTTGTAGCTAATACACCCTAGCAGTTTATAAAGAATTTAGCTAGTCTCATTCTTTCTACATAACAGTATTTTCTATTGAACGGAGTTCCTCGAGTTTCACACTTTTTAAKTATACATGTCACCATTCCAGACGTAACAACGCACAGTCTATTTTCTGGCAATTTATCCGCTCACTTTACCAGCATTACTTTGCGTAGACGCAAGAAAAATAGACTTGGTATTGGTATTTATTAGGATCCCCATTAGCAGCTGCAAAAGCATCAGCTACTCTTCTTGCGGTCCACATGAAACATGACATCATACATAGTAKYGCACATTATTAGTCAAGGACTGAAATACATCAATTTAAAACGTCACACACAGCCTACATATCAGTACATATAGACAGTATCTTGGTCTAATACATAGTACAGTGTAAATTACAATACAAGATGTATAAAATGGCTGTGTCTCTTCACAGTCCCCTTTGTGCAGTAAGGTGTTCTTTTATCTGTTTTTTWAAACTGGTTTTATTGCTAGCTTGAGTTACCTGGGGTGGCAGAGAGTTCCATGTAGTCATGGCTCTATTTAATACTGTGCGTTTCCCAGACTTTGTTCTGGACCTGGGGAAGAGACCTCTGGTTGCATGTCTTGTTTTGTACCGATGAGTGTCCGAACTGTGTGCCAACTGCTTGAACAGACAGTTCGGTACCTTCGACACATCAATACCTCGCACAAAGACCAATKGTGATGCAGTCAATCTCTCCTCAACTTTGAGCCAGGAGAGACTGACATGCAGGAGAGACTGGTCAGTCTGGTCGACTGGTCCTATCATGGACAGACCTCTTCCCATTTTAGKAACTATTGAGTCAATATGTTTTTACCATGACAGCTTGCTATCTAGGGTTACACCCAGCAGTTTAGTCTCCTGAACGTGCTCAATYGCCACATTATTCAATTATTGAAAACCCTCTGTGTACTACTAGATATGTAACTCTCAATRCATAATAAGGCAGAGAATGCAAATCCATAACACCTAGGTTTTTRTCAGCAATGGGTTATGATCAATTACATCAAAAGCTGCACTGAAGTCTAACAAAACAGCTCCCACAATCTTCTCACAATCAATTTCTTTCAGCCAATCAGTCATTTGTGTCAGCGCCGAGCATGTTGAGTGCCCTTCCCTATAAGCATGCTGACAGTCTGTTGTTAATTTGTTTCCTGTAAAATAACTTTGTATTTGATCAAACACAAAAAAAAATGCCAAAAGTTTGCTAAGCACTTGTAACAGGCTGATTGGTCGGCTGTTTGAACCATTAAAGGGTGATCTGCTATTCTTGGGTAGCGMAATGACCTTTGTCTCCCTCCATGAGGGCACACTCAGTCTTCTAGGGTAAGATTGAAGATGTGGCATATAGGAGTTGCAATGTATTCCGCTACCAACCTCAGTAGTTTACCATCCAGGTTGTCYGTACCAGGTGGTTTGTCCTTATTTATAGATAGCAACCATTTTCTCACCTCTTCCACACCCACTTTGTGGAACTCAAAACTYCAGTGTCTTTCAGTATTTGGTTCATTATGCATGAATATAAAGGCTCAGTATTTGTTGTTTGCATGCTTTCTAATTTGAAGTTGACGCTCGGAGTCCGTCTTTTTTCTCTCATTCTCTACCATGCATTATAATTCCAGTGTGTACACTCTCGTTCACGCTCATAAAAAAATAATAATTGGGCTTTAACCTTCTGACTTGTGTAACCATACCATACGTAACATATCATACTKATTTGAATGTCCCGTATTTACATTGATTATGTTACGTCTAGTCTATGAGACCAGGCTGGTTCTCAATATCGTAGCAATTTTGTAGGCTAAATATTTTGTATTATTTCCAAGATCAGACAAAACCATAGCTATGCTTAATTTGCATTCCGATGCCCCCATGTACACATTCCAACATAACTTCTGACGATTCTGCCACGCGTGCAAATGTTGTTTCATGTTATCACACATTTACAGATATTGATAAAACCGTGCGATGTGCTCTGTCTAAAAGAAATGTACATAGCCGAGTACACCCCCGACGCAATACACATTTCCACAATGTAACCTGTTTGACGAACACTGCAGCATTTTAAAGAACACCTAGCAGAGCGCATTCTCATTCATTTTCACCTGCCTGCAATTTGTCCCATACCTCTTACACCACATTCAAGGCTGAKTAGGTAAACTGAACGAAATACAATATAGAGCAGTAGGATACGGTAGAGTAGCGTACAGTACAGTAAGCCTACTGTAGTTACAATGTTTTTAATCTTACCTTGCAAATGTTCTACGAAACTAGAGAATTATCTTCTGAAGAATAATTATTTGTTGAGTCCCTACGTGGTGAAGTGGTGCGCAGATGCCAGCCTCTGTTCTGTCAAAACCAGCGTATTTTGCCACATGTGTATTCTAGACCGTACACCGGTGTCGCTCGCTCGCTCGCTCGCCCGCACTCTCTCTCTCAAAACATGCGCAAATGGTTTCAAAACAGAATTGTAATCCCTTCATGCCATTGTAAACAATTCTCTCTATGCTCAAGTCCTTGCTACTTCTGACATGATAACATGCAACTCATTGGTCAAATGTGTCACCACACATAGGTTAAAATGTTATTTTAATGGGTTAATAGGTAGATAACCTGTTCATGTTGGAAGTAGATCAATCTATAGATACTGATTATAGGATGCGACACAGAACACAACACCATTTCATTAACCTTTATTTACGGCACTAGTATTGCATAGACTGGCACGCAGATAGCTACTGCAGTATGACCCTTATATATTTATATGCTAGATGACTCGGAGCATATTGATATATGATAACAGTCCTGGCAAGCTACGCATGAGTGTGACTAGCCGCGGCAGCAGGACGACGAGACTCGAGTAGAGAAGTGAGCTGTGTGTGTGTTGATTGATTTCTGACAGGTTAAATGATTTAAAACACAGTTATACTTGAAACTGCATCTGGCGCTCTTATGTTTTTACGTGATTTCATGAATTTCATCATGATAAAGATGCACCCATATCGACTGAGGCCGCACCTGTTGGGGGACAATGGGAGTTGATGTGAGAGGGACCGTATGTATCAGGACACACTCTTTCGCGCCACTTCGATACAGCATGACCGGAAGTGATTTTCGTAACAAGTTAGGAGAGCAGGTTCTCCTAACCTGCTAGTGCTACGAAAAAGTAGCTTCCGGTTGTAGCTGAATCGAACTGGTGATGCTCGTACAGTAGCAGTCAAAAGTTTGGACACATCTACTCATTCAATGGTTTTTCTTTATTTTACTATGTTCTACATTGTAGAATAATAGTGAAGACATCAAAACTATGAAATAACACATATGGAATCATGTAACTGCATTTCTCCTATAGATCTCCATTTTATGGAATGGTCTGCCTACCCATGTGAGAGACACAGACCTCGGCTCAACCTTTAAGTCTTACTGAAGACTCATCTCTTCAGTGGGTCATATGATTGAGTGTAGTCTGGCCAGGAGTGTGAAGTTGAACGGAAAGGCTCTGGAGCAACGAACCGCCCTTGCTGTCTCGCTGCCGGTTCCCCTCTCTCCACTGGGATTTCTGCCTCTAACCCTATTACAGGGGCTGAGTCCACTGGCTTACTGGTGCTCTTTCATGCCGTCCTAGGAGGGGTGCGTTCACTTGAGTGGGTTGAAGTCCTGACCGTGATCTTCCTGTCTGGTTGGCGCCCCCCTTGGGTTGTGCCGTGGCGGAGATCTTTGTGGCTATACTCGGCCTTGTCTCAGGATGGTAAGTTGGTGGTTGAAGATATCCTCTAGTGGTGTGGGGCTGTGCTTTGGCAAAGTGGGTGGGTATATCCTTCCTGTTTGGCCCTGTCCGGGGCAGGGCAAAACAGCCACCGCGTGCCACCGTGCTTCTACACCTGCATTGCTTGTGTTTGGGGTTTTTAGGCTGGGTTTCTGTACAGCACTTTGAGATGTAGCGACCCGCACAGACAGCTGTGTGTTATGTGTTAGGCTAGTAGGTGGTTGTGTTCGCGGGTCGCCATGTCAGTCACCTGCTATCTGCCAATCACGGGAATGCCTGGAATGTTCTGATGCCGGGCATCCTGGTGGTTGGCGAGTGGCGTGGAGGGGGGTTGGGCAGGGGATGGAGCATTGGAAGTTAAGACCAGGTTTTGCCTTTGTTCTTTCTCTTACGTCTGGCTCCACAAGAGAAGGTCACATTGGCTTGTGGTTATCTTTCACTTATTTGGCGTGGGCTACGGCCAAACAGTAGCCTGTGTAAAGTTGGTTTAATAAACCGTCCATTCGTAAACTCAATCCTCTGTCTGACAGTTGTTCTTTATGATCTAGTCAGGTCATTACATTGGTGTCAGAAGTAAAAACGTTGATAAAAGTTAGCCAGCTAGCTAGCTGACTTTGTGGCTAGCTACCGTAGGTGAGAACGGGGGTTGAAAATGCTTCGAGGAATCCGAAAGTGAAGTGGAGGTAGGGGAAGATTATGGCCAAGGAGATACGTGTGAATGGACGTCGGAGGTTCTGGCTGAGGAGATCGCCAGGGCGTCGGAGCGCAGAGGCCGCTTGAGGGAGGACGCTAGAGTATGGCGGCTGAAGCGGGCATGAGCGCCTCGTCGACTGTGTTTCGCGCGGATTTCTGGTGGGCGGGCCGAAGTGGTGACGTCGACGCGGCGGGACGAGGAATCTGGGGCTCAGGATGTAAACAAACATGGCGGCGCCCAGTTCCCCGCTGCGTCCGTATCTGTTAAGACCCCGAAGTATTCCGGTAAGCGGATTGGGAAGCTTTTCATGCTCAGTTTGAACTGTTAGCTCATTTTAGGGGTGGTCGGATGAAGAAAGGCACTGCAGTTGGCTTTATGCCTCACGGATGAAGCTCTGTCCTGTTTGATATTGATTAGCCCCGAGGACAGACATGATTATGGCGCTTTAGTGGGAGCACTGAGGAGGCGCTATGGACAGTGTGTACAGCCCGGGCTACTGCGCTCCGAACTGAGTAATAGACGCAGGCAGCCAGGAGAGCCTCTACGGGTGTAGCTAATGACATGAGAGCCTCTCTCGGCGGCATATGCTCACATGCCCCCCTCCGTGCAGAGCGAGCTAGCACGGACCAGTTCATACAGCGCTCTCTCCTACGGAGCTGCGCATACAGACCCAGCTGGCTCATCCTGAGTCATTGCAGATAGCCTGGAGATGGCTTTGGAGAGGAGCTGGTGTGGGCTGGGACTTCAGCTGGGGCTTTGGTGGGGTGCAGGGAGACACACCCTCTGTGCGAGCTGGGGGGCAGAGCAGCCCGGAGCCGAAAAGCCTGCATGGGTGGCTGAAATGACAAGAACTCATTCGTGCTGTGTCGCTACAGGCGCACAAAACACACACCCTGGTCCAGGGTCTGCTGGGGTTTGTGGCCAGCCAGGCATCTGCGCCGAATTGCCCCATGTCCCCCAGAGCTCAGGAAACGGCTCGGGGTCCGCATAGACCGGTAGTGCGGACCCCTGGCTTTCTATCCAACCACCATCATCTTCAGGGGAGCCCACCGGCACAAACGGGGAAGCAAGGCTCCACTTCCCCCAGAAGCAGACGAGAGCAAGCGAATGGAGCCTGTTGTTGTGGTGGGCCGGACCTGTGTTGGGGACTTTTGTCATGTCCCTGTCACTGTGGAGGGTGTGCCCTGCTCGCCCTGGTGGACACTGGTCCACAGTAACCCTGGTGAGGCCAATATGTGCCAGGTTGGACTCAGTGTGAGCCTACAACTGTGCAGCTCCGCACAGTCACAGGTGAGCTGGCACCCATGAAAGGGAAGGGAATAATGACTCTGACAGTAGGGGCAGGACTGTGCGTCATCCTGTGTGGGTGGCGGCTGTGCAGGACCCTTGTATCCTGGGGTTGGACTTTCTTAGGAGCACAGGCTGCCAGTTAGACCTAAATAGGGGCACACTGAGCTTCCAGGGAGGGCCGGAAGTCACCATGGCCCCCCTAATGTCACATTCACTCAACCCAACAAACCCTTTACTCCAACAGTTAAAGCAGCAGAGATTCATGGCTGCCCCCCCTCCCCCACAGCTGTGTGTGACTTTCCCCAGCCCCCCTGTCACCTACTGCGTGTGTTACATTCCCCCAGCTACCTCCATGACACAGCCCTCTGTGAGCCCAGGCCGCGCCCCCCAGCCCAGCTACCCCAGATGGGAGAGGAGAGGACCACTGTCTGCAGTGAGCGGAGATATGGGGGAGGAACTGTGTTGGTCTTGACCCCGAGCAGCAGGAAACGGTTGTGCAGTTGCTGTTTTAATTCAGAGACAGCTTTGCGCTGTAGTTGAGACGAAGAGGTGGGTCAGACTCATCTGGTTGCAGCATGAGATCGACACAGGTGATGCCTCGACCCAATCAAGATGCGTCCCCGCCGTATCCCGCTGTGGCAACCCAGGAGGCGGACAGACAAGGCTGTGGTGAGATGCGCGGGGCAGACTTCATTGAGCCCTCAGGACAGCCCTGGGCGGCGCAGTTCGTCATGGCTTCCGAAGAAGGGGGGCAAAGTTAGGTTCTGTGGCGGACTACAGGCGGCCTTGAATGAAGTAACCAGAAGGCACTCATACCGTCCCATACCACGTATCGATGAGTTCGCTGGACCTGTGTAGGGGGCCTCCTGGTTTCTCCTCACTGACCCTCCGCAGTGGGCTACTGGCAGGTGCCCCTCTCCCCAGAGCGCCAGCGCCAAAACTTGCATTCTCCACTAACAGAGGACACTGGCATCAGTCCTGTGCTTTGGCTGTGCAAACGCTTCCAGCTACTTTGAGCGTTTGATGGACAGGGTGATGGATGGATCCCAGACAGGCAGTGTCTGGTATTAAAAACGTCGGGGGATTTGGGAACATTATTTTCCCTGGCCCATGGCAGCCCTTCCAGTCAGCCCTGGGGGCGCTACGGCGTGTGCTGGAGAGGGTGGCTGCCGCAGGTCTGAAGCTCCACCCGAGAAGTGCCACTTCAATGAGGAGAGAGGTGTCCTTCTTGCGGCCACCGATGGTGGAAGGAGGGGATCAGCACCAATGGAGGACAAGGTTAGGGGCTGTCAGAGACTGGCCCACCCCCCCGACCAGCGTCAGCTGAAGAGCTTCCTTGGCCGGCCTCGTGACCTACAGGAAGGTTTTACGGGGCTTCTCAAGCGTTGCTGCCTCCACTGAACCGCCTTGCTGCGAAGGACAAAGCTTTCACTTGAGACAGTGGAGTGAGGATGCGTTCAACACCCTCAAACGTGCACTGATCGAGGCCCCCGCTGCGATCGCCCCCCTGACTCACCTTGCCCTTTAATCCTGGAACACAGACGCGAGCAATGTGGCATGGTGGGGTGCTGGCCCAGGTGGGCCAGCGGGGAGAGAGAGTGGTGGCGTACATTCTAGCAAACATTGACAAACATGAGCCGCCTACTGGTGTCACCCGGCGGAGCCTCTGGCTGTTGTGGCTTCCGTCAAACACTTTCAAGCTACTACCTGGGTGGTCTGCCCTTTACTGTAAGGACTGACCACTCTCTCTCCAGTGCTCATGTCTTTCAGAGAGCCAGAGGGGCAGGTGGCACGCTGTTGGAGGAGCTTCAGCCCGTATGACTTCACATGGTGCACAGGGCAGGGGCACGCCACTCCAAACGCGACGCCCATGTTCCCGTCGGCCTGTACTGCAGACGGCTGCCGCCACTGCGCGAACGGCAGAGAGGGACGGGAGAGAGAAGCTGTGGGGCAGAGGGGTCTGTTGCCACCAGTATGTCGGGGCGAGCGGGGCCTTGTCTGCTGTGAGCTTGCAGACTGTTCGACGGTGGCGAATGCGCGCAGCACAGCAGGGGCGGGACACAGACCTACAAGCCAGTTGCTACAGTGGGTAAGCGCGCCAGGTAGGCAACATGGGAAGAGGTGACAAGCGCTCTCACTCCGCCGACCAAAGGGTTGTGGTCAAAGTTTGAGAGACTGCGGCTGGCTGATGGGCAGTGCTACAGCGGGCATGAAGGAGTCAGCTACGGGAGAGGAGAGGTGGCAGGTGGTTGGTCCCAAAAGCATTGCGGAGGCTTGTGCTCCAGAGTAACTCATGGCCGGGGTGGAGGATGGACACTTTGGGGTCAAAAAACACTGCGCCGTCTTCCGTCGGGCTTCTACGGGGGCACACAAGAGGGATGTGGAGGACTTTTGTCGCCGCTGTGGACAACTGCACAGCGAGGAAAGGGCCCACCGGGCGCTCTCATGCTCAGCTCCAACAGTTCCCAGTGGGGCTCCCATGGGAGGGTGGGAGTGGATGTAGTTGGGCGTTCCCCAACCACAGAACAGTGGAAACCGCTGGGGTGCTTCACGGCCATGGACTATTTCACAAAGGCCCGAGGCCTACCTGGCTGCCTGACCAGGAGGCAGAGACCATCGTCGACGCCCTGACAGCGGGGATGTTCAGCAGTGTGCGAGCTGCAGAGTCCATCCACAGCGACCAGGGCAGAAACTTTTGAAGTCCCGTGTTGTTCCCACCAATGGTGTGAGAGGCTGGTATGCACAAGACCCGGCACTACTCCTCTCCATCTCAATGATGGGCCTTGTTAGAGCGCTTCAATAAAACGGCTTGCGACAGCAGCTGGCCATCGTCTCTTTCCAAACACAGCGTGATGGCGGACCCAAGGCACCTGCCTATGGTCCTCATGGCATGCCCGCTCCGCTGTCCAAGACTCCACCTCCTGCAACGCCTGCCCTCCTCATGCTGGGGAGAGAGATTCCGCCACCCTGCGGAGATGGCGTTTGGTCGGCCCCTGGAAGCCCTCCATGTCCCCGGGCCGGAGTTATGCCCGGAGACTCCAGGACCGCCTGGAGACAGCCCACACCTTTCGCCAGAGAGCAGCTGTGAATGCCAGGTGTTGAGGCAAGAAGAGGAACTATGAGACGTGCACACCCGGGGCAGCAACTTGTGGCTGGGGAGCTGGTTCTTGGGCTACCAGCCCGCTAAGGAAAAAAGGCAATGCCCCAAGTGGACAGTCCACTGGGTTTGGGACCCTGCAGTGTCCTGGAGAGGGTAGGGGAAGGTTTGTTTATACCGGGTGCAGCTTCCTCCCAGGGGAGAAAGGTGGCAACTGCACCCGGACAGGTTAGCCCCATACAGAGGGGCCTCTTCTCCCCAAACCCCCAGGAACCCCACAATTCCCCTCTCTGGCAATTGCCTATCTTCCAGCACCCACCCCCAAGGAGGCCGCAGACCAAAGGCCTCCAGACAGCCACTCCACTGTCTCCCCCCTGTGGTCACCGCTGTGGTTCCCCAGAGCCACGGACTGTATTACCCGTTCCCGCTTCCTTGTCCCCATATCCCTCCTTCATCCCCTGGTCCCAGAGGGGCACTCTGCCGACCATCACGCGCCACGCAGGCAAAGGAGACCTCCGGGTCGACTTCAGAGACCTTTGGTTTGTTTCCGCTGGGCGACGAGGACTTGTGGGTGGGGGGCTTGTGTAGCGACCGGCACAGACAGCGTGTGTTATGTGTTAGGCTAGTAGGTGTTGTGTTCGCGGGGTCCGCATTCAGTCAACCTGCTATCTGCCAATTCACGGGAATGCCTGGAATGGTTCTGATGCCGGGGTCACCTGGTGTTGGCGGAGTGGCGTGGAGGGGGGTTGGCAGGGGGATGGAGCATTGGAAGTTTAAGACCAGGTTTTGCCTTTGTCTTTCTCTTACGTCTTGGGCTCCCACAAAGAGAGGTCACCGATAGCTTGTGTGTATCTTTCCACTTTATTTGGCGTGGGCTACGGCCAAACAGTAGCCTGTGGTAAAGTTGGGTTTAATAAAACCGTCCATTCGTAAACTCATCTTGTCAAATGGTACAGTTGTTCTTTTATGTTATAGGTATTAAATAGTGTTACTTAATGTGGATGCCTGATGTCGAAAGCCTACAACATATATAATTCTAATAGCCTCCTACGATTAAACTATATTCAAATCGATATAATAAATGTTATTATCCCTCATAGAAATGTTTGTGTGTGTGTGTGATTGATTTCTGACAGGTTAAATGATTTTACACAGGTTATACTTGAAACTGCATCTGGCGCTCTTATGTTTTTACGTGATTTCATGAATTTCTTCATCATGATAAAGATGCACCCATATCGACTGAGCGCCACCTGTTGGGGGACAATGGGAGTTGATGGAGAGGGACCGTATGTATCAGGACACACTCTTTTCGCGCCACTTCGATACAGCTATGACCGGAAGTGATTTTCGTAGCAAAGTTAGGAGAGCAGTGTCTCCAACCATGCTAGTGCTACGAAAAAGTAGCTTCGGTTGTAGCTGAATCGAACTGGTGATGCTCGTACAGTAGCAGTCAAAAGTTTGGACACATCTACTCATTCAATGGTTTTTCTTATTTTTACTATGTTCTACTTGGTAGAATAATAGTAGAAGACCATCAAAACTATGAAATAACACATAATGGAATCATGTAACTGCAATTTCTCCTAAGATCTCCATTTTTATGGAATGGTCTGCCTACCCATGTGAGAGACAACAGACTCGGTCCTAACCTTTAAGTCTTTACTGAAGACTCATCTCTTCAGTGGGTCATATGATTTGGTGAGTCTGGCCCAGGAGTGTGAAGTTAACGAAAGGCTCTGGAGCAAACCGAACCGCCCTTGCTGTCTCTGCCTGGCGGTTCCCCTCTCCTCCACTGGGATCTCTGCCTCTAACCCTATAACAGGGCTGAGTCACTGGCTTACTGGTGCTCTTTCATGCCGTCCCTAGGAGGGGTGCGTCACTTAGAGTGGGTTGAGTCACTGACGTGATCTTCCTGTCTGGGTTGGCGCCCCCTGGGTTGTGCCGTGGCGGTAGATCTTTGTGGCTATCTCGGCCTTGTCTCAGAGATGTAGTTGGTGGTTGAAGCATGACCCTCTAATGTGGTGTGGGGGCCTGTGCTTTGGCAAAGTGGGGTGGGGTATATATCCTTCCTGTTTGGCCCTGTCCGGGGCAGGCCAAACAAGCCACCGTGCCACCGTGCTTCTACACCTGCATTGCTTGGCTGTTTGGGTTTAGGCTGGGTTTCTGACAGCACTTTGAGATATCAGCTGATGTACGAAGGTCTATATAAATACATTTGTTTGGATTTGATATAGTTAAACAAAAAAGTGTAAAAAAATCCTAAATATATTTTATATTTGGAGATTCTTCAAAGGAGCTCCCTTTGCCTTGATGACAGCTTTGCACAGCTTTGGCATTCTCTCAACAGCTTTCACAAGGTAGTCACCTGGAATGCATTTCAATTAACAGGTGCAATTTGTTAAAAGTTAATTTGTGGAATTTCTTTCCTTCTTAATGCGTTTGAGCCAATCAGTTGTGTTGTGACAAGGTAAGGGTGGTATACAGAAGATAGCCCTTATTTGGTAAAAGGACCAAGTCCATTTATGTCAAGAACAGCGTAAATAAGCAAAAAGAACGACAGTCCATCATTACTTTAAGATGTAAGGGTGCAGTCCATAAGGAACATTTCAAGAACTTTGAAAGTTTCTTCAAGTGCAGTCGCAAAAACCATCAAGCGCTATGATGAAACTGGCTCTCATGAGGACCGCCACAGGAAAATACCCAGAGTTACCTCTGTAGCAGAGGATAAGTTCATTAGAGTTACCAGCCTCAGATATTGCAGCCCAAATAAATGCTTCACAGAGTTCAAGTAACAGACACATCTCAACATCAACTGTTCAGAGGAGACAGCGTGAATCAGGCCTTCATGGTTGAATTGCTGCAAAGAAACCACTACTAAAGCATACCAATAATAAGAAGAGACTTGCTTGGGCCAAGAAACACGAYCAATGGACATTAGACGGGTGGAAATCTGTCCTTTGGTATGATGAGTACAAATTTGAGATTTTTGTTCCACCCACCGTGTCACAGAGTAGGTGAACGGATGATCTCCGCATGTGTAACATTTGTTAAAGTACTTTGTGAATTTCACCAGGTTCACATATGAATATGGCATGTTGATTTGGTATTATGCATGCCTGCATCCTGGGAATAGGTGAGTGTGTACTTACGTTATGCCCTGCGTGCTCTGCTCAAATCATTTTGATGCACTATGAGAGGTAGGCCCGCTTTTTCGGTCATCTTCAGAAAAGTTTGATTCCTTTAAGCACAAAGTCATACACACAGTGTTTTGTTCATGAATAATGTTGTATATTTAGAGGTTACTCATAAGTGGATGGTATTGTTAAAATGCAATTGTACATTTTAGGATGATATTAACATTCTGTATTCAACATGTGGTTACTAGCTAGCTATTGTATGTGTGAACGATGGCTAGCTCCTCGAATGATTCCAGTCCCCTGTGTTGTGCGTCTGTTGTAGAAAAAGGTGATGATTCGCAGAACATATTTGTGCTATATTTTGTCTTTTCATTTGGATGCAGGTATGTGGTTGTATCTATGTAAAAATATATGTTATGTGTTGATGCATAATAAGGAGAGGCTGTACTCATTTTTGTATTCTGGCAAATCATTTTGATGCACTATAAGAGAAAGAGACAACGATTCGCAGAACATATTTGTGCTCTACAAATGTTTTGTCTTTTCTTTTGGATGAAGAGAGTGAATTCTGATTCATTAAAACAACCTGATCTCCGAAGTCCACGTCTATAGTCTCAATCAACCACACACAACGCAGAGCTACAGCGGTGCAGTACAGCACTGGTTAAATGTGGTTCCCACTGTGAAGCATGGAGGAGGAGGTGTGATGGTGTGGGGGGTGCTTTGCTGGTGACATTGTAAATTATATATTTAGAATTCAAGGCACACTTAACCAGCATGGCTACCATAGCATTCTGCAGCGATACGCCATCCCATCTGGTTTGTGCTTAGTGGGACTATCATTTGTTTTTCAACAGGACAATGACCCAACACACCTCCAGGCTGTGTAAGGGCTATTTGACCAAGAAGGAGAGTGATGGAGTGCTGCATCAGATGACCTGGCCTCCACAATCACTCGACCTCAACCCAATTGAGATGGTTTGGGATGAGTTGGACCGCAGAGTGAAGGAAAAGCAGCCAACAAGTGCTCAGCATATGTGGGAACTCCTTCAAGACTGTTGAAATAGCATTCCAGGTGAAGCTGGTTGAGAGAATGCCAACAGTGTGCAAAGCTGTCATCAAGGCAAAGGGTGGCTACTTTGAAGAATCTCAAATATAAAATATATTTGGATTTGTTTAACACTTTTTTGGTTATTACATGATTCCATTTGTGTTATTTCATAGTGTTGATGTCTTCACTATTATTTTACAATGTAGAAAATAGTAAAAATATAGAAAATCCCTTGAATGAGTAGGTGTGTCCAAACTTTTGACTGGTACTGTATGTATCAAGCATCTCAGATTAGGAGTGCTGGTTTAGGATCAGCTCCCCCATCCATGAAATCTTATTCATTCTGATCAAATGGAAAAACTGATCATAAATCAGCTCTCCTACTCTGAGAAGCTTGATACATAAGATTCCAAAGGCAATTACTGTTTTCTTGGAGGCTATACAATTAAAATAGATAGGTTTTTAGGAATTAAACGAATGTCACACAAGACCCAAATAAAGAGACACAAAAGCCCAAATAGCTCCTTTTTCAAGGATTCACCTCATACTGAGACATACAGTAGCATTGTATAGCCTACACCAATACAATATTACACCTCAAAAAGAGCCCAATGATGGCCTGGGCCCTGGGGTGGTCTAGCGGTCTAAGCTGCTGCCTCTAGAATCACATGTACTGTGTACAGCTGCAAGCACGGCTCTCCCCCTTCCTTTCATCTCTACCTCGTTATCTCTATCACACAAAAAAATACGAAAGGAGTGGGACTGCCCCATTCCTTTTTTCTTTTTTTTTTACGCCACAAAGTTTACAGGGTGACATAATCTGAAAACATCTCATTTTATCACAAGTTTTTCTTCCTCCAGTCCATWGCCCATCTTTAGTTCCCGTCTCTCTGGACTATGTTACAGTTTAATCTCAACTGGGGGAATTCCTAGTTCCTCCTCCAAGCAGTTCCCTTTGTATTTTTATGGGAACCAAGGGCCGGGCAGCCAGTCAGCTGTTTTTCTATTCTCAGAACTGCTTTGTATATTTGTATTGATTCAGAGGCACCCTCCCACCCCTTCCCTTCATACTTGGAAGTGATTGCTTGGCTCAACTTAAAGAAAGACAGACACAGAAACAGATATGTCACAGAGGGTATGTAGAGAGTTCGTCACACACTAATGCTAGTATGTATCAGAAAGCCTTGCAATAATCGAAGTCAAACTGAAGACAGAACATAGTTTTCTTTGGATGAAAGTAGGCTTTTCTCTTTCAACAGGGATCTATTGTACAACATGGTAACAGTGCTAATGTCAACAGGGACCGGGGACCAGTGTAACTTCAACGTCAGTGAGAAATGTCAAGGGGTAAGTTAGTGATTCTCTCTATTGTATTATTATGGTAATGCTGCTCAAGATTGTTTTACTAGTCTCCCTAACAGTTGCTTGTGACTGATCTCTATCTAATTTTATTCAGTGAAATAAAACCTTAGTAAAGTGGACCATACTTGTACTTCTTGAGAGAGAGAGAGAGCGAGAGAGAGAGAGAGCGAGAGAGAGAGAGAGAGAGAGAGAGAGAGAGAGAGAGAGAGAGAGAGAGAGAGAGAGAGAGAGATTAAACAGTTGTGACTTAAATCAGACTCAACAAGACAAAGATCAATAATTCACTTTACACTTGTCCGCTACATACATATTGTGACAGGCTATAGCTTACCTAAAGTATGTGTTGTCATGTCTTATTCCATGAAGGGTCTACGCACTCAAATGCCCACCCTGGGCCTCATGTGACTCACACAAACTGTCTGATCGCACACGTCTGTATGCCGTGACTCAGGGAGTGGCCTAGAGATAACCCTGACTCATTCATTCTCATGTGAGTTTGTTTTCTCTGCAAATCTATCGTGAAATACCGTGGATGGTATGGACATTTCACTGTCATTTCAGCTGGGGATTTTGGAGGGTTGTGTACCAGCCCTAGCACTGTACTTTCAATGGGCTCTCACAGGGCATAAGCACCTAGATGTGCTGTCAAAGATTAGAGGTATGTATGGTTTTAAATGTCAATAACAGTGCTATTTCATTTCATATTAAGATGTCTACCAAATTTAACAACAATTAATTATGAAAACATTTGTTTCTGGCCTTTCTGGTGTGCTACTTTCTGGTCTACTAATACAATGTAATTGTGGAAACCAACAAGTCTATCTGATGCTGCAAATGAGCGTTTGGCCATGAGAACTGAATTCCATAGATGGTAGTTGCTCAGATAGACATCTATGGATTCAGTTCTTCTTGCCTGGCAGCTACAACCAGCAACCCATCACCTATCAAGGACAACAGAGACGAGGAAAGAAACWCTTTGTTAATTTGACGTTGGTAGGATATTGCAAAAATGTCTGGCCCCCTTAGCAGATACATGTGAATTATAACAAAGTTGCTTCATTCTTATTGTCAGCACACTTGTCCCATTATTGTGCAGATATTTCAATCTGCAGAAAAGAAAGGAAGAAGAAGACATAACAAGCACACAAACACAATTTCAAGCAAACTTTACTCTAGGGGGCACTACAACCCTTGTCATAGCCAGAGATGGGCAGTATTTCTGTTACATGTATTTGAAATACGCATTTTAATTACTTCTGAGTATTTTGTCATTTGAATTACACTGGGCTGAACTACACTCCAATGTATTTATTGTTTTGCATTTTCAAAATACTGTGATTAAATTTTTCAAAATATAAAATACTTTTCTATACCATTTTTTTTTTTATAGCGGTTCAAATTTTGTGGTCCCCCTTTCACCCTGCATTGGTATCATAAGTCTGATAGCACTATGGTGTGATAAGAGCGTATGCTAAATTATTTAAATATAAATGTAGATATTAAAACTTTTGATAAATACTTTGTTGAGGGAAAATGTACTTGATACGATTGTGATATGTTGTTGTCTCACTTAGCTATCTTAATATGAATTCACATAATTGTAAGTAGCTCTGGACGAGAGTGTCTGCTAAATGACTAAAATGTAAATGCAAATGTAAAAATGAACAATTACAAAGCATGCTGAGTGTTATTCTAATAATCTCAGCCCCCTCAAACAAGGCCAATAATAATACCCAGTGTGCTTTGCAGTTCATTTTGGTATTTTAGCAGACACTCTTCTCCAGAGTAACTTGCTCAACTAAAGTAGATAAACAACATATCACAGTCAGCAAGTAAAACGTGTCTGTAACCATTACTGATAATATTTTGGCTGTTCAGGCTGGCTACTTGGCGCATTTATTTTTGTATTTAAAAATACAAAGTACATGTATTTTAATAAAAACAATTACAAATGTTAAGTATTTTGAAAAAGTACTTTGTAGTTTATTTTTGATACATTGATCTTTATGGTGTTTCGTATTTATATTTTTTAAATGTTTCCCATCCCTGGTCATAGCTACTACACACATCAACGCTCCAGAAATGAGTAGGGAACATAGCGATTGGGCTTCTTTGAGTGGCAAGGCTGAAACAACCGACTGCAGACGAATGGTTTTCCAACAGCAAGGCTCAGTGCAACATGGCAGGTTGCCACTGTTTATAACGCTTGTTTGTCATGTCGAAATAAACATGTATCCAACCCCCATATCACACACTCACAAACTGTAAATATATATGTGTGTATCATTTGGGGAGATAGAGATTAAAATATCACGAATTTGTACATATCCACTGTATACATATGAATCGCGACAAAGTTGCTTCCTATTTCAGTCACATCCTTTGTCCCGTTCGTGTGGGTCTAACGGCCTCCAAGTCCCCAGATGATCCGATTTCAGGGAAAATGGAAAGAGAGCCTGTGACGCAACTTCCGCACGTGGACATTATCAAAGGCAACAACAAAGACAGTACGGTAGTTTTAGAAACTCTGTGGCGACACTACATCTTAACTCCTGCTCCTCTACATTTACAGGATTGGTTGAACAGTGCAGAAGAGAACCTCCCCKAACAGTTTTTTTCTCCTTGTCAAGAATAGTATGTCGTTTATTTTACGCATGCTACGTTAGGTTAARGTGGGTCAAACAAAGAAAATCGAATGATTGGCAGACAAATAGTACCTCCCACAATGCAGATGATGGCTGCAAGTTGAAGCTGGTGAGGAGCAACTGCAGAAATGTTAAATCGACTACAGTCGAAACTTCATGACCTTTGATCAAATGGTTGTTCTAAAGTTCATGCAGTTGACATGTAGGTGCAAGCTGGACAATTTTTATCCCCATAATGCAACATACGTTGAAAGGCTGTGGTCACCGACTTGACAAATGTGATCTACTCCAACGAGCCCACTAGTGGCCAAAATGCCTTATTAGCATATGCAGAGCCATTGAGGGCTTCCACCATTTTAATGTACGTAATCAACTGGGTGGGAATTTCAACTTCATTGGCTGAACCCTCCTTTTTTATTATTTTTTTTATTTTTAAATTTTTTATTAACAACAAATCAATACAGAAAGTACATAAGGGAACACAAGTATATATAGATCATATATAATGGACAATCGAGCTAGGGGGTACAAATATCACATTACAATTACACAAGGACCTTATTAAGGGACATACATACACTTACAATTCTAACAGCTTTTTTGTTAGTAGAGTATTTAACTGTCTTAAAATACAGTTCAATTTKTTTTTGTAGGGTAAGAAAATGTGTTTTTTTGTTAGTAAATTTACATTTGTGTATATGAAATTTGGCCAAAAGAATAATGAAATTAATTACATAAAAATGTTTCAGCTTATTTTTATCGTATGTAAAGAATCCAAGCAGTACATCTCTCCACAATAGTGTAAAATCTTCATAAATGTGTTCAGTTATAAATCTACTGATGTCTTGCCAGTTTTCTTACATGTATACAATGCCAAAAAAGATGCAACACTGTTTCTGGGTGGTCATTACAAAAGGAGCAATTTTAATTTATGTTTTCCTTAAACTTCTTCATATAGTGGTTGGCAGGGTAATATTTATGAATAATTTTAAAGGAAACCTCCTTAATTTTGTTAACCAGTAGGTATGTGTGTGGCAACATCCAAACTTTTTRCCAAKAYATATTATCAATAAATCCATTCCAATAAGGCATGACATAAGGTATAGATACAACATSCTGCTGAAACAAGGTTCGTATRGCTCTGTTGTTGAATGGGCCAAAAGAGAAACAAATCTTTCCTACTGATGAGTCAACAGGGTCAATAGAAGGTAGGCTCTGAGGGTCAGGTCTTGACACGTTCCTGAATAACAGAGCAACACCTCTGGCGTCTAAAACAATTGCAAAATCTTTAGCTGTTACAGGGACCTTGTAAAGAGATAAGAATTKCTTATAACTGAGTAATAGGATATTATTTTGGAACCAATATTCTAAAAACAAAGAAGTATTTTTATACAATATATCCCGATTATTCCATATATAATATCTGTGTGGAGAAAAATTGTGTTTATAAATTAAGGACCATGACAAGAAAACCTGCCGATGAAAAGCAGAAAGTTTCACTGGAATTTTGTCAATATTATAATTGCACAACAACATGAAGTTAAGGCCACCAAAAGTAGAGAAGACATGATGAGGAATAAAATTCCAGATAGAAGTGGGTTTTCTTAGGAATTGTTTTATCCAATTGATCTTAAAAGTATTATTTAAAGTAGTAAAGTCCAGAAAATTCAGTCCACCATTCTCATAAGTGTTCATTACAAKAGTTTTCCTAATGTAATGGGTATGGTTTCTCCAAAGAAAGTTGAAAAGCATCTGGTCTATCTCCTTGCTTATTTTACTGTCAAGATATAAAGATAGAGCGCCATATGTTAGTCTAGAGATACCTTCGGCCTTGGTTATTAGGACTCTACCTTTTAAAGATAAGTCCCTCTGTAGCCATTGATTTAGCTTCTTCTGGGTATTTTTAATAAGAGGGTTAAAATTTAGTAAGCCTCTAGACTTCTGATCCTTTGTAATGATTATGCCTAAATATGTAAGTTCTTCTTTTACTGGAATACCATAATATGAAGGTMTCACACAATCTTTGACAGCTATGAGTTCACATTTATTAATGTTAAGGTATAGACCAGACGCTTTGGAAAAGGATTGTATCACATTGATCGATATGGGAATTTGGTTAGCGTCTTTCAAAAAAAGTGTAGTATCATCAGCCAGCTGGCTTATAATACTTTTTTTTACCAGCTATGGAAATACCTTGTACAGGACTATTTTTTAAAGAATTTGCAAGAAGTTGGGTGATTAATAAAAACAGATACGGGGAGATAGGACAACCTTGCCTAATTCCTCTCTTTAACTCAAATCTAGGTGAGGTGCCATATTTCAATTTGATAGAGCTGTTKCRATTTGCATAGAGAGTCTTAATAGCCTTACAGAAAAAATCCCCAAAGCCAAGTCTCTCAAAGGAGTGGAAGAGAAACTGATGCTCTACTGTGTCAAATGCCTTATAAAAATCTAAAAATAATATGAAGCTATCCTCAGTTATTAGGTCTGAGTAGTCAAGTATGTCTAATACTAGTCTGACATTGTTGGCTGAACCCTCCTGTTGACATGGAGTCATGTCAAAATTGGTCATCAGGATGTATCGGCCAATCGTGGCGCAGCGGTCTAATACACTGCATCCCAGTGCAAGAGGCGTCACTGCAGTACCTGGTTCAAATCCAGGCTGCATCACATCTGGCRGTGATTGGGAGTCCCATAGGGRGGCGCACAATTGGCCCAGCCTCGTCCGGGTTTGGCCGGGGTAGACCGTCATTGTAAATAAGAATTTGCCTAGTTATAAGAATTTGTTGCCTAGTTATAAAAAGGTTTWWAAAAAAAKAAAAKAAAAATCGTGAAGAAGAAAATTGACAATGGGCGCTGCCCATGCTGTCAAAAACACTGTAATAACACAAATACAAAGATGAGTCCTCTATCTATCTCTATGGTGGGGAAACCCTTCTGAAATCCGATTCGTGATCAGCCCAGTGGGCGAGGTTGATGTGACGTGTACTAATGTAAACTGTCTTGCTAGCAGCCGCCTGTTGAAAATTGTATTGATTAGCAAGGTTTCCCACTCATTTCAAAGGCTTCATTCAATGATGATGGTAAGTAAGTACATTGTCTTTGTGGTTAGGCGCCTGTCTAACCACAGCCAGGTCTAGCTACTTAACTCGTTGGTTACTGGTTAGCCTAGCTGTAACCAGCTAACTTAACGTTAACCTGTGGAAGGACTGAACAAATGTCTAATACGGGGCAGCAATCGTATTGTGTAGCTAACTAGTTATATATGTACAGCTAGCTATATGTGTACAGCTATCTCGCTAACTCTATTTAAATAGGTAACGTTACTAACTAGCTACCAATGCCTTGACTGGCTGATAATCACGACCTACTATTTCTGCCAAGAAGCCTCTCCAGTCGCTACAGGCAGGTGAGAGCTGCCCTGGTATCCATTATAACTAAGTTCTACCTTATTTAGAGGTGCACTGAACTATACTGTACACAAACTACCTGTTTCCAGAAGATTAGYTCAATTAAGACGACTGGGATGGGAATCACATTTGGAGATGTGATACAGTACAATGCTGCGAAGTCGTTCAGCTCCACCGCATGGATCTGATGGGATCAGACACAGCTGGCACTTGCTATACTTGTATTTGTTGAAATGTAGTCTAACCAGAACCCTGTGTGCAGTTTCTCTAGTGAGAGCTGAAGAAAATGTAATTGTTTAGAATTTGTTTTTGCGAGTTGACTGTTTTCTGTTTTAAAATGGCATAGTGGTAGAACAGGGCCATGGCTTGTGAGGTGTAGCCAGAGCCTAGGCTATATATTTGTTCCATTGGATGCCACATGTGAGACTTGTYCTCTGAAGGGAGGATCATGCTGGATAATTGCGGGGAATAACTGCCTCTAGGCTTCACTTTACAGATGGCAAAACTACAGCAGTAAACCACCAGGCCACAGGAGGATATGMGGGGAAAAATAATTGTTAGGCTTTGCAGGCAATGCTCCACCCAGTTAACAAATAGCAGATGAGCTAATTATTTGCGGAAGTGATATAACATAACAATATTGAATTAAGGCAACTTTTCTTTCTTGACATTTGAGAGGATTAAGCAAGGCTACACCTTAGTGTGCCTCAGGTAAAAAGAGGGCCTACCTACAAAACCAACCATAGAACAAATAAGGACCAAAAGCTAGAATATGAGCGTGAGAGAGATTTGGTATCTTTTTAAATTGTCTCCCTTCTTGTGTGAAAGAGGCCAGCTAATGGCTTTTATGAGAATGGTGTAGTTAGTATCCTGAGACGGACCCCATAATCGCAGTGATCAGAGGATAGGATTACACCCTCCCCTGTCATCCAGCTGGGCCAGAGGAGACACAGGAGAAATGAATGCTGTCCTAAAGGGTGCCTTATTCTCTATACAGCACACTGCTTTTGACCAGGGCCCATAGGGTTTTGATCAAAAGTAGTGCACTGTGTAGAGAATAGGGGGGCATTTGGGAAACGGTGTAACTGCTCACAACAACTTCACTCTCACCTAATGAATAGAGTAGGGGTCGCCATGGAAACGGCCTGTTCTCCCTCACCTGCTTACACAGCCCTGCGATCCAGTTTATAATGCATTGAATGGCCCTCGGTGTGTGAAATTACCCTGATCTCTGTAATGGAGACTACCCTGTTCAGACATGGCCTATTGTTTTTGTAAGTAGGCTATGTGTTACTCTTGTTCCTTCATGTCTATTTGCTCAAGCTGGCTCTTCTCCCACTCTGTACGGTAATGKAACCCACCTCATACTTCACACCCTAGGAGGTCGGCGGCACCTTAATTGGGGAGGACGGGCTCATGGTAATGGCTGGAGTGGAATGGTATCAAACAGGTGGTTTCCAGGTGTTAGATGCCATTCCATTCACTCTATTCCAGCCATTATTATGAGCTGTCCTCGGGTCAGAAGCCTGCTTCGCACATCCACATTTAGTCTACCCTCCAAATGGTTATTGACATGTTTGCTCTGYCAGGAGTGGGTACGGTGGGGCCCCAGCTGGTCTGTGGGATGACTCGATGAGCGTGGCGTAGCGGCGGGGAACGGAACAGCAGASTGACTGAGTGACGAGAATGGGTAGGAGGGGCTGCAGGCTAGCTGTCTCCACTGGTGTCTCCACTGCAGTCCTCTACGGCTCCCTGGCCCTTTTTGTCTCCATCCTGCACAACGTCTTCCTGCTGTACTATGTGGAGACCTTTGTCTCTGTTTACAAGATCGACAAGCTCTCCTTCTGGGTGGGAGAGGTGAGTGACACTTCCTGCTTTCCATGGGTTATTATAATGGCTGTATTTTGGAAGCTTTCTGCTTTAGACAGTGTGACAATGACTGATACCCTGGGTTAGGGTGTTTAATGCTAGTCTGTTCTACTAACTCCTCCCCCTCTCTCTGCCCACACAGGCAGTTTTTCTGATATGGAACAGCTTGAACGACCCTCTCTTCGGCTGGCTGAGTGACCGCTCCTTCCTCAGCTCCTCACAGTAAGACCTCGTTCTCTTTCCTCTCTTTCTCAAATCAATGGTGCCGCTTTCTCGTCCCCCCCCCCCCCCCCTTTTAAATATCTTTGTCTTGCTCTCTCCCGCTTTCTCGCTCCCTCCCTATTTTTTACTTTCTCTCACTCTATCTTGAAAGCACGGTTGAACGCCACAGTTGGTGAGAAGTTTGTCTTTACCGTTGTACTGAACATTTTTTCACTTTTCACACTCCTCCATCGTAGGTCTGGCACCCAGATCTCCAGCCCAGAGGTGGTACTAAAGCGGTTGGCGGCCCTCTCCCGGAATGGCCCCCTGTTCGCCATCTCGTTCCTGGCCTTTTGGGTGTCATGGGCACGGCCGGGCATCCAGTTCCTAGTGTGCCTGTGCCTGTACGACGGATTCCTCACCGTGGTGGACCTCAACCACAACGCKCTGCTGGCCGACCTGGCCGTGTCGGCCAACGACCGCACGCGCCTCAACTTCCACTGCTCGCTGTTCAGCGCCCTGGGCTCGCTCTCCGTCTTCCTGTCCTACAGCGTCTGGGACAAGGGCGACTTCCACTCGTTCCGGCTCTTCTGCGTGACGCTGGCGGCCGTCTCGGCACTGGGTTTCGCCACCGTGACGCGCCTGTTGACGAGGCGATTTGAGAAGGAGGCGCGTCTGAGGCAGGACGAGGCGCTGGCACTCAAAGAGTAGGTGACACGATCATTTATGTATGCACTTGAGAAACACTCGGTTTACATTATTCACTAACAAGCAAGGGGCAACTGAACAACACCCATATTTTGTGGGTTTGCTTCCAACAACTCACCTTATGGCTTCAAATCAAGCCTTTAATCTTTTTACCCCGTGGTGCCTATGCCAGCCTTGGTCATGGATATTGCTTGCTAATGGTATTTTTAAAGAGACTAGTGGAATTTAATTGCGAGTTAATAATATTGCACAGTGCACACACTCATACAGTATATCTGTCAGGGAGATGACGGTAACACTTGCTCAGTTTACAGACTCAATCCCCTGGGTAGTGTGTTACACTGATTGTCCTTTCACTAATCCCCCCTCCCCCTTCTCTCAGGTTGAGCATTGTCCAGAACCCTCTGACTCAGCAGGAGAAGCCAGTCACTCTAGGAGAGTATCTAAGGCAGCTCTCCAAGCACAGAAACTTTATGTGGTTCGCCTCTATGAACCTGGTCCAGGTGTTTCACTGTCACTTCAACAGCAACTTCTTCCCTCTGTTCCTGGAGCACCTCCTCTCTGACAGCATCTCTGCCTCCACTGGCTCCATTCTGCTGGGTAAGAGACAAGCGTACTACTGCTGGTTATGTTTCATGACCAGGGAAAGGCCTCATTCATAGAATGGGCTTAGTTTCATAGCCTGGTCCCAGATCTATTTGTGCTGTCTTGCCTATTCTAGTCTACGTTTGGTCTGACAATGACCATAGGAATAGGCAAAACTGCACAAACAGATCTAGGACCAGGCTTTTCSTATTGGTGTTTTATTTTTTTGGGAGGATTAGTTCTTAGAATGTGAGGAAACATTATTATTATCGTTAGTAATTAATATTATTTGTCTACATACTTGTAAACTCAGCAAAAAAATAAATGTCCTCTCACTGTCAACTGCGTTTATTTTCAGCAAACTTAACATGTGTAAATATTTGTATGAACATAACAAGATTCCACAACTGATACATAAACTGAACAAGTTCCACGGACATGTGACTAACAGAAATGGAATAATGTGTCCCTGAACAAAGAGGGGAGTAACAGACAGTATCTTGTGTGGCCACCAGCTGCATTAAGTACTACAGTGCATCTCCTCCTCATGGACTACACAATATTTTCCTGTTCTTGCTCTGAGACGTCACCCCACTCTTCCACCAAGGCACCTGCAAGTTCCCAGACATTTRTGGGGGGAATGGCCCTAGCCCTCACCCTCCGATCCAACAGGTCCCAGACGTGCTCAATGGGATTGAGATCCGGGCTCTTTGCTGGCCATAGCACAACACTGACATTCCTGTCTTGCAGAAAATCACTCACATAACGAGCAGTATGGCTGGTGGCATTGTCATGTTGGAGGGTCATGTCAGTTTGAGCCTGCAGGAAGGATACCACATGAGGGAGGAGGATGTCTTCCCTGTAACGAACAGCGTTGAGATTTCCTGCAATGACAACAAGCTCAGTCCGATGATGCTGTGATGCACCGCCCCAGACCATGACTTACCTTCCACCTCCAAATCGATCCCGCTCCAGAGTACAGGCCTCGGTGTAACGCTCATTCCTTCGATGATAAACGCGAATCCGACCATCACCCCTCGATCAGCTGTACGTCCTGTCTCCCTCTAGCGCTGTCTTAGGTGTCTCACAGTACGGACATTGCAATTTATTGCCCTGGCCACATCTGCAGTCCTCATGCCTCCTTGCAGCATGCCTAAGGCACGGTCACGCAGATGAGCAGGGACCCTGGGCATCTTTCTTTTGGTGTTTTTCAGAGTCAGTAGAAAGGCCTCTTTGGTGTCCTAAGTTTTCATAACTGTGACCTTAAATGCCTACCATCTTTMTAAGRTGTTAGTGTCTTAACGACCGTTCCACAGGTGCATGTTCATTAATTGTTTATGGTTCATTGAACAAGCATGGGAAACGGTGTTTAAACCATTTACAATGAAAATCTGTGAAGTTATTTGGATTTTTATGAATTCTTTGAAAGACAGGGTCCTGAAAAAGGGGCGTTTCTTTTTTTGCTGAGTTTATTTACCGTCCACTAACAGTTGCTCTCAACTCCTCACAGGGATCTCCTACATAGCGCCCCACCTGAACAACCTGTATTTCCTGACCCTGTGCCAGCGTTACGGGGTGTACACGGTCATCCGCTGGCTGTTCCTGGTCAAGCTAGCCCTCAGTGTGGCCATGCTGCTGGCCGGGGCCGACCAGGTCTACCTGCTGTGCATCTTCATTGCCAGGTACTCACACACACAGTTTAGATATCAAGGTCATGGAAGTTATTTTCATATCAAGGATCCAGTGGGTTTTTCCAATACTTGTTTTGTGTGGCTCTGTTTGCATTGGATCTGGCTGAGTGTTGTCAGCCAAGACGACCAATCCCTTTATCAACATGAGGCTGGCAGTGGCTGGGCGCAGCCTACCACTTGTCCTCTTGGCACAGTGCCATTGTTTTCATAGTGTACTCTGAGATAAAGTCGGAGTGGGGGAGAGGCTCTTGGTTTCGGACTTCATATAAATGCCTTGACCCGTATTATTATCTTTAAACATTATTATTATTTTTAAACTCCCGCTCAGGAAAATCTGATGCAGAATCCACATCATTGTATATTAGCAGTTGGAAACAGTGATAACACATCAGTAACGGCTCTGAAATATCCTTCTCCCCCCTCCCTCAGTAACCGAGTGTTTACGGAGGGCACCTGCAAGCTGTTGAACCTGGTTATCACGGACTTGGTGGACGAGGACTTTGTGGTGAACCGGCGCCAGCAGGCGGCGTCGGCGCTGCTCTTCGGCATGGTGGCCCTAGTGACCAAGCCTGGCCAGACCTTCGCCCCTCTCATCGGCACCTGGCTGCTGTGTGTCTACACAGGTATACTTTATATGGACAGTGGAGGGCAAAAGCCTGTTTTAATGAAGGCTCCTTGATGATGGAAATGTAGAAATCTGCCACTGTGAATGAACTAGAATCAAACCAATTTCACTAACCTTACTCTAGGTGGATTCCCACAAATTCATGCCTGTTATTTATTCTAATCTGTCGATTTCTTTCCAGGCTACGATATCTTTGAGAGAAACTCTGTACAGGACTCTGCGGCAGCACCCCCTGTCTTGGACATAGCGAGCTCCACTGTTCCATTGCGCCAGGGCTGTTTCTACTTGCTGGTGTTTGTGCCCATCTCATGCGCCCTGCTGCAGCTAATGGCCTGGTCCCGCTTCACCCTCCACGGCCGCAGACTYCAGGGCGTCAAGGCCCAGAGGCAGGGAGCCCAGCACAGCCACCTCATGGACYTCAAGGCTATCTGATATGAGGCCAGCTCGTCTGCCCCTTCGCTCAACTGCGTAATGCTATACCACCCTCTGCCATTGGGGTCAGCAGAGAGGGACGTAGACTGGAGAACTGATGAAATCTCGCTGTCTAGCCAGGGACAAAAATATTTTGGGGGTGTGAAACATGCCTTATTTTGATATTAAGAGGACAAAGACTATATTTATGTATGAACTGATGACCAAATGATACCGCAGAGCCAAGCTCATGCCCCTCTCTGGGGTAGGGCAAAGGCGCGACGCCTCCTGTTTATCCAGCGAGTAGACATCATCCTAGGTTGAGGCGTAMCCTGGTATGCATTTCCATCCCCAAAGGAACACACATAATCACCAACCTTGCTATTAGTGTGGTTAACCAAAGCGAGAGTCTGCATAGCTAGGTAAATACCCATCTTTCTGATGTGTGTGTGTGTGTGTGTAGGGAAATATTAAGTACTGAGAACAGGTATGTGTGTGCGTGTACATGAGCATAACATCTAAATCCTGATTTGCTGATTTGCTCTTGAAATTGAAATAAGGTTTGACCATCACCATGCTATTGTCTTCATGAAGTACTTCTAGTACTAATCTGTATTTTCAAAAGTCTAACAAATGTTTTTCTATTTGTTTTACTGTGACCGGTACTAAAATAACTGCCATCGCCAATATTCAACTCCGGTGTCTCCTATGTTTTCTCACGCATGATGTTTTAACCTGACACGTGGAAGCATTTAGGTGACGATTACAAAACAAGGCCCTTAAACAACCTCTGTTTACATTTGTACCTCAGAGTCAGGAAAGAAATCCATTTTTTTTATAGACCATGAAGAGAATTGAGAAACAGATTTGACTGGAAACATGAAACTATTGCGTCATGATGACCTGATGTATGATAATRGTGGAGAATACGTTCTGTACTTTCTTTCAAAGTCGTTTTTATTACTGCTGCTACATGAGTTGTGTGAGTGTTAAGGAGTCTTAAATTCCATGATCAATTTATATCTCTAAACAAAAGTATTCTCGTAATTTGTCAAATACTGAAGACACCTTCATGGAAGTGTTTGAGTGACTCAGGAATTACAGTTTCAGCACAATGGGATTTAAGTAACCAGAAGGAAAGCAGAGGTTATATCTTTCAAGACAGCCTTACAGCAGAGATGCCTGTATTTGCCAGTTGTGTTACAAAATACTGTACTATGTTTGTCTGGTTGTACAACTGCTCATTGTAGCATCTGCCATTTTCTGACCATCTTTGTGACTTATTAAAGTGATCTCACTACTTGAGCGCTTGTGGAATGTGTCTTGTTGCCCCCTTTCACAGATATGTTTTCTGCTCTGTCAGGACAAGTCTAGCAGCCTTGCACCAAACCCAGAAGCTCATGTCTGTCTCTGATCGACCTTCATTTCCTCAACTGGGACAGGTGAAGTTTCTCACCTCAGGCCTCTTCTGGAACACTAATTACAAAATACAGAATGTTACCATGATGCATTTTTTTTTTAACCAGGCAAAACATAGGTGCTCTCACTGCACAGCATACACAATGATGTGTAAAACAGAAATCCATGAACATGGTTTCTGCAGATGTTATGTGGATATTAATTGTGTATTTTGCTCAGATTAGTAGAGGGTTCAATGTAGCATTCTATACTGACTGCAGGAATGTCCACTAGAGCTGTTGCCAGAGAATGTCATGTTAATTTCTCTACCATAAGCCACCTCCAACATTGTTTTAGAGAATATGGCAGTACATCCAACCAGCATCACAACAGAAGACCATGTGTAACCACGTCAGCCCAGGACCTCTGCATCTAGCTTCTTCACCTGCGGGATCATCTGAGACCAGCCACCCGGACAGCTGATGAAACTGTGGGTTTTCACAACTGAATAATTTCTGCACAAACTGTCAGAAACTGTCTCAGGGAAGGTCATCTGCGTGATCGTCGTCCTCACCAGGGTCTTGACCTGACTGCAGTTAGGTGGCGTAACCAACTTCAGTGGGCAAATGCACAATTGCATTTTATCGATGGCAATTTGAATCCACAGAGATACCGTGACGAGATCCTGAGGCCCATTTTCGTGCCATTCATTCACCATCATCACCTCATGTTTCAGCATGATAATGCACAGCCACATGTCGCAAGGATCTGTACACAATGTCAAATGTCCCAGTTCTTCCGTCGCCTGCATACTCACCAGCTATATCACCCACTGAGCATGTTTGGGATGCTCTGGATCGACATGTATGACAGCGTGTTCCAGTTCCCGCCAATATCCAGCAACTTCGCACAGCCATTGAAGAGGAGTGGAACAACATTCCACAATCAACAGCCTGATTTAGTGGATTTGGCTATTTCAGCACACCTGTTGCTGACAGGGGTATACAATTGAGCACAGAGATATACAATCTCCATAGACAAACATTGTCAGTAGAATGGCACATACTGAAGAGCTCAGTGACTTTCAACGTAGCACCGTCATAGGATGACACTGTTCCAACAAGTCAGATTGTCAAATTTCTGCCCTGCTAGAGCTGCCCCTGTCAACTGTAACTGCTGTTATGGTAGGCCACACAAGCTCACAGAACGGTTCCGCCGACTGCTGAAGCGTGTACAAATCGRCTGTCCTCGGTTGCAACACTCACTACCGAGTTCCAAACTGCTTCTGGAAGCAACGTTGGCACAAGAACTGTTTGTCAGGAGCTTCATGAAATGCMTTTCCATGGCCGAGCAGCTGTACACAAGCCTAAGATCACCATGCGCAATGCCAAGCGTCGGCTAGAGTGGTGTAAAGCTCGCCGCCATTGAACTCTGGAGAAGCGGAAACGCGTTCTCTGGAGTGATGAATCGCTTTCACCATCTGGCAGTACTACGGAAGAATCTGGGTTTGGCAGATGCCAGGAGAATGCTACCTGCTACCTGTGAAGTTTGATGGAGGGGGAATAATGGTCTTGGGCTGTTTTTCATGATTCGGGCTAGGCCCATTAGTTCCAGTGAAGGGAAATCTTAATGCTACAGCATACAATGACGTTCTAGACGATTCTGTGCTTCCAATTTTGTGGCAACAGTTTGGGGAAGGCCCCTTTCCTCTTTCATCATGACAATGCCCCCGTACACAAAGTGAGGTRCATACAGAAATGGTTTGTCGAGATTGGTGTGGAAGAACTTGACCTGCCTGCACAGAGCCCTGAACTCAACCCCATCGAACACTTTTGGGATGAATTGGAACACCAATTGCGAGCCAGGCCTAATTTCCCAACATCAGTGCCGGACCTCACTAACGCTCTTGTGGCTATATCGAAGCAAGTCGCCACAGCAATGTTCCAACATATAGTGGAAAGCCTTCCCAGAAGAGTGGAGGCTGTTAAAGCAGCAAAGGAGGGACCAACTCCATATTAATGCCCATGATTTTGGAATGAGATGTTCGAAGAGCAGGTGTCCACATACTTTTGGCCATGTAGTGTATCTGTGACCAACAGATGCATATGTGTATTCCCAGTCATGTGAAATCCATAGATCCTAATTAATTAATTTCAAGTGACTGATTTACTTATATGAATTTTAACTCGTTTTAAATTGTTGAATGTTGCATTTATATTTTTGTTCAGTGTAAATATGTGCTGCACGGAATCATGATCAGACAGGTAGAGAAAGAAATTCCTCCATAATCTCTGTCATTAAAWGTTATCATGGTAAACATTCTAAGATCTTGGTGGAGTTAATTCTACATTGTATTAGATAAAATGACCCAGTTGTTTATTTCATTTTACATTATAATTTTTCTCTTTGGAACTGAAGCTGGGTTTCAATGATACGTGGTTGATTTCAGAACCTCTGGCAGCCTCTAACGCACCGCGAAATCAGCACAAGAGTGCCACCGTTAAGCAAGTGCAAATCCAACTGCGCATGCGTTTATAGTTACCCATGATGCACTTCATGTGAAATGGTTTTTGTTTTCCACTGTAATATATTAAAACAGGCATATTGTTTTACGATCCTAATGTTATGCATTACATAGTCGTGACTGTACACGTTGAACAGGGCACGAGATGTGTTTCTGGATCGCGAGATTAGTATTACCGGAATAGGAAAAGGTCCTTGAAGTGAAGTTGAAGTCCTTGAATCCCATTCCAATGTTGCGTTGGAATCGCTAGTAAACTCTGGTTTCTCTTCAGATCGCATAAATCTTTCGCCTTTTACTAAAGATTTCCGTGGAGAGGAACATTATGAGTATCAACGAATTTTTTGATGCACTGCTTTACAGCGGGGCTTCCTTCGGATTGTGAAGTGTAATCTCAGACGTGTGCAGTTAGGTATTAACATTTAGGATATGAATATCTCATTGTAAACACTATTTCAGTAAGCGAAACCTGGTGGACTCGAGGCTTGGTGGTGCATTTACAAGTTAGTTATGTGTTTGATGATGAACGTATTACTTTCTGCAGCTTTGCTGCTCTATTACTACTATAATTATTTTCAGTCGCTATAACATTTATACAGTGCATTCGGAAAGTATTCAGACCCCATGAATATTTCCACATTTTGTTACATTACATTCTTATTATAAAACGGATTATATAAACATTATTTGCAAATGTATAAAAAAATAAATAATGAAATATCACATTTACATAAGTTTTCAGACCCTCAAGCTCTGTCAGMTTGGATGGGGAGCGTCATTCAGAGACTTGTTCTAAAGCCACTCCTGCTTTGTCTTGGCTGTGTGCTTAGGGTCGTTGTCCTGTTGGAAGGTGAACCTTCGCTCCAGTCTGAGGTCCTGAGCGCACTGGAGCAGGTTTTCTTCAAGGATTTCTCTGTACTTTGCTCRGTTCATCTTTCCATCGATCCTGACTAGTTTCCCAGTCCCTGTCGCTGAAAAACATGCTGCCACCACCATGCTTCKCGGTAGGGATGGTGCCAGGTTTCCTCCAGGCGTGATGCTTGGCATTCCGGCTGAAGAGTTCAATTTTGGTTTCATCAGACCAGAGAATCTGGTTTCTCATGGTCTGAAAGTTGTTCAGGTGCCTTTTGACATACTCCAAGCTGGCTATCATGTGCCTTTTACTAAGGAGTGGCTTCCATCTGGCCACTCTACCATAAAGGCCTGATTGGTGGAGTGCTGCGGAGATGMTTGTCCTTCTGGAAGGTTCTCCCATCTCCACAGAGGAACTCTGGAGCTCTGTCAGTGACCATACAGTTCTTGGTCACCTACCTGACCAAGGTCCTTCTCCCCTGATTGCTCAGTTTGGCCAGGAGGACTGCTCTAGGAAGAGTCTTGGTGATTCCAAACTTCTTCCATTTAAGAATGGGTGAAAGGGGGATACCTAGTTGGTTGTCCAACTGAATGTATTCAACTGAAATCTGTCTTCCGCGTTTAACCCAACCCCTCTGAATCAGAGAGGTGCAGGGGGGCTGCCTTAATCGACATCCACGGCGCCCGGGGAACAGTGGGTTAGCTGCCTTGCTCAGGGGCAGAATGATAGATTTTTACCTTGTCAGGTCGGGGATTCAATCCAGCAACCTTCCGGTTACTGGCCCAACGCACTAACCACTAGGCTACCTGCTGCCGGAGGCCACTGTGTTCTTGGGGACCGTCAATGCTGCAGAAATGTTTTGGTACCCTTCCCCAGATTTGTGCCTCTACACAATCCTGTCTCGGAGCTCTACGGACAGCTCCTTCGACCTCATGGCTTAGTTTTTGCTCTGACATGCACTGTCAACTGTGMGACCTTATATAGACAGGTGTGTGCCTTTCCAAATTATGTTCAATCTATTGAATTTACCACAGGTGGACTGCAATCAAGTTGTAGAAACATCTCAAGGASGATCAATGGAAACAGGATGCACCTGAGCTCAATTTCGAGTCTTATAGCAAAGGTTCTGAATACTTATGTAAATAAGGTACTTCTGTATTTTATTTGTAATAAATGTGCAAAAATMTCTAAAAACCTGTTTTCGCTGTGTCATTATTTGGTATTGTGTGTTAATTGATGAGGAAGAAAATACATGTAATCAATTTTAGAATAAAAAAGCCAGTGGGTCTGAATACTTTCTAAATGTACTGTATATTACAAGTGATGAACTTTGTTTCTTTCATATTACCCTGTTTCTATTAGTTAATTACAGAAATATATACATTAATGATTGACAGTAGGCTATTTCCTCCTCTTTGGTATAAGCCCTTTTGACAGCTTGTCTCGTAATTCAGTTTTAGTGCCAATTGCCACACCCTGATCTGTTTCACCTGTTTTTGTGCTTGTCTCCACTCCCCTCCAGGTGTCACCCATCTCCCTCATTATCCCCAGGCTATTTATACCTGTGTTCTGWTTTTTACCTTTATTTAACTATTCAAGTGTTAAGAACAAAATCTTATTTTCAATGACGACCAATGAACACTGGGTTAACTGCCTTGTTCAGGGGCAGAATGATAGATTTTTAGCTTGTCAGCTCGGGGATTCAATCTTGCAACCTTTCGGTTACTAGTCCAATGCTCTAACCACTAGGCTACCTAGTGGCTATCTACTGTCTGTTGCCAGTTCGTTCAACAGGACAAAAAGCATACTAGCGTTTTCCCCGTGCTTCTGTCTTTCTCTAGTTCCTGTTTTCTAGCTTTCCCGGTTTTGACAATTCTGTCTGCCCTGACCCTGAGCCTGCCTGCTGTTCTGTACCTTGTCACACCACCCTGGATAATTGACCTCTGCCTGCCCTGACCCTGASCCTGAGCCTGCCTGCCGTTCTGTACCTTTCTGACTCTGCTCTGGATTACTGACCTCTGCCTGCRATTGACCTGTCGTTTGCTTGCCCCCCAATTTTTGTAATACACTTTTGTTACTTTGAAACTGTCTGCATCTGGGTCTTCTGAGCCTTGATAGTACAGACTGGCCATGACGGACCCAGCAGATAGGACCAGCTCTGCAAAGCAGTCTCCTCCCACGGAGACACCATTGGAAGGCACGAGGAGTTGCTTCGTGGTCTTTTGGAAGGGTCCCAGTCAAATCAAATCAAATGTATTTATATAGCCCTTCTTAACTCAGCTGATAATCTCAAAGTGCTGTACAGAAACCCAGCCTAAAACCCAAACAGCAAGCAATGCAGGTGTAGAAGCACGGTGGCTAGGAAAAACTCCCTAGAAAGGCCAAAACCTAGGAAGAACCTAGAGAGGAACCAGGCTAATGGGTGGCCCGTCTCTGGCTTGGCCGGGTGGAGATTATAACAGAACATGGCCAAGATGTTCAAATGTTCATAAATGACCAGCATGCAAATAATAAATCACAGTGGTTGTCGAGGTGCAACAAGTCAGAACCTCAGTAAATGTCAGTTGGCTTTTCATAGCCGATCATTGAGAGTATCTCTACCGCTCCTGCTGTCTCTAGAGAGTTGAAAACAGCAGGTCTGGGACAGGTAGCACGTCAGGTGAACAGATCAGGGTTCCATAGCCGCAGGCAGAACAGTTAAACTGGAGCAGCAGCACGGCCAGGTGGACTGGGGACAGCAAGGAGTCATCATGCCAGGTAGTCCTGAGGCATGGTCCTAGGGCTCTGGTCCTCCGAGAGAGAGAAGAAAGAAAGAAAGAAAGAGAATTAGAGAGAGCATACTTAAATTCACACAGGACATCGGATAGACAGGAGAAGTACTCCGGATATAACAGACTGACTCTAGCCCCCCGACACATAAACTACTGCAGCATAAATACTGGAGGCTGAGACAGGAGGGGTCAGGAGACACTGTGGCCCCATCCGATGATACCCTTGGACAGGGCAAACAGGCAGGATATAACCCACCCACTTTGCCAAAGCAAGCCCCCACACCACTAGAGGGATATCTTCAACCACACCTTGCCATCCTGAGACAAGGCCGAGTATAGCCCACAAAGATCTCCGCTTCGGCACAACCCAAGGGGGTGCCAACCCAAACAGGAAGATCACGTCAGCGACTCAACCCACTCAAGTGACGACCCCTCCTAGGGACGGCATGGAAGAGCCCGTAAGCCAGTGACTCAGCCCCTGTAATAGGGTTAGAGGCAGAGAATCCCAGTGGAGAGAGGGAACCGGCCAGGCAGAGACAGCAAGGGCGGTTCGTTGCTCTAGAGCTTTCCGTTCACCTTCACACTCCTGGGCCAGACTACACTCAATCATATGACCTACTGAATAGATGAGTCTTCAGTAAAGACTTAAAGGTTGAGACAAGTCTGTGTCTCTCACATGGGTAGGCAGACCATTCCATAAAAATGGAGCTCTATAGGAGAAAGCCCTGCCTCCAGCTGTTTGCTTAGAATTCTAGGAACAATTAGGAGGCCTGCGTCTTGTGACCGTAGCGTATGTGTAGGTATGTACGGCAGGACCAAATCGGAAGATAGGTAGGAGCAAGCCCATGTAATGCTTTGTAGGTTAGCAGTAAAACCTTGAAATCAACCCTTGCCTTAACAGGAAGCCAGTGTAGGGAAGCTAGCACTGGAGTAATATGATCAAATTTTGGTTCTAGTCAGGATTCTAGCAGCCGTATTTAGCACTAACTGAAGCTTATTTAGTGCTTTATCCGGGTAGCCGGAAAGTAGAGCATTGCAGTAGTCTAACCTAGAAGTAACAAAGCATGGATACATTTTTCTGCATCATTTTTGGACAGAAAGTTTCTGATTTTTGCCATGTTACGTAGATGGAAAAAAGCTGTCCTTGAAACAGTCTTGATATGTTCGTCAAAAGAGAGATCAGGGTCCAGAGTAACGCCAAGGTCCTTCACAGTTTTATTTGAGACGACTGTACAACCATCAAGATTAATTGTCAGATTCAACAGAAGATCTCTTTGTTTCTTAGGACCTAGAACAACAGCATCTCTGTTTTGTCTGAGTTTGAAAGTAGAAAGTTTGCAGCCATCCACTTCCTTAGTCTGAAACACAGGCTTCTAGAGACCGGCAATTTTGGGGCTTCACCATGTTTCATTGAATTGTACAGCTGTGTGTCATCCGCATAGCAGTGAAAGTTTCATTATGTTTTCGAATGACATCCCCAAGAGGTAAAATATATAGTGAAAACAATAGTGGCTAAACGGAACCTTGAGGAACACCGAAATGTACAGTTGATTTGTCAGAGGACAAACCATTCACAGAGACAAACTGATATCTTTCCCGACAGATAAGATCTAAACCAGGCCAGAACTTGTCCGTGTAGACCAATTTGGGTTTCCAATCTCTCCAAAAGAAGGTGTGATCGATGGTATCAAAGCAGCACTAAGGTCTAGGAACGCGAGGACAGATGCAGAGCCTCGGTCTGACGCCATTAAAAAGGTAATTTCCCACCTTCACAAGTTCAGTCTCAGTGCTATGATGTGGTCTAAAACCAGACTGAAGCATTTCGTATACATTGTTTGTCTTCAGGAAGGCAGTGAGTTGATGCGCAACAGCTTTTCTAACATTTTGAGAGGAATGGAAGATTCGATATAGGCCGATAGTTTTTTATATTTTCTGGGTCAAGGTTTGGCTTTTTCAAGAGAGGCTTTATTACTGCCACTTTTAGTGAGTTTGGTACACATCCGGTGATAGAGAGCCGTTTATTATTATGCAATAGGAGGGCCAAGCACAGGAAGCAGCTCTTTCAGTAGTTTAGTTGGATAGGGTCCAGTATGCAGCTCGAAGGTTGAGGCCATGATTATTTTCATCATTGTGTCAAGAGATATAGTACTAAAACACTTGAGTGTCTCTCTTGATCCTAGGTCCTGGCAGAGTTGTGCAGACTCAGGCAACAAACTGAGCTTTGGAGGAATACGCAGATTTACAGAGGAGTCCGTAATTTGCTTTCTAATGATCATGATCTTTTCCTCAAAGAAGTTCATGAATTTATTACTGCTGAAGTGAAAGCCATCCTCTCTTGGGGAATGCTGCTTTTTAGTTAGCTTTGCGACAGTATCAAAAAGAAATTTCAGATTGTTCTTATTTTCCTCAATTAAGTTGGAAAAATAGGATGATCGAGCAGCAGTGAGGGCTCAAAGACTTGTTCAATCATCTCTGTCAGAAAAGTGACTATGACCAGGAGGACCCTACTCAGTCTTTACATCTTTACCATGCCCCAATTGAGAAAAACAGAGAGATGGATTCTCTAATAAGAGACTCAAATGAACAGATTGAAACAGTGTCGGATGAAGAGAGCTATGGAGAAACAGAACCAACATCCAGCTACTACTGTTTCGCAGCTCAGGGTGTAAGACCTGAATGGATGGAGAATGGAGGACAAAGCTCCCATAAGATCAAGTGTGGCAGGAAGTCTATGTCCCAGCTGAAGTCGACCGGTCAAGGTCATGCTGGTCCTAGTTGTAAGGTGTGTTGGAAGTCTTTTAACAAAATGGGTTCTTTGATTTAAACATGTGCAAGCGCATAAAGGGGATGAATAACATTTTTGCGGTATGTGCGGAGAAAGATTTGAGTCCACATAAAGTTTGATCAATCACTTTAAAATTCACATTGGAGCACAGTTTTGTCATGTTTGTGGTGAAAATTTCAACAAGAGTACTAAAATGAAGAGACATATGAGGACTCACACAGGGGAGGATCCTTATCAGTGTGGCAAAGTGTTCAATCAGAGTGGAAATCCATAATTGCACATGAGGAGCCACACAGGGGAGAAAGCTTTGTGTGCACAGTATGTGACGAATGTTTTAGCGACAGAAATATATTAACCAAGCATCTGACAATTCACACTATGGAACACACTAACGACAAACCCATGAGGAGAATGCCCAAGAGGAAGAAAACATGACCGTTTCCTGTGTGGCAAAAAGGCATCTTTAGTTCCCTGATCAGTGATCTATAAATAAAGAGAGGCTGTACTCACAGTACACACACAGGGCTATGTCTTCCTTGACTGTTTCTGGTGTCATCTTCTATCTAGTGCACTTTCTTTACTTGCACATGTTGGAGATACACAAACGTGTCTAAATTGGACTGTTTTTGTACATTACTTTTTGTACATCTCCTACCTGGAAGCAACCTGTCAGTGTTTTGCAGATCTGKTAAAGTTAATGTTCCATTTGTTTAGATTTAGCCTGTGGTTAAAGTGCATTCTTTATTTCCACATGTAAATTGTACATGTAATATGGAGTAATATAGTAATAAAATTGAGAAAAAACTTGGCACATCATTGAGATGCCAAATTTGGTTGTTTACTGTCAGTGGTTGAACCCGGAGAGATTTCAACTGGTTCCCAACAGCAGGATGGAATGGAAAGGGGAGATATCAGACTGCAGTTCTTGAAGTTGCTTTTTGTCCTGACTTGTTGACTGACTGAGCTCTTGTTTCCCTCTAATCTGTGAGGGCTCTGGGTCTTTCTGGTCCAGACACCTCTACTCGTGAGCCACAAGCAGCGCGGGGCGAATATCCACAGCAGCAGACCGAGTGAGTAGCTAGGGGTCTAGACAGATGGAAGGAGAAAGGATTAGACAAACAGATCGGTTAGGCCTATTGAAAACCTATGCGTGATGTARGCTATGTATTTTAGCAAGATATGTATCTGTATTACTATTAGCTAAACGTTTGAACTGGTCTAGCTGGGTTCTTCACCTGCGGGATCGTCTGAGACCAGCCACCCAGACAGCTGATGAAACTGTGGGTTTTCACAATCGAACCGGCAGAAACGTTCTCAGAGAAGCTCATCTGCGTGCTCGTCGTCTTCACCAGGGTCTTGACCTGACTGCAGTTWGGCGGTGTAACCGACTGCCCCCCTTCGATGTTCACTGGAACGCTGMWGAAGTATGCTCRTCTCGGATGAATCCAGGTTTCAACTGAATGGGAAGACGGCGTGTATGGCGTTGTGTGGGTGAGAGATTTGCTGATGTCAACAAAGTGCCCCATGGTGGCGGTGGGGTTATGGTATGGGCAGGCATAAGCTACAAACAACGAAAACAATTGCATTTTATCAATGGCAATTTTAAATGCACAGCGATACCGTGACGAGATCCTGAGGCCCATTGTCGTGCCATTAATTTTCTGCCATCACCTCATGTTTCAGCATGATAGTGCAAGGCRACATAACGCAAGGATCTGTACACAATAACTGGAAGAAATATTTTTTCCCAGTTCTTCCATGGCCTACAGAGTCACCAGACATGTCACCCATTGAGCATGTTTGGGATGCTCTGGATTGACGTGTACGACAGCGTGTTCAGGTTCTTAACACTGACACGGTCAACTGTAAGTGCTGTTATTGTGAAGTGTAAACGTCTCGGAGCAAGAACGGCTCAGCCGTGAAGTGGTAGGCCACACTAGCTCACAGAACGGGATCGCCGAGTGCTGAAGAGCATATGCATAGAGCCAACTGTAAAGTTTGATGGAGGAGGAATAATGATCTGGGGCTTTTTCATGTTTCAGTGAAGGGAAATCTTAACGCTACAGCATACAATGACATTTTAGACGATTCTGTGCTTCCAGTTTTGTGGAAACAGTTTGGGGAAGGCCCCTTTACTATTTCATCATGACAKTGCCCGTGCACAAAATGAGGTCCATACAGAAATGGTTTGTTGAGATCGGTTTGGAAGAACTTGATTGGCCTGCACAGAGCCCTGATCTCAACCCCATCGAACACCTTTGGGATGAATTGGAACTCCAACTGCGAGCAAGGCCTAATTGCCCAACATCAATGCCGGACCTCACTAACGCTCTTGTCGCTGAATGGAGTCAAATCCTGGCAGAAATGTTCCAACATATAGTGAAAAGCCTCCACAGAAGAGGGGAGYCTGTTATAGCAGCAACGAGGGGACCAACTCCATATTAATGCCCATGATTTTGGAATGAGATGTTTGACGAGCAGGTGTCCACATACTTTTGTCCATGTGGTGTARCTGTGACCAGCAGATGCATATGTGTATTCCCAGTCATGTGAAATCCATAGATTAAGGCCTAATTAATTAATTTCAAGTGACTGATTTACTTATATGAATTGTAACTCAGTAAAATCTTMGACATTTTTGAATGTTGCATTTATATTTTTGTTCAGTGTAAATATGTGCTGCACYGAATCATGATCAGACAGGTAGAGAAAGAAATTCCTCCATAATCTCTGTCATTAAAAGTTATCATGMTAAACATTCTAAGATCTTGGTGGGGACACTTCGACTTTACCTAAGATAAAATGACCCAGTTGTTGTTTATTTCATTTTACATTATAATTTTTCTCTTTGGAACTAAAGCTGGGTTTCAATGATACGWGGTTGATTTCAGAACCTGACAGCCTCAAACGAACGGCGAAATCAGCACAAGAGTGCCACCTGCCGTTAAGCAAGTGCAAATCCAACTGCGCATGCGTTTGTAGTTACCCATCATGCACGTCGTGTAAAATAATTTTGTTTTCCACTGTAATATATTAAAACAGGAATATATMTTTTACTATCCTAATGTTATGCATTACATAGTTATGACTGTACACATTGAACATGGCACGAGATTTGTTTCTGGGCAGCGAGATTAGTATTACCGCAATAGGAAAAGGGAAATCCTTGAATCCCTTCCCAATGTTAGTCATACGCTTTTTTTTCTCTTCATGTCGCGTAAATCTTTCGCCTTTTACTAATGTGTTCCGTGGAGAGGAACAATACAAGTATCAATAACTTTTTTGGACACCTTGCTTTACTACGGGGCTTACTTTGATTTTGAAATTAAATTGCAGTAGTATTCTGTTGGGTATATTGAATATCTTAATGTAAACAATACACCAGTAAGCATTTGCACACACAGTATATAGACTATATTGATTGTATGTTTGTTAATTCCATGTGTAACTCTGTGTTGTTTGTGTCGAACTGCTTTGCTTTATCTTGGCCAGGTCGCAGTTGTAAATGAGAACTTGTTCTCAACTAGCCTACCTGGTTAAATAAAGGTGAAATAAATTAAAAAGAGAAACCAGGTGAACACGAGGCTAGGTGGTGCATTTACCAGTTAGTTTTGGGTTTAATGCACGTATTACCTTCTGCACCATTACTATATTACTACTATAATTGTTTTCAGATGCTATCACTTTTCTACACCTCATCTAGAGTAGTTCTACTTATTGTGTATTACAAGTGATTTAGTGATTGATTGATTTAATATCAACATGTTTATATTATCAATAAATTACACAATATACACCGAGTGTACGAAACAGAAAAACCGGAAATGACATYCACTCGCCTTGATGTTATTGGGGGTGCACGACTTTATCGCCACCTGTTGGACTGGAGTGCGACACGGTCGGTTTAGAACTGTATCTTGATGAGGCATTGTAGGCTTTTTTGATGCAGTATACTTTGCTGGACACTACTTCAATCTGATGAAAGCAATGAAAATTCTAAAATAATACAGTGATGGAAAAGTACCCAATTGTCATACTTGAGTAAATGCATAGATAGCTTAATAGAAAGTTAAAGTCACCCAGTAAAATACTAATTGAGTAAAAGTCTAAAAGTATTTGGTTCTAWATGTACTTAAGTATCAAAAGTAAATATAATTGCTAAAATATACTTAAGTATCAAAAGTAAAAGTAGAAGTCATTTCAAATTCCTTATATTAAGCAAAGCAGACAGCACATTTTCTTGTTTTWYAAATTTACGGATAGCCAGGGGTATACACTCTAACACTCCGACGTGATTTACAAACGATGCATTTGTTTAGTGAGTCTGCCAGATCAGAGGCAGTAGGGATGACCAGGTGTCCTCTTGATAAGTGCATGATTTGGACCATTTTCCTGTCCTGCTAAGCATTCATCACGTACAGTCGGAAGTTTACATACAATTAGGTTGGAGTCATTAACTCGTTTTTCAACCACTCCACAAATTTCTTGTTAACAAACTATAGTTTTGGCATGTCGGTTAGGTCATCTACTTTSTGCATGACACAAGTAATTTTTCAAACAATTGTTTACAGACAGATTATTTCACTTATAATTCACTGTATCATAATTTCAGTGGGTCAGAAGTTTACATGCACTAAATTGACTGTGCCTTTAAACAGCTTGGAAAATTCCAGAAAATGTCATGGCTTTAGAAGCTTCTGATAGGCTAATTGACATAATTTGAGTCAATTGGAGGTGTACCTGTGGATGTATTTCAAGGCCTACCTTCAAACTCAGTGCCTCTTTGCTTGACTTCATGGGAAAATCAAAAGAAATCAGCTAAGACCCCAGAAAAAAATTGTGGACCTCCACAAGTCTGGTTCATCCATGGGAGCAATTTCCAAACACCTGAAGGTACCATGTTCATCTGTACAAACAATAGTACGCACGTTTAAACACCATGGGACCACGCAGCCATCATACCGCTCAGGACAGAGACAAGTTCTGTCTCCTAAAGATGAATGTACTTTGGTGCGAAAAGTGCAAATCAATCCCAGAATGACAGCAAAGGATCTTGTGAAGATGCGGGAGGAAACAGGTACAAAAGCATCTATATCCACAGTCAAACGAGTCCTATAGCGACATAACCTGAAAGGCCGCTCAGCAAGGAAGAAGCCACTGCTCCAAAAGAAATGTCCTCTGGTCTGATGAAACAAAAATAGAACTGTTTGGCCATAATTACCATCGTTATGTTTGGAGGAAAAAGGGGGAGGCTTGCAAGCCGAAGAACACCATCCCAACCGTGAAGCACAGGGGTGGCAGCATCATGTTGTGGGGGTGCTTTGCTGCAGGAGGGACTGGTGCACTTCACAAAATAGATGGTATTATGAGGAAGGGAAATTATGTGGATATATTGAAGCAACATCTCAAGACATCAGTCAGGATGTAAAAGCTTGTTCGCAAATGGGTCTTCCAAATGGACAATGACACCAAGCATACTTCCAAAGTTGTAGCAAAATGGCTTAAAGACAACAAAGCCATGACCTCAATCCTGTAGAAAATTTGTGGGCAGAACTGAACAAAAACATGTGCGAGCAAGGAGGCCAACAAACCTGACTCAGTTACACCAGCTCTGTCAGGAGGAATGGGCCAAAATTCACCCAATTTATTGTGGGAAGCTTGTGGAAGGCTACCCGAAACGTTTGACCCAAGTAAAACAATTTAAAGGCAATGCTACCAAATATTAATTGAGTGTATGTAAACTTCTGAAACACTGGGAATGTGATGAAAGAAATAAAAGCTCAAATAAATCATTCTATTATTCTYACATTTCACATTCTTAAAATAAAGCGGTGATTCTAACTGACCTAAGACAGGGAATTTTTACTTGGATTAAATGTCAGGAATTGTGAAAACCTGAGTTTAAATGTATTTGGCTAAGGTGCATGTAAACTTCCGACTTCAACTGTAGCTAATACTTTTGMGTGTCAGGGAAAATGTATGGAGTAAAAAGTACATCATTTTCTTTAGGAATGTAGTGAAGTAAAATAGTAAAATACAGACACCCCAAAAAATGACTTAACTAGTACTTTGAAGTATTTTTACTTAAGTACTTTACACCACTGGTAGTACAATAGTACACACAAACTATTTTAGAAAATGTGAATGATGCAATGGAACTACAAAGCGAACGATAACTAGATAGTCTTTATTCTTATGTTGATCATAATATAATAATTAGCATTTATAAAATGACCACACAAATAGAGACCTTCACACCAAGAACAYTCCCCATCGGAAGCTGTCAAGACTAGACTTCATGCCCTATTTTTTTCTTCCACTTTTTTCTTTCTTTTTTGTCTGTATACTGCAATTCAGCTTTTAGCTGTGAATGTGTACATGTCAGTCTAACTACTAATTAAACCTTGATATATGTCATAAAAACATGGGAAAAATAGATGTAATGGCACCTCGTGAGTAACCATTGGAGCCCAGTGGCATAGTGTAACATAATTCTAGGACTCTGCTTTCAGTATGTAATTCTGCTTTACACACCGTCTTACATGATCTCGGCATCAGATATCAGGAAAGCCATCCGTTTCCTTCAGTTAACATTTAAAATAATGACATCTTCTCACAATGGTTGAATGGTAAAAGCATTCCCACACAAAATTATACATTAAATAATTATAAAGGCCATATACCCTTTGAAAGAATCATGATTTCTCTGGGAGGATAACTGGCTGAAACTATTGAATAAAAATAACTACAGGATAAACYGTCATACCAATGTGTTAAGGTGCAAGTATGAAAAATTATTTAGAATATCCTGAAACATTGAGAAGTTCAGTTACGAAGCAAGAACATTAACGAACCAACAGTCACTCTACAAAGCTGCTTTTTGGTTTTGCTGAAACATAAGCATTTTTTGTTATGCTAATTAACATTCTYTTATTTCATATGGCTTATCYTACTGGTAGGATACCACAATGGGTYGGGAACAAATTTCTCAAGACTATAAGCTTCTTTTCAATGTTAGCCTGGAACTAGACTGATATTTTGCAGCAAAAGGGTTTCAGGGTAAAGTGGAGAATAAATCCTAACCCAATGCATCTAATTAATGACTAGCTATTATAACTTGGGCAGAATAATGTTTCTTTATGTGGTCAGAACATATCAGATGGTGATAACATCAAGGCATTAATTAAGAAATTCCCATTCTGAATGAATGGATTTGTATCAAGATTCAAGTACTCACAAATGTTGACATTTGGCAACTAACATTCAATAATGACAATCTACGCTTTGACCCTACAGTACCTAAAARCGCCCGTTTCTTAATGTTCTGTTTGTGTCACAACTTCAGTGATGTTGGATGATGCACAATTCTACAATCAATGTAACATTATGTTTTTGAGTGTAAAAGTTAAAAATCAAAATGAAGGCACGATCTAAGTTTGAGAACGTTTTCAAGTGCAGGTGTATATATGTATCCCGTCTTGTGGAACTGGAAGCAGTTTAATATTTATTTTATGAGTGACTTGCTCCTTTGAGCTTCCCAGAAAGTTCTGTACAAATTTACAGCGAGCATTTCCTGTAAACATGAAATAACTAGGTAACAAAACACCACAAGCCCCCAAACAATGACAACAACATCAATGTATAAATGTCATAGAAATTCCATCAAGGAGATTCTTGGCATCATCCTTTACTGGATTATATTGTTCATATGATTCCTTGGCTTGGACACTCAAGACGTAGAGCTAATTCAGAGAGGTAAGAACATATCAGCTTGCTTCACCTTGTCAATCATGTCAATAGCAGAAACCTCTCTATGTRAGWGCAAGTTGACGAATAGCTCCTGGCTCTACCGCCATCCAGTTCGGTTGATCACGTTTGGTCTGTGGTCGGTCCAGTCACACTTCCTAATTGCACTTGAGGTTAGTTCATGTAGAAAAAAAAGAAACTAGAAGCAGGATGTCAATGTCTGTTCTTATCATTTGTTATTTCATAGGTCTCTGCAGCTATGGGAAGCCCACTGGGTCACAAAGAGCATTCCTGCAGGGTTGCCGGTTAGTCCTGCAGATCTCTCTCGAGGTACCTCTGAAGACGCAGGCATCGTGGACAGGAAGGCGACTTGGCCTTGCAGGTTGCGTGAAACACGGCCTTACACTCTTTACACCTGTGTGGGAGACAGAGGGAGAGTATGTGAGGGGGGGGNGGGGGGGGTCAGTGAGTGATCCCATTTCAGTGTATTGAAGTGATAAATGGCCAGGGCCCTACCTGGTGGTAGTGTCGAACTGGAAGGGGAAGATGATGTCACTGGCGTGACAGATCTGGCAGATGAAGCCCCTCTGGGTACAAAGGTCACAGTGGTGGACGTGGTTGGAGGCAAACTGGATCAAAGTGTTCAGGTAGGCCACATACATTCCCTCCGCTATCTAAACACACACAGACASACACGAGAGAAAAAGKTAATTCAAACTTTTTACCTACATCTACTTGGTTTCTGGTGGTGTAGTTTTACAGGTAAATAATGTGCATTATTTCATTTAAAAGTGAATTGACTAACAGGGATAATTAAGTAATGACTGTATTGATACCTGTCGTAAGTCCATGACACTGTAGAGATGGCTTGATTCTAATAAGTATGTCCTTGGACCCAGTCTTGAGAGAAAAATAACAACAATAGTTAAACAATAAAGGTTTACTGGTATGTGGAAATCATTAATCTATTGCCGTTTGGCCCAAGTCCAGATAACCTGAAGAATGACCTAGATGACCCGAGTTCTCAGGAAGCKGGATCAATATGTTAACCAGCTCACTTTGATAAACTTTCATTTTGCAATACTTAAAGATGCACTATGCAGAAATCGCTCCGCCATTTCCTGGTTGCTAAAATTCAAATAGTTCGCTTAATTTCAGTTTGTGACAAAACAAGCAGGCATAGTTTAGAGAATCATTGTACCATCTAAACCGCTGTGAAATATATTTTCCATATCCCAAACTATTTTATTTTCAGCTGGTATTCAAAACCGAAAGTAAAAGACGCAAAAACGCACCTTAAGGGTATCATAGAAATAGCGCACATAGAACAGATCTACCACTTCTTAGACTTGCTTTCAATGAGAATGACAGTTCTATAACATACATATCTATGTGGATTTGGTCAGGTCATCCAAAAAGTTACATATTGCAGCTTTAAACAAAAAATACAAACATACAAAAGTGGATCACACCTGGTCTGGATGTTCTTGCATGCTCCGCTGCGGCAGGTGAGCAGGTAGTCTCCTAGGAGACGCAGCCTCTGTCTGAGGCTCTGTGCCTGGGCCATGGCCTCGGCATGCTCCCACAGGTCAGAGTTCAAAAGGTCAAGGTTCAGCAGGGGCTCATGTTCAATCTGAGCCAGCAGCTTAAGGGCATGCCTGGAGACCTACATTTACACAACCAGGGCAAAGGATGCATACAAGAGCATCTTAACAACAAAACACAAATAATATTAAGGACAACAGTACTGGTTTAGTTCAATGTCAAAGGTAAAAGAAAAAAAGTTATGCAAGGAGGAAGTTACGGTATGTTTCCATTATGATGGAAAATTATTTATTTTTATTTTTTATTGACCATGGATATACTTTGGCACAAATAGTATGTGTGTGTGTGTGTGTGTGTGTGGTCCATAGACCCTTGAGACTCACCTCCCGAGGTGCGAGGTCCCAGTTGTGCACCATGCGGGAGGGTATGACGATGGTGTCGCCCTGGTGACAAGCGTCGCAGTAGTACTGCCCTGAGAACTCACACAGTCTGGCTTTCCCTCGGGAGACGCCCATCACCTTTGGACAACCTGCAGATAAGAGAGGCGTTAATACAGTTGAAGTCGGAAGTTTACATACACCTAAGCCAAATACATTTAAACTCAGTTTTTTTTACAATTCCTGACATTTGATCCCTGTTTAAGGTCAGTTAGGATCACCACTTTATTTTAAGAATGTGAAATGTCAGAACGATAGAGATAATTATTTATTTCAGCTTTTATTTCTTTCATCACATTCCAGAAGGGTCAGAAGTTTACATACACTCAATTAGTATTTGGTAGCATTGCCTTTAAATTGTTTAACTTGGGTCAAACGTTTCGGGTGGCCTTCCACAAGCTTCCCACAATAAGTTGGGTGAATTTTGGCCCCTTCCTCCTGACAGAGCTGGTGTAACTGAGTCAGGTTTGTTGGCCTCCTTGCTCGCACACGTTTATTTCAGTTCTGCCCACACATTTTCTATAGGATTGAGGTCAGG
>NC_036858.1:11467568-11594865 GCF_002910315.2 Salvelinus sp. IW2-2015
GTTTTTGGAGCAGTGGCTTCTTCTTGCTGAGCCGCCTTTAGGTTATGTCGCTATTAGACTCGTTTGACTGTGGATATAGATAATTTTGTACCTGTTTCTCCAGCATCTTCACAAGATCCTTTGCTGTTGTTCTGGATTGATTTGCACTTTTGCCACCAAAGTACTTCATCTCTAGGAGACAGAACTGTCTCTTCCTGAGTGCGGTATGACGGTGCGTGTCCATGGTGTTTATACTTGCGTACATTGTTTGTACAGATGAACGTGGTACCTTCAGGCATTTGGAAATTGCTCCAAGGATGAACCAGACTTGTGGAGGTGCAGTATTTTTCTCTGAGGTCTTAGCTGATTTTTACATTTTTTCCCATGATGTTAAGCAAAGAGGCACTAGTTTGAGGGTAGCCTTGAAATCATCCAAGGTACACCTCCAATTGACTCAAATTATGTCAATTAGCCTATCAGAAGCTTCTAAAGCCATGACACATTTTCTGGAATTTCTCAAGCTGTTTAAGCCAGTCAACTTGTGTATGTAAACTTCTGACACCTGAATTGTGATACAGTGAATTATAAGTGAAATAATCCTTTCTGTAAACAATTGTTGGAAAATTACTTGTGTCATGCACAAAGTAGATGTCCTAACCGACTTGCCAAAACTATAGTTTGTTAACAAGAAATTTGTGGAGTGGTTGAAAAACGAGTTTTGATGACTCCAACCTAAGTGTATGTAAACTTCCGACTTCAACTGTACATACACGGTCTCTCCCATTAACGGCATGGTATGGGTAACTTAATGGAAACTAAAGTGTTGCCTGGTTAAGGGCAATTCCACGGTAACAGATTGACACAGACTAAGATTTGTCACTTAAAAAAAGTATTATGATTGCAAAGTTAAACAAACCATAAAACTCTYTGGACAAGGTCCACTTTTASCAATTTCCACTGAAAATTTTACAAAAAACACTTGAAAAACAGTGCAGATGCAAGTTTGGTAACAGAATGACAGTTTGTGCCGGCATCCTGTTACCAAACTTTGCATTTGCATTGTTTGCAATCCTTTGTTTTTGCTTGACTTAGATTTTAAAATGAAAAATCTGAGCATCAGTGTTACTGTTACTGTGGTATTGRCTGTAACAACTAGTAGGTTGATGAGATTTAGAGCTACCTGCACACTTGAAGCCCTGAAGGTCCAGCCCCTTCTCTGTGGGCACTGTGCATAGATGGGCCAGCAGCACCCCGTCCCCCTTCAGTCTATGCTGCACCAGTCTGTGGATGTTCCCTCCCGCCCCAGGTGCCACCCCGGGGCTCTCAGGCTCCCAGTCTTCTCCACTCTCCAGGTAGGAGTCCAGGGCTCCCCTGATGAGGCCCCTCCAGGCACGTGCCTCCTCAGAGCTCTTGGCCCTCAGCTTGAGCGTATCCCTGGCCGTTACGACCCTAAAGAAGGCTGGTCCACCCAGAGAAACGTCTGGGACCACGTCCCGGATCCCCTCGATTGGGTGGGAGAAYCGCAGCACCTTCTGCCCGTCTTGCATCCGGAAGCCCTTGAGAGTCTCTAAGGAGAGGGAGAAGACGAGAGGAGTCCAGTTGCGTGCCTCGGAGTCCTGGCAGAAGTACAGCACCGCTTCCTTAATGGCGTCTGACTCTGGGTCTGTGGGACGCGTCCAGTCCAGCTCCAGCTGTTGCTCCTGCTCAACCACAGTCCCCCCTCGCTCGGGACTGGTGGGTACGGAGGYGGCYGATGAAGGGGAAGATTTGGGGAATTCATCCGGGGTTACACTGCTGTCAGAGAGCTGCAGCACCTCCCACTGGTCATCGATGAGGTTAAGCGGGCGGCACTTGTTGACGGCTTCAGCGATGCGGTCCACCCAGTCCTCGGCCTCATCGCGGTTGGCCGCCCGCATGAGGAGCCTTTTCCCGGGGAAGGAAAGGTCGAAGCGYCCCTCGGRCGAGGTGACGCGGGCGTCCTCGCAACGCAGCAGGGAGCAATTGTCGCAGCAGGTACGCTCCTCTGCATTCTGGTAGAGTCGGAATTCGAAGGGCGAGAGCTCGCAGTAGTAGTCGCGCCACATGCCCACCGTGCCCCGCCGCTCCAGGTGGCCCAGCTTCAGCAGTCCGCGGAAAGGGTTGGAGAGGCCTGAAGGACAGAGAGAAAGAGTGAAAGAGAAGAGGGAGAGAAAGAATGAGTTAAGTCAACAAGGATGCTATAGAAAAACTGCACAACAGATCTCTAAAGTGCGTGGGTCTAATCTGTCTATCTATCCAGATAAAAATTTGCATGCCACCAATTTTTCTTACTTTTTAATGACCCTAACCGGTTTTATCTGAACATGAAACCACCGGGCAAAAATMATATTCAACACTGAGGTTCAAACATACCATAAGGAGGAAGTACCAATAATTCTGTGAAGTTGTCAGCAAAAACGAGGAAGCACGATCATATACCAAAAAGGTAAGAGAATTCATTAACATTACTGGTAGGACTAAAAYGTTCTTCCTGGTTTGAGCCTAGATATTTGTTTCACAATTGACCKTTTGCTAAGCCCCGCCCCATAATTTTGAGCAACCAATCGCAGTGCTCTAATGGACACATCGGACAAGCTCACGTTTCAAACGCATTAAAGCCACTGAAAGCTATGGAAAAACAGAGKGCTTTCATGAAAAAGAAGATAAATGGTTTACATGGCTGAATAACAGTGCACCAGGGGTACCTGAAATGTAGAGCCTTGGAGTATTTTTCTAATCCGAAATTGTACTTTTGTTACATTGTTTGCTAGCTCAGTCTCATTGACCACCAAACGTTGCTAACGCTTGCTAGCTAGACAGTTAATATAACTTGTTTTCTTGAAATGTACAGTATGTTAGCTATATTATGAATAGAACTACAACATCATCTGTTGTTGACATCAGGATACGACTTGAGGGAACTAGTTAGCTCCAAAAGTGGTTAGTAGTAGCTTTGTCTGCCTGACAGCGCATTCAGAGCCATTCAGTGGCTAGCTAGCCACATTAAACTTACTTGTACCAGGTTCCTGTGAAGCAATTGTAATGACAGTCCACCATAACATACTCAACAGTCTCCTGGTTAGCAAGGGGTTGTCTGTGTTGAATTTTATTATATATAAAAAACACAGTTTGAGATCATTGTGTAGGGTTTCTGAATGAGGAACGGAGCTTCCTGGGAATATTTTGGCCGAGGTTGCAATAGTACGCTTAGCAAAGTGTAAATTATGGAAGTTGTGGACTGTCCAATGACTCACAAACCCTGCCATTGAACAAACAAGTCTTTGGTTCATCTTCATTTCCTTGAACTAAAGTGTGACAAAGACCAGAACAACATGTGCTGAAAACTAGGAACAATCCTTTGGCATACTGTCACCTCATGACCAAGGCCATTCGTATGGTGGTTACAACAGACTGCATCACAAGGTGTTCTGTGTACTAGAAGAGTTGGTGTCCCTGGTTTTGGGAGCTTACCTATCTGCCTGCGGTGAACCACGCTGGGGGGAGACTGGGGGGTCTCGGGCTCTGGAGGGGGAGAGGTAAATCCGTTCACACAAGCTGGGCCAGACCCTAGCAAAGAGTCATCGGGGTCAGCCAGTTCCTCAAGGTGTGGCTTATAGATGTCATCCTCAGAGATCCAGGAGTGGGAATGCTAAGAAAGGGTAAATGGGTCTTAGTGGTGATTGGTTGCTAATTTAGCAAATCTGGAAATAATTGTTTCAGCTTGTAACCATATAAGCCCACAGATGCTTTACTATTTAGCAAAGCTTTGCACAATATCAATTCTACTAATGCAGCCTAGACTACAGTGGAAAATATATCATTATATCATTATCTAGGGCAAAGGTCAAGCAGAACTCAAATAACTTAAAGAGCGACTGAACACGCCGATTGGCACGTTTTTTTCTGTTACTCATTAGACAAATTAGACACGGTAGACGTGGAAGCCTATTTCACTTCTTTAAAATCCCCAGAATGAATCTAAGACAACTCAAGAAATCGATAATTAATTTAGATGTTTTTGTCGAAGATGTTTTAGTTGCACAATTATACACCTAACTAAAGGATGTTTGGTGCAGTACTTCTCAAGTAAAAAAAATGTGCAACATGTCTTATGTAAACAAAGTCAGAGCTGCTGGGCAGGTCTGTCTCACTGTCTATGCTTTTGGATAGAGAGCAATCACCGCAGCTGTTCACCCCATGCTAAAGGCAAATGGACATCATCAAAACCAAACGGTAACTTACCTGTTATACGCACGGATGCTACAAACTCCGTTTTAGGCTAGACTGACTTTATGACCAAAYTTATCATACTTACACTTCGTCGTCAATTTTGACACGATAATAACTGTTTCAGACTCATATCGATGCCACATAGGCCATTTTCAAAGGGATTCGTTGCTTTTAAAAAGGCAGTCGCTCTTTAAGGTAAATCACATGATGAGTGAGTAAGACAAGAGGGATGGGAGAGAATAAGAGAGAGATTAAATTTACTGCGACTGAGTCTGTAGACACCGTCCGACTGAGCACGCTGGTAGTGCGGTGTAGGTTCATGTGGGCTGAAGGCGCCGAGGTGCTCTTAACAGAATATTCTGTTTTTTTCTCCTGTGGCGTCTCAGTGACAGGCAGGTGAGGAGTTGTCGATGTGCTCTCTACACAGTCACTGGAGGGCCCTTCAATGTGCGAGTACACGTTGGAGGGGACGTGGGTCTTAGTGGAAGGCTCCTCCTGGTCTGACCCCAGTGAAGCAGGGTTAGAGGGGCCAGTGAGATGTGTGACATGCCCCTGGYTCTCGCTGTCGGAGCCACTGAAGGCAGTGTTCTCAGAGAGGTGGTCTGCCCCTGGGGTGGACACGTACGAATCCTCGCGCATGGAGTCCTGACTGGAATGGGCACTCTCCCTGAAGTCTGCCAGAACACTGCATGGTTACAGAAAATAGGAGATGTKAGAGGTCGTCAGAAATCACCAAATGAAACAAGGGACAACATGTTAGACAGTTCCTTTAAGRATTTAATACATTTCTTCAAACATTGTTCGTCGAATCATGTTGCTTGCATCACCATAATTGCGGTGGGTTTCATTCTTGCATGAGTATGCCTACAGGCATTGAGCTCAAGTTGCTTTGGATAAAAGCATTTGCTAAATGCAGAAATTATTTGGGGCCATGTCTTATACTGCTTTGGTGATCTGCCAAGGACCTCATGTATTAGCACAGGTACACTAACAACACCCACACATGACTTACTCTTTGAGAGGCCTCTTGGCATTGCCATTCTTCTCCATGTTGGAGATTTCCAGGTCACATGGCCAGGTCTCCTTGTCTGGGCTCTTGGGATCGTGACCTTGAAGCAGACTGTCAGAGCTCAGACTGGAGGAGAGCTGAGACGACCCTGTGGTGTCCAGGCTCAAATTGGATGAATTCAGTGGGGTCTTAAACCCTGAGACCCCCCCAATCCCCTTCCCCAGTACCCCTGGCCCCCCTCGCTGCACTTCAACCGTATCCGACCCGCCGGACGACTGTGACACCGTATCCCAGGATTCCTTGCGATTGGTGAGAAAGGGGAGGTCGAGCGCTTCAGCCTGGGCGGCAGGGCAGAGGCCAGCCAGAGCCAGAGGGGTGGTGGTCCACTCGTTGAGCACGGCCGATTTGTAAGAGAGGTTGAAGGTGAGGGAGGCCAGGCCCTGGATGTAACTGAGCAGCACCTCACGCTCCTCAGGGTCCAGAAGCAGGGCGGAGGGCTGGTAGTGGGCCTGCAGTTTGGAGCCCTCGCGGAACAGGGAGGCCAGGTAGCACTCCATCAGGCCGTGGTTGAGGGCCAGCCGCAGCCAGGCCCGGCAGCGACCCGTGTCCGTACCCACGAAGCTCAGCTTCTCCAGCTCCGTGATCACATCACTGAGGGCACCAGGAGGAGACATTACATAATTTATCATTACAGAGAATTGTTTCATGTACAGTATACACTACACATATTGAAACAAGCTACACCATCTGATCTGAAACCTTTACTATTGTCATTCTGCTTAACTTGTGTAAATAAATAGCATTCTGCTTAACCACTGTAAATAAACATTCTGCTTAACTACTGTAAATAAATAGCATTCTGCTTTACTACTGTAATTGAATAACATTCTGTGATTTGTTATACACACTTATTGCAACATAAGAGGATATAAACATCCCATTATCTGAACTTCAACTTCTCTAGCACACTAAAGTGATTGAGGGTGGAGACACTGCACGAGAGGCGCCTGTAGGGCTATCTATAGGGGAAGTGGGATTATCATTGTACAGCTTCAGGCATCCACCCACCCGTGAGTGACCGTCTTGAGCAGGCTCCAGAACACAGGTTGGGGGAGGGGTCCCCGGGACCCCCCTTTCCTGCCGCGTCCCCCGGCCTCGGAGCGAACATATTTGCTCTTGATGCCATGGATAAAGATGGCCTCCAGTGCGCAGCACAGCAGGTTGGCGTCACCATCCTCGCTGGTCACCACGACATCGGTTGTCACGTAGCGCTTCTGCAACGCCTTGAGTGACCACGCCAACTTCTCCTTAATCCACTAAAGAAATTGTAAGATTGGGTTAAATCACATAGCCCAAAAGCTGAAACCTTTCCAAATGTCTTCAACTGTTTGAAGTGACACAATTTCACAATGGACTTCCCCAGATATTGGAAACAAAACGATGGCAGAAAAGATGTGTCATCACTTCGAGATGGGTCATTAGCCATGTGAATATGAAACACCCTGACACACATACTAGTCGCCTGATGTCAGCTGACACTGGCAAAAGGGCCAGAGAAAATCAATTTTATGCCATAACCTACTTAACTTGCATGAGCAGAAGTTCTACCAACCCGACTACAAATAGGAACAATTTGTATCTTTATTTCCCCCAGAAAACAGGAACAGTGGACACTAGCCTACAATTTGAATTAATAAAACAAACCTTTGCCTCATTGACGTTGTCGGTAAAACTTGACAATGACAGCATATTATTGATTATCTATGATATTTATCCCACAGACTACATTGCACAACATCTAGCATAAATCAAACATCAACAGAGTTCAGTTAATTACAGATCATTGGGACTAGAGGTCGACCGATTATGATTTTTCAACGCCGATACAGATACCGATTATTGGAGGACAAAAAAAGCCGATGCCGATTAATCGGACGATTTAAAAAAAAGTATTTAAAAAAAGTATTTATATATATATATATATCATACAATTGCAACAATACTGAATGAACAATGAACACTTATTTTAACTTAATATAATACATAAATAAAATCAATTTAGTCTCAAATAACATGAGAACATATGTTAAAACAAACCACCAGCTTTCATGGGTCTTCAATATTCCCAGTTAAGAAGTTTTAGGTTGTAGTGCAGAAAGCAGAGCTTGTCTGCATGGTCCCCTGTCAGTCTGCTCCTCCGCGAAACACAGACCTTATTTGTAGTAGATCAAGACATTCTCTATGGAAGACATGAACGGTAAAATAACGAAGGAACCCCTTTCAAGTTCAGCCGCAAGTTATTACAGGAATTATAACGCGTCGACTATTTCTCTCTAAACCATATACCTTTGACTAATCTGGAAACTATCACCTCGAYAACAAAARGTTTATTCCGTTCCGTATTTMATCTAACGGGTGGCATCCATGAGTCTAAATATTCCTGTTACATTGCACAACCTTCAATGTTATGTCATAATTACGTAAAATTCGGGCAAATTAGTTCGCAAAGAGCAAGGCGGCCCAAACTGTTGCATATACCCTGACTGCGTGAAATGAACGCAAGAGAAATGACACAATTTCACCTGGTTGATATTGCCTGCTAACCTGGATTTCTTTTAGCTAAATATGCAGGTTTAAAAATATATACTTGGACTAGTTAACTGTAAGGTTGCAAGATTGGATCCCCCGAGCTGAAAAGGTTAAAAATCTGTCGTTTTGCCCCTGAACGAGGCAGAACGTTCCTAGGCCGTCATTGAAAATAAGAATGTGTTCTTAACTGACTTGCCTAGTTAAATAAAGATTAAATAAAGGTGTAAAAAAAAAAAAAAAAAAATCGGCACCCAAAAATACCGATTTCCGATTGTTATGAAAACTTGAAATCGGCCCTAATTAAATCGGCCATTCCGATTAATCGGTCGACCTCTAAATTGGGACACTAGCGTCCCATCTCGACAACATCCGGTGAAACTGCAGAGCGTGAAATTCAAATGACAGAAATCGTAATATTAAACATTCATGAAAATACAAGTGTCATACATCATTTAAAAGCTTAACTTCTTGTTAATCCAGCCGCTTTGTCAGATTTCAAAAAGGCTTTATGGCGAAAGCACACCATGCGATTATCTGAGGACAGCGCCCCGCACACAACAGCATTACATACATTTTCCAACCAAGCAGAGGCATCACGAAAGTCAGAAATAGCGATAAAATAAATCACTTACCTTTGCAACCAGATGAAGATCTTCAATCACAAGGGTCCAAGCTACATAACAAGTGGTCCTTTTGTTCAATAAAGTCCTTCTTTATATCCCAAAAAAGTATGTTTCATTGGCGTGCTTGACTCAGTAATCCACCGGTTTCCCTCGTTCAAAATGCATACAAATGAATCCCGTAAGTTACCAATAAACTTCTTCCAAACATATCAAACAACYTTCCTAATCAATTCTCAGGTACCCCAATATGTAAATAAACAATACAATTTAAGACGGAGAATACCGGAGACCATTACTGGAGATAAATAACGAAGTGCACGCCCTCACCGGAACGCGCAACAAACACTACAGCCAAAATGGGAGCCACTTAGAAAAACTACAAATTCTAGCTCGTTTTTCAAAAAACAAACCTGAAACTCTTTCTAAAGACTGTTGACGTCTAGTGGAAGCCGTAGGAACTGCAATCTGGGAGGTCTTCCTTTTATATTCCCATTCCCAGCCATTGTAATCAGTGGTGAGCTGAAGAAAAAAAGATTCTAGATGGATTGTCCTCGGGTTTTCGCCTGCAATATCAGTTCTGTTATACTCACAGACATTATTTTAACAGTTTTGGAAACTTGAGTGTTTTCTATCCAATACTACCAATTATATGAATATCCTAGCTTCTGGGCCTGAGTAACAGGCAGTTTATTTGGGCACCTCATTCATCCAAACTTCCGAATACTGCCCCCTAGCCCGAAGAAGTTAAAGGAAAACTCCACCCAAAAACTATCTTTCAGTATTTGATTCATAGCCCATTATTGATATAGACCCAAATTGTTTTGCATGTCAGTAATCAAGTTTTCAAGATGTATAACTTTAAAAATACAGAAACAAAGGCGGTATGAGACATTTTGCATCATATAATGGTGTGTTTTGCAGTCTATTACTAGAACAGCAAAGATAGCCTACACCACTTAAACATAAAATCAATATCTGAAACTTATTTTAGTCACTTAGTTTAAACCGTCTGTTATAAAGTAGTGCAATCACTAACTGTGACATAAAAACGCCACTACATCAGGGGCCGCATTAAAGCAGAATTCTGTTTTTCCACGCAAAAAAATGATAAAAAACGAATAAGAAATATCTTGTTGCYTTTAGTGAACGCAGATCTAAAATGCCTCTTATTGTAATTTCTGCTGTGCATCAGACTAATTTTGTGCTTCAGTTGCACTTCACTTGGATGAAAATTCATGAACGGGCATTCTATCAGCAGACAGGGCTCTGACTGATGCGTCGCTACTTTTCTCCTGTACTTTTCTCCAGTAAAATGCAAGATTAACTTCAAGCAAAACATTAAGAAATGTAGCTGGCTGCATTTTTCTATGATAAACATTCTAAAGATCTGGCCATGCATTGTTTTTGCCAAAAATACCTTGCTTTTTCATTGTAAGCTCATTTACTTGTGACTATTAGCCAAATAGTGTTGCACTTCTCATCTGATGAAAATGAAGCCATTTTCTGTCGAATGAGTTGCACTAATGTATTTTCTGCGAAGGAAAACTATAGTTGCAAACACCTGATGACTCTATTGAAGCAAAAAAAACACTGTTTTCTTTCAATATAAAACGCTATTGAACTGGTTTAAAACACAGATTTTTTGATGGTCTGCATTTTGAAAATGCAAATTTTTGAATTTTAACCCAACCCCAGCTACTTGTCCACACGGTCACTAACGTGAATAACTATGCCATGTCATATAGGCTAAGGTGTTTGACATAGTAACCTGGACTTCAATGACTGTAAGAACTGGAAATCAGGGCATCCCAGTAAGCAATAAATATTCACTTAGGCTTATTGTTAAAATACTAACATTGCTCACGCATAGACAGGGTCGATGTGTCACTAAAACAGTATCTGTGAGACAGATCTGATCACCTTTTCAGAGTCACATGGAAGTGGTTTATGGGATTGGGTGGGCCATTAACAGTAAAAAAGGTTTAGCCTACCTGCTTGACGTCTTTTGCCTCTGGCCCTGTATCTGGGGTCTGTGTGGCTAACATCTCGCCTCCAGGGATGAGAGTTACTCCCACATGACACGCTGTGACATACACATAAGATATCTCCGGTGGTTATGCTGACAACAACAAGCTGAACAAACAACCCCATGAAAAACACATTGTTACAGGGCTCTACAGTGTGACCATTTTACTTGCATATAAATATTTTGCTGTACTTAKAATTTTATTTTAGGAGCACCAGTGCGTCTAGAAAAATTTACGATTCTAGCTTTATTACCTCAAATATTTGTCCTTGTGCTCCTAAATGTATTTGTGTGAGACTACATGTTTCAATTTAGGCGCACATGTGCTCCTTGTAGTTCTGCAATTGCCAGCCCCCTTTATTATCCATTTAGGTGGCATTTGACATAATTTAAGTAAACAAACACATCAAGGGCTGTCAGTACAATATTCTAGTGATAGTGACATTCATTGACAGAAGAGAGACTGACTAAAAAAGTATTTCCACATCCTGCCGAGTCACACAATTTAGAGATCACAAGACTGTTTTAGCTTACATCTACATTTATGGTGTGTTGACACCAGCTCAGAAATCAATCACAGGGTCTACTGAGGTTTTTGTTGACAGTAAGACAAATTGCCACAGAGGAAAAAATGATACCAGTGAGGAATAGAACTTCCTGGAAGAATGGAACGTGAACGTACAGTGAGTACTCACGAGAGCATTAACATGTGTTTGTCAAAAGCTTTGTCTTGATCACTGGAGCCCATCCCTTTATCCCAATTTGTATGACACTTATCTAGCGGCTGTGTCTATCTAGTGGACAAAAACAACATACCTTTAAAAACATATATATAATTCCTAAACCCTAATTCCCAATAACAATGTTAACGTCTACAAATCAGCTGATTGAAAACCCCCGGTACTGTCGTAAAGAGATGCTCTTAATAGAAGGCTAAATAAACAATATAGTTACATAAATACAAAAATGCATGTATAGATGACAAGAAATACAAAGAAAAACACAAGGAACATTGCGTTACTAACAAGCTAGTTAGATACATACCGTGTTATTGTTGGGCCAACGTCCGTAACTAGCTAGTTAGCGATATCCAAAACAAGCGATATTACAGGATTTTTTTCCCGCTGCTTTGTCGTTCTTGTTTGACTCCTACTTGGACAGCAACATTGTATCGCATGATGCCATTTCACAGAATCGTTTCTTTCACATGTACATTCCTGAATCGGAGACAGGCAGAAAAGTCGAATCGAATGTGTCTGCAACCTTTAGCTCAGCTTCAGGCAGAGATGTTCGAGAAAGTAGGAGATCGGAATCCCATTGGACCATGATTTAGGTATAAGCCTCCACCCAGCAGCCTGTCGACCACTCGCGTTAATGTTGTTATGTTGCGTCACACGGTTGCTAAACTAATCGTCACGCAATCGAGAAACCTGCTATTTTCCTCAAAAGTACGCAACGTTACGATTCCAAAGCTATACGATATTACATGGAACAAGCTAAGTATCTCACATATCGGAAAATATTTGCAATGTTGTACTTCTTGTTCACGAAATGCATGTTAATGTTGGGTTTTTGAGCTAGCGCCCAATTGACTCCCATTTACTCCTTGAAGGAGAGCTKTCCTTGTCCCAGAATAGCCCAGAATAGGCTGCGCGGCCCATTGACAACGTATGGGTAAAGTATACAATTCCATCTCCTCAAAAGTGTCTCTGGTTCAGGTTCAGCTCAGCTGAGGGGACAAATGCATCATGCGATATGTCTGGCTCTACATTCCTTCAGAACATACGGGCTTGTAGCAAAGTTATATGTGCGCTTACACGCAACCAGATGGGATCACCTACTGTGCCCCACTACGTCCCCAAAATATGTCAGCTTCAAGTAAAAAGCAAAATGATTCTCATTCCTGTTCAGTGACGTTTTGTTGGATAAATAGTGTGGCTGCAGAAGTCTTCCAGAACCAGGTATGCTCTGGTATTTTAATTTAGCAATATAGGACAACATTCCGCTCTAGCATACCTTTACCCCTATATTCTGTATAGGCTATTGCTGTCTGTCATATAGGCCTAGGGCCCTATGCTATYTTTGTCCATTAATAAAAGCTTTTCACTTTTCCACATGATCGTTTCTTTGAATTCTTTGGAGGTTTGCCCAATGCTTTGGATTTGGTCATGCTATTAGGTCTACTGATTTGTGTTTGTTTTATGTAGTGTGTTGTCCTAGTTTTTTCTAAAGCATTTATATGTGTGTGTTTTCTTCTCTTCTTTTTTAAAATATAGGATGTGTGTGTGCACAGTTCAGCAATAGAAAATTAGAGAAGTAAAAAAGCATGAGAAATAAATTAGATTGATTGAATTCAAGTGATTACTGTAACATAGCATAGCTTTTTTTTTTTTMATCTGTTCATAATCAGTATTCCCGGAAATGTTGCACAGCACTACGAGTTATTTTCTCTCTCGCTTTAGGTTTCTGCTGAGTAGGAATGATTGTGCCATGGTATTTACTGGTTGATTGAAATACACTATCAGTGTATAGACAGTTTCTATTTCGCAATAATACTAATCTCTTATATTGATGAAAGACATTTACCACAAACAATGGTCCAGAGACCAATATCAAATAGAGGCCAAGCAGTAGCAGCTAATGTATTTATTTATCCTTTGATGAGCAGTGATCTGAATAACAGATAGGCTTGTTACCATATAGACTCTATTTTTACATAGATAATGCAATAATCCATTTAATCATCACTGCTTTGGTTTTCTGCTTTGTAGTCTGCTTTGGTTTTCGACATGAGACAACACATAGTTATCCCATAGTACAGATAGCTTTAAAACTCACACCAATTTATGTAAACTAGTAGAACTGTAAAAGAGTCATACAAATTAGAAAGAAACAAAGACTTAGAAATATATTCGAGATCTATAACCCACATGTGACAGAAAGTGTTAGCAAKGATGGCAGATAAATTAAGATAGTTCAATCAGGCCGTTTACCATTGAAAAAATGACTTTTCTTGTTGAAAAGTGATATCCCAAGTATTAATACAGTAAAGTACACACACTAAAGGGTAATTATTATTATTATTATTGTTTCTTCTGTAAAATAGTGTTTTTAGACACAATTGCAAACTTCAAGGAGTAGGGCATTCAAGGCTTTGGTTTGATGGTAAGTCGTAATGTCATAGGCCTCCCTTTGCTTGAAGAACAATATAATGTTTCTTCAGAGAAAATATATTTGTAGTGATGATGATTTGTAGATTTTGTAGTGGTTTTTGTAGTGGTGATGTTTTTTTGTTATTGTATTGGAATTTGAAATGTAATAAAAMAAAAATGATAATAATAATAAAGAGGCGAAGCGAGGGACAACTGGGCCAAAAATCTATCTTCTCCCCAAAAATAAAAACAAAAGAGGGGCAATATAGAACAAAAGAGGGAAGGCCCAACCCCACACTTGTGCTATTTCATGATTTACAAGCATTTCTCTACACCCGCAATAACATCTGCTAAACACGTGTATGTGACCAATACAATTTGATTTGAATTTATCTGGACCACCGATTGAGATGTGCCTTTTGATAAGTAGATCAGATGTTAAATTAGTTGAAAATAAGACTGGCGTGCCACCTATACAGTGCCACCCAGTGGAGACAGTACCACATGTGACATTACACAGAGGTTTCAAACGGAAGTGTGTTGTACKGAAAATGTGGCGCGAGACATAGCCAATGTTGTGTGTACATACACGTTTTCTTTTTTAAAGTAAACTTAATCTAAAACAGTTCCATCCACTGCATTTATTATACAATTTGTGAACTACGTTGTTTTATGAGACGGGCGGCATAGGAACCGGCGTTCATCAAGGCAAATATGCCCCGTAGACGACAGGTACGAAAACATGTAGGTCGGAAGCTAACGTTACGGCGTTAGCTAGCTAGCTGGATAAGCTAACTTGACTAGCTATGCTGCTAGCATAACGTTGCTAAAATGTTAGCTAGTTGTTAGCCAGTGGTCTCTATTATGCATTCGAAAGTATGTATCTTTCTTAACTAGCTAGATAACTTAATGCTAACTATCTAGTTAGCTACTGCAGCTAACGGAAGTTAGTAAGCTAAAATGGCCTCTTTTACGCTTTCAAGGTAGATTGCTAGCTAATGCTACAATGGTGTTTTGCTAATGTTGCGTTGCCTATTTGGCTAACTAATGTTAACTGACTAGCTAGCTAGCTATTAAGGCTGTGTTTACATTCAGATTTATAGAGAGTAATTAGGTAGCTGTATATCTCATTCATGAGAAATTGATACATTTGAAGGAGCTAACGTTAGCAACAATTCTTTAACCTAGTTAGAGCCATCAGAAGTAAATAGTTAACGTTAGCTAGCTAGATATCGTCTAGTTACCTGGCTAACGCGTTAGCCCTACCAGTCTTACTTTTTTTCATTCTATCACAGAGTGTGCATTTGGGGAGRGGCTCTGATGGGACTGAAGATTCAGACTCTTCTGCAGAGAGAGAACAGACAAACAGCTCAGAGAGTGATGGAAACATGCCRAAGAGAACACGCCTCACAAGAGCATCACTACGCCTCAGCCAAAGCTCACAAGGTAAAGAAAGCCATGGGATGGATGCTTTAGTTGTGAATCAAAATCTACATTGCAACTGTAGTAGTTAGGTTAGCGAACAATGAGTCAATCACCTGTATAGGAGAACTTGTGAGGGCTAACAATTGCTAGAACATTTCATTATTTTATCCTACATTGTCAGTGTAGTTGAATGTTGTGCTGTTTCTCCCACATGCCAATGTAGACACACCAGATGTGAAGCGAGTCGGCGACCATGACGAGTCTCCGCCATTGACGCCCACAGGCAACGCCCCATCATCTGAGTCTGAGCTGGACATCTCCAGCCCCAACGCCTCCCATGATGAGAGTGTGGCCAAAGACCCTGCCCTCAGAGACTCAGACAAGGACCTCTCCCACCGGCCCAAGCGCCGCCGCTGCCATGAGACCTACAATTTTAATATGAAGTGTCCCACACCGGGATGCAACTCACTGGGTAAGACAAGTGACCATTTGGTTAGTGACACCACTGCTAGTTTAGTGGATGCTCAACAAGACTTGTCATGATTCTTGTTAAGATTCTTATTATGAAATATCTCTGGTCAATTAATTTAATTATATGTAAACTTATTGCTTTTCTGTCTCATGTTCCTTGCAGGACATCTTACAGGGAAACATGAACGCCATTTTGCGGTTTCAGGATGCCCTCTTTACCATAACCTCTCAGCTGACGAATGCAAGGTAAATATGTCATTAAAATATTTGGCATTGCTTATTGAGGTACATTAACTTCATTGTCTCGTACAATGAGAGCTACAGAGAACCAAATGCCCAATACGTTTATTCATCCTTTTTATTGACAGGTGAAAGCAACCACTCGTGAGAAACACGAAGAAGAATCAAAGGTGCAGGAGGAAAGTAACAGACACGCCACACGACATCAGGTAAAATTAATTAAATTACTATTGAATACTTTTTAAGGTGATTCATTTGATAATGTAAAAGTAAATAAAGGGCCTCCCGAGTGGTGCAGTGGTCTAGGGCACTGTCTCACAACCGGCCGTGGTCGGGAGTTCCATAGGGTGGCGCACAATTGGCCCAGCGTCGCCCGGATCAAGGAAGGGTTTGGCCCGGGTGGGGCTTCAATTGGCTCACCACGCTCTAGCAACTCCTTCTGGCTGGCCGGGCGCCTGCAGGCTGACCTCGGTTGTCAGGTGAACAGTGTTTCCTCCGACACATTGGTGCCGGCTGGCTTCCGGGTTAAGCGGGCGAGTATTAGAAGTGCGGTTTGGCTGGTCACGTTTCGGAGGACGCATGATTCGACCTTCGCCTCCCGAGCCCGTTGGGGAGTTGCAGCGATGAGACAAGATAAAAAAAGGGGGTAAAATTTAAAAAAAATAGCCAAAATCACAATGAATTCCTGTTGTGTCCACCAGATGCCCACATCAAAACAGACAAGATACAAAGAGCAGGTGACGGAGATGAGAAAGGGGAGGAACTCTGGGCTTCCCAAGGAGCAGAAGGAGAAATACATGGTGAGACACAGGACAGATCTCCCCCATTCAAATGACTAGAGGGAGAATCATGTTTGCTATGGGGATCCTCTGGCCACTTTGCCCTCCCACCCCTACGGGAGGGAAGCTCCCGATCAGCCCAGTCAAAGCTCTTCTCTGTCTTGGCACCCCAATGGTGGAACAAACTTACCCCTAATGTCAGGACAGCGGAGTCCCTGCCCATCTTCCGAAAAAGTCTGAAACGCTACCTCTTTAAAGAGTATATTCAATAAAGCCCATTTATTGACACAATCAGCACTCCGTCACCCAACTCTTTTTCTTTCCATCTCGTCTACAGGAGCATCGACAGAGCCACGGCAACACCAGAGAACCTCTTCTGGAGAACATCACTAGTGAATATGACCTGGAGCTTTTCAGAAAAGCCCAGGCACGCGCATCTGAAGATCTGGTAAGACAAAAACCTCAGTGCACCTTCCTCCTTCATGCATAATAAARCAATAGTGATTTAGATTGTATTGTAGATAAGATGTTCTTGGTAGTTTAGAAGAATTTCATATTTCTCCTCTCTTGTTTCGCGCTTATTGAAAACGCCACAGGAGAAGCTGCGGATCCAGGGACAGATCACGGAGGGCAGCAACATGATCAAGACCATCCTGTTTGGACGCTACGAGCTGGACACGTGGTACCACTCGCCCTACCCCGAGGAGTACGCCCGCCTGGGACGTCTCTACGTCTGCGAGTTCTGCCTCAAGTACATGAAGAGCCAGACCATTCTGAGACGACACATGGTAAGGTATACAGTGCCTTCAGAAAGTACCCCTCGACTTAGTTATTCCACATTTTGTTGTTACAGCCCGAATTCAAAATAGATTAAATATTTATTTTTTTCACTCACCCGTCTACACACAATACCCCATAATGACAAAGTGAAAACATGTTTTTAGAAATGTATTGAAAATGAATTACAGAAATATCTCATTTACATAGGTATTCCCACCCCTTTGCTATGCCACCCAAAATGTAGCTCCGGTGCATCCAATTTCCTTTGATCATCCTTGAGCTGTCACTACAACTTGATTGGAGTTCACCTGTGGCCAATTCAGTTGTTTGGACATGATTTAGAAAGAAACACACCTGTCTATATAAAAGGTCCCACAGTTGACCGTGGATGTCAGAGCAGAAACTTCTCAAGTCCAAAGAACTGTCTGTAGATCTCCGAGATAGAATTGTTGTGAGGCTTGTGTCTGGGGAAGGGTATAAAACCATTCCTAGTGTTAAAAGTTTTGAAGAGAGCAGTGGTCTCCATCATTGGCAAATTAAAAAAATATGAAACTGCCTAGATCTGGCTGTCAGACCGAACTGGGTAAGAAGTATCTTGGTCATGGAAGTGACCTAGACAGAACTACAGAATTCCTTGGCTGAGATGGGAGAACCTGCCACAAGGACAACGGTCTCTACAGCACTTCACCAATCTGGGCTTTATGGGAGAGTGGCRAGACGGAAGCCACTCCTGAGAAAAAGGCACATGACAGCATGCATAAGGCAAAATATTCTGTGGTCTGAAGAGACAAATTTAACTCTTTAACCTGAATGCAAAGCGCTATGTCTGGAGAAAAGCAAGCACAGCTCATCACCCAACGGGGAAGAATCATGCTATGTAGGATGCTTTTAGCGGCAGGGACTGGGAGACTGGTAAGGATAGAGGGAAAAATGCTTGGAGCCAAATACAGAAAATTCTTGATGAGAACCTGCTACTTCAAAGTGCAAACGTACTTAAACTGGGGCATAGATTTCACGTTCCAACAGGACAATGACCCCAAAAATACAGCCAAAACCGTTGTAAGTCGTTGTGTGTTCCAGCCAAAGCCAAAATTTAAATCCCATTGGAAATCTGTGGATAGACTTGGGAGAGGCGATGAACAGCAATCTAGCTTAACAGAGCTTTGAGAAAATCTGCAGATGTTCAAAGATTCTTCCAAATGGTCTACGGTACAACTCCCGCAGCCGCACTCCTTTTGAGGAAAAGTATTTTCTTTTTTTATCCTGACAAATGTTGACTCTCCTGAACACCAACACCGGAGTACAATGTTAATGATATAGGGTCCTATCATGGTACAAAAATAAACATTGTTCTAAGCTCATAGACATACCCAAGACGACTCAAAGCTGGGCTTTATAAATACATTTGATTGAATCGCCACCAAAGGTGCTTTTACCAAGTATTGACTCAGAGGTTTGAATACTTATGTAAATTAGATTTCTGTGTTTCATTTTCAATGCATTTGCAAACATTTCTAAAAACATGTCTTCATTTTGTCGTCATGGGGTATTGTGTATGGATAGGTAAGGGGAACAAAATCGATTWAATCCATTGTGAATTCAGGCTGTAATACAACAAAATGCGMAATAAGTCGAGGGGTATGAATACTTCCTGAAGGCACTGTAGAAAATCCAGTCCTATCACCTCTTAAGKTGGGGTTACATGAATCAACTTTCACACAATGTTTGTTGCAGGTTGCAAGTGACATCCTCTCAAGCAACTTTTGCTGATACTCGAAGCAACTCAAATGTGATTGAAATTGCATGCAACAGCCAATCAAATGTTAAGCTGCTTTTGTCATATGTTTGGGAATTCTAAACTCACCCAATGTCTTCAATTTCAGCTGAAACTGTTCAGAGAGGCCTTTTTAATGGGGTTTGAATGAGCAAATCAATAGTGTTGTCTCCCTGTGTGTTTGTTAGGCCAAGTGTGTGTGGAAGCATCCGCCCGGAGATGAGGTCTACAGGAAGGGAGCCATCTCTGTCTTTGAGGTGGACGGCAAGAAGAACAAGGTGAGGGGGCCTATACACTTGAACTAACCCTGGACTTGTACGCAACAAATGCTTTTTTTCCTGTCTCCATTTTATTCTCCGATCTAAAGAACAAAGAAATAATCATGGTTGAGTTATTACCTTTCGCTTTTGTCATGTCTCARATTTCTTCAGGGACCCTAACCCCAGGGGTGCCTTGCACTCCTATAAAACAAGCTACATAGAATATAAATATATGGTTTTATTGTCACATACACTGGATAGGTGCAGTGAAATGTGTTGTTTTACAGGGTCGTCCATAGTAGTACGGCACGACCTTTCGCCCCTACAATTTAAATACATTTAAATGGTGTGTGGTTTCCTTTTCCAGATCTACTGCCAGAACCTGTGTCTACTCGCCAAGCTCTTCCTGGATCACAAGACGCTGTACTACGACGTGGAACCCTTTCTGTTCTACGTTATGACTGAGGCAGACAACACAGGCTGCCATCTTGTGGGATACTTCTCTAAGGTACCCATCCATTATACTCCGTTCACATTGATAGTGTCTACCATAACTTTTTGATATGGTTTATAACGGAGCTTTTTTTATTTATTATTAGGGACGTCTCTGTCATTACTTTAGTTTTAAAGATGCGATTCAGACGCATGTCCTCTGTTCTTTCAGGAGAAGAACTCTTTCCTCAACTACAACGTCTCCTGCATCCTGACAATGCCTCAGTACATGAGGCAGGGCTTTGGGAAGATGCTGATTGACTTCAGTAAGTATAGACTAACTCTGTTTTCCCCTTGTTAGATTGGCTACTGAAACTACAGCCAGGTGGCATTTCGAGATGCTGATTTATTTTGTTAAGCCTCCGGAATGACAACAGAGTCTTGCTGGTCAAAAATGGCTTTTAATGTCCTGAAAGCAACTTCTTTATGTGTTGTCATTACGTGGTTATTGCAGTAGAAACTACAGTTCATTTAGCAGTTTTTATGCTTTTCTCCACCAGGTCTCATTGCTATGTAAGTGCAGTCCATTTCATTACTTATTAGAACTGCTAGTGACCACCCTGCCGGCTCTTTCCTCTTTCTGTAGGCTACCTGCTGTCCAAGGTGGAGGAGAAGGTYGGCTCCCCAGAGCGGCCCCTCTCGGACCTGGGCCTCATCAGCTACCGTAGCTACTGGAAAGAGGTGCTGCTGCGTTACATGTACAACTTCCAGGGCAAGGAGATCTCCATCAAAGGTGACAGAGGACTTTACAAAGAARTGATGACTACATTTTTGCAAATATGTTTTGGTGCTTAATGCCGCTATTGACTGTTGAGAAAATATTTTGAAACAATCTGCAATTAGTTTAGTGTCAAAGGTGAGTGTTTAAAATTACCCTGGTAAATTATGTAGCTTGTTCCCGGGCACACACACACCAGACACTCACACACAATGTCCAAAGTGTCCRCTTTAAATTTCTCCCATGGTTAAGCATACGCATTTTTTCCCCATTTAGAAACATTTTAATTTGGGCCTGTCCATATAGGCTAATTATCCTCTCATAATTAATTAGCCCATAGGTGGAGCATCAAACTGCTTAACGAACATGCACTAAGCATTAAACCTGAGAAGGCTACCCTTGATTTATTACTATTTGTCATGTATTCYCTGTAGCTTGTGTGTTTACAGCCCTATCAATCTGTTTTATGGTTGTCAAGTCTGTAAGTGTTGATGATTTAATGTTAATTATTTAGCTACTTCAGGTTAGCCTCAGTTTCACTTGAACATGTGAGATGATTTTTCTACCAAGCATTTGAATGATTAGGAACAGCGCGATTCAGTAWTTTGAATGAGTGTGTGAAGAGCTGTGTGTTGTACTCGTGTGTGTTCAGAGATCAGCCAGGAGACCGCGGTGAACCCAGTGGACATTGTCAGCACCCTGCAGTCCCTGCAGATGCTTAAGTACTGGAAGGGAAAGCACCTCGTCTTGAAGAGACAGGTAAGTGTCCCCTTCATGAAGGTGTGTGTCATGACAATATCAACATCGGTTAACCCTTTATACTCTGATCCCATGTACGYGATCAAAAATGGGAGATTTGGTCACTGATAAGAGATTAAATTGGAACGCGGTGGCTGTACAGTAACATACTATATACATTACATCAGAACTCTGGGTGTCCGCTTTACGGTGTATAGCTTTCAACTGACAGGTGTTCTAAAAGGGACTACCACCATCTAGCTACAACTGTGCTCTGTTCAGTTCCTCCAAAGCCACAGCCAGGAAAGCAAAAAAAAAAAAAAGAACTAATAGTTGAATGCTCTACCGCCTGAGTCCTACGTGTATTGAAATGACTGTGCACACTTTGGAGTGGCCACTTGAAGACACCAGACAGACCTCTCACTCAAACCCCTGTAATGTTATCTTATTTTGTATCTACCCRAGATTTTGCAGGAATATTCTTATATATTATTGAATCTATTCAGTGTTTTAGTATTGCCCGGTTTTCTGTTAGRGAAAAAATGGCTGCAAAAAGTACAGTGACAGTAAACTGCACATAAAATCAACAGTGTAATGTTTGAATTCGGTTCCTGTCTCAGGTGAACTGTTTGTTCAGATAATTCTCCAAAGTGTTCCTTTTCAATTGCAAAAAAGTGATTATGCATATCCTTCAAAAAATATATATGTTTGAGCATTTCAGTTGGGGCCTATTCCCCATCACGTACCCAACAGTGTGTGACATCAGTGTGTGACCTCACAATATCCCATTCAGGCCAGTTTGTCAGTTAATACCCTAGACTAGGCACCTAAAACCTGTGAAGGYGGAGTTCTGTGAACATTTGAGATATCCTTGATTTTGCACTGTATGTCATGTATTTACTGTAGCTTGTGTGTATGTAGCCCTGTCCATCTGTTTTATGTGGTTGTCATCTGCAGTGGGTATCATAAGTATTCACCGCCTTGGATTTCTTCACTTTTTGTGTTGCAAAGTGTGATGTAATTGTAAAAAAAAAAAAAAAAAAATGTCGACGATTTACACAATGCTAATGTCAGTGGAAGAACATTTTTAAATATACACTACCGGTCAAAAGTTTTAGAAACCCTACGCATTCAAGGGTTTTTCTTTATTTTTACTATATTTTCTATGTTGTAGAATAATAGTGAAGACATCAAKACTATGAAATAACACATATGGAATCATGTAGTAACCAAAAAAGTGTTAAACAKATGAAAATATATTTTATATTTGAGATTATTCAAATAGCCACCCMTTGTCTTGATGACAGCTTTGCACACTCTTGGCATTCTCTCAACCTGCTTCATGAGGTAGTCGCCTGAAATGCATTTCAATTAACAGGTGTGCCTTGTTAATTTGTGTAATTTCTTTCCTGCTTAATGCGTTTGAGCCAATCAGTTGTGTTGTGACAAAATAGCCCTATTTGGTAAAAGACCAAGTCCATATTATGGCAAGAACTGCTCAAATAAGAAAAGAGAAATGACACACCATTACTTCAAGACATGAAGGTTAGGCAATCCGGAAAATTTCAAGAAATTTCTTCAAGTGCAGTCGCAAAAACCATCAAGCGCCATGATGAAACTGGCTCTCATGAGGACCGCCACAGGCAAGGAAGACCCAGAGTTACCTCTGCTGCAGAGAGAACAAGTTCATTAGAGTTAACTGTACCTCTGATTGCAGCCCAAATAAATGTTCAGAGTTCAAGTAACAAACATCTCTCCACATCAACTGTTCAGAAGAGACTGTGTGAAAAAGGCCTTTATGGTCGAATTGCTTCAAAGAAACCACCACTAAAGGACACCAATAAGAAGAAGAGACTTGCTTGGGCCAAGAAACATGAGCAATGGACATTAGACCGGTGGAAATCTGTCCTTTGGTCTGATGAGTCCAAATATTTGAGATTTTTGGTTCCAACCGCCGTGTCTTTAGGATGCAGAGTAGGTAAATGGATGATCTCCACATGTGTGGTTCCCACTGTGAAGCATGGAGAAGGAGGTATGGTGATGCTTTGCTGGTGACGCTCTGTGATTTATTTAGAATTCAAGGCACACTTAACCAGCATGGCTACCACAACATTCTGCAGTGATACGTCATCCCATCGTTTGGTCTTAGTGGGACTATCATTTGTTTTTCAACAAGACAATGACCCCAAACACACCTCCAGGCTGTGTAAGGGCTATTTGACCAAGAACGAGAGTGATGGAGTGCTGCATCAGATGATCTGGCCTCCACAATCACTCGACCTCAACCCAATTGAGATGGTTTGGGATGAGTCGGACCGCAGAGTGAAGGAAAAGCAGCCAACAAGTGCTCAGCATATGTGGGAACTCCAAGACTGTTGGAAAAACATTCCTCATGAAGCTGATTGAGAGAATGCCAAGAGTGTGCAAAGCTGTCATCAAGGCAAAGGGTGGCTACTTTGAAGATTCTCATATTTTGATTTGTTTAACACTTTTTTTGGTTACTACATGATTCCATGTGTTATTTGATAGTTTATGATGTAGAAAAAAGTWAAAATAAKGATGTAACCTTCAATGAGTAGGTGTGTCCAAACTTTTGACTGGTACTGTATATATTTTTTAGATTAACGAAGAATAAAACACTAATATACTGTARCTTTTTAAGTATTGAACCCCCTGAGTCAATTTACGTTAGTAACACCTTTGGCAGCGATTTATAGCTGTGTGTCTTCTTGGGTCAGTCTCTAAGAGCTTTGCACACCTGGATTGTGCTATATTTGCCCACTTATTATTTTTAATTCTTCATGCTGTGTCAACTGTAACTTGGCCACTCAAGAACATTCACTGTTTTCATGGTAAGCAACTCTAGTATATATTTTGCCTTGTGTTGTAGGTTTAGGTTATTGTTCTGCTGAAAGGTGAATMCCTCTCCCAGTGTCTGGTGTAAAGCAGACTGAAGCGGGTTCTCTTCTAGGATATTGCCTGTGCTTAGCTCCATCCCATTTATTTTTTCCCAAAAACCTCCCCAGTCTTTGCAGATTTCAAGAATACCCATAACATGATGCAGCGGCCACCATGCTTGAAAATAAGGAGGCAGTTACTCAGTGACGTGTTGGATTGGCCCCAAACATAAGGCTTTGGATTTAGGCCAAAAAGTATATTCCTTTGCCGTATTACTTTATTGTATTGTATACAGGATGCATGTTTTGGAATATTTTTGTTCTGTATATTTGTGTTCTTCTTTTCACTGTCATGTAGGTCATTATTGTGGCGTCACTACAYTGTTGTTGATCCATCCTCAGTTTTCTCCCATCACAGCCATTGAACCCCGTAGCTGTTTTAAAATCACCAATGTCCTCATGGTGACATCAGCAGTTTCCTTCCTGTTCTGTAGCTCAATTCAGAAGGACGATTATCTTTGTTTCTGGGTGGCTTAATACATCATCCACAGCATAATTATTAACGTGACCATGCTTAAAGTGATATTCAATGTCTGATTTGTTATTGTTACCCATCTACCAATCACGGCCCTTCTTTGAGGCTTTCGAAATGCTCACTGGTCTTTGTAGTTAAATCTCTGCTTTCAATTCAATACGTGACTAAGAGACCTAACWCATGAATGGGGGACAGTGGAAGGGGTAGTCATTCCAAAATAATTTCAACCCCTTGTGATTTGTTAAGCCAAATTTTACTCCTGAACTAATTTAGGCTTGCRTAAAGAGGTGAATACTTGACCTATATTTGAGTTATTTTGTACATTTTATATATATWRTTTTTCACTTTGACATTATGGATTGTTTTGTGTAGGTCACTAACAAAATCACAATTCAATCTATTCCATTCCCACATTGTAACGCAACAAAATGTGAAAAAATCCAAGGGGGYTGAATACTTATGATACCCACTGTATGTTATATCTGTAAATGTTGAGAAGTTTATGTCTTTGACTRGGTGCTCTTGAATGCGAGGCAAATTCCTCAAGGGCCAATAAATGAATTGAACTGAACTCTCCCTCACAGGACCTGATCGATGAGTGGAAAGCCAAGGAGACCAAAAGAGGCAGCAACAACAAAACCATCGACCCCAGCTCGCTTAAATGGACCCCACCCAAAGGGACATAGGCTATAGGCTCACAAGTGAGCTACTTAATAAACTTGACTTTCTTCTACCACACCTGCCGGGATAAGAGTCCTATCAATACCACAGTGATCTTTCTTCTGCCGGGATAGGAGTCCTAACAATACCACAGTGATCTTTCTTCTACCACACCTGCCGGGATAGGAGTCCTATCAATACCACAGTGATCTTTCTTCTACCACACCTGCCGGGATAGGAGTCCTGTCAATACCACAGTGATCTTTCTTCTACCACACCTGCCGGGATAGGAGTCCTGTCAATACCACAGTGATCTTCTATCCCTAAACCCATCCTGTAGCTGCCCCTAACTTGTTTTTTTGTGTCTTGAGGAACTCCCTTCCCTTTTTACATTTCGACCTGTATTTATATTTTAGTAATATGTCACCGTGTCACCATTCAATCAATTCTTGGCTGAAATATTGTTAAACAATGAAGGTTACAGAATTTGAGTTGACTTGTTTTAAAAGATCCACTTAAAGATGAGCTATGAATGTAGATYCATCTCGTCTGAGCTCTGACACTAGTGGATCACATGAGTGTTTTTGCTTCTTTGTCCACAAAAAAATATATAGCTCTGACCGGCTGCAGCGTTCCTGGCTATTTTATTTCATTCAACACAGTTGCGGTTGTTTGCGGAGACGAGTACATTTTTTGGGATAGAATATACAATAATCATCAGCATGAACTTTGATACCTTAGATATAGCATTTTGTTTCTTACAAGTATGAYATACAGTTTCGTTTTGTATGGTAGTCCTTTTTGAGTCGATATCAAAATTGTATAGGTCATGAAAACAACTTTTTTTTTCTAGCTTTAGTAATATTGGAGTTGGTCCCATTCCTCTTGTGAATCTGCCAAATGAAGAAATAAAAATATTACATACAAGTTCAAATGTTTGGTTTGCATTTAGTCAACACGAATACAACAAGTTTTACATGTATGTTTTTAAATTGCACAGTAAAACTTGTATTACATTTTACAAACTGTATGTTACAAAGTGCTCTCTGGTTTTAACCGTAACATCYATGTATACGACAGACCTGGTTGTGTGTCTGATCCCTCAGCGACATCGACCGCAGTGCTTGGAGCATCTGGAATGATTCTCGTGAACGATTCTGCAGCTCAAAACATTGCATTTGGTTATGACACARGACTGCAATTGTTGATACCTGTTTTAAATTTTACTTTACTCTGCTGTGTGTTTTGTCCAAAAAAATGAATGCCTTGAGATTTCAAATAATATAAATCATGCCATTTAGCAGACACTTTTATCCAAAGCGTTTTAGTCATCCGTGTATYCATTTTTACGTATGGGGGCGTCCCGGGAATTGAACCCACACTGCAAGAGCCATACTCTACAAACTGAGCTACAGAGGATTTTATCTGAAGTGTAATAATTCTTACCCCCACTTAGTGCTCTTCTTCCCATAAGTCCAACAAACATATCCCCTTTGTTTCCTGTTGAAGACATCCCCAGGAAAGAGTRATTTAWAAGGAGATGRGTATTTTTTCCTCYTGTTAAATGTAAYACATGTTTTAAATCCATATAATGCKGAAAATTTGCTCYTTGTTGTGTTATGATTTTAGATACTGATTAATCTACAATATAGTATATGGACCAGAGTGTACTGTATAGGCTACCACTATTCTAAAAAAGTATTTTTTTTGTTAGTCCAGTGTGCTATACTCACGTTTTCTATCCACTTTAATAGGCTGCGGCTGATCGTCTGTAATTAAAGGGACCTGATAATCACTCAAATGTATTTGAGTTCAAAATATTTGCTTTTCTTGTCAATTAGATATAATACGTACTCAACATGCAGTACGCATCATACAATTTTGTATTCTAGTCTACCTCCTTCAAGATCCCTTTCAAGTCTTTCATTCTTGTTATGGACAGGCAGAACGTTATAGTGCTTACCTGAGCGTTTGCCCATGAGCCCGTAGAACTGACGGGCTTTGGATCTCTTTATCAGACTAGCCACTTGGCTGGACAACCTCTCTTCCAGTGGCTCATCCTGGGGAAAGGATTAAAGAGATTTCTTTTTCACAACATTTTTTCCCTTGATTTATTTGTGAAAAAGAAATGTTCGATTGTGACAATTATTACTCGCAAATGTTTTTTGTTCTTGGTTCAAATCAGGATACTAATTATACAAACGCATCTTGATAATAGAAATCCAAATGTTCCACTTACCTGCCAGTCTTTGGATACCCAGTGTTCCTTGTCAACACTAAACGACAATCCTTGACATGTATACACCAGTGCAAACAGGGTAACTATTACCAGCTGGAATTTCAAGATATCCATTGAATGTAATGATACTAGGCAAAACTATATTCAAATAAGACTTTTTTTTTTTTTTTTACTTCAGAAGTATATATCTGCACGAAATAATGATAGTTGGCTGTTGAGTGAGCTCAGAGAAGGTCTGCTGTCTTCTCTGATGGATTGTGGACTGAGTCTATTCCCTGTCGGTCTGATCCTGCACTGAATACAACGTTCATTTTATAATGCAGTACCCCATACAACCTCATGTTCCCTCCCCTCTGGACGCCATCAAATCATCAAGCTCATACTATTATTATGCAACGTTTAACAAATATGACGTGTTTTTCACATCATGCAGAGAGATGCATGAAATATATTTTTGGGTACTTGTAGTATACAGGTACATCATTAAGTAAACAAAATATAGGTGAGGTGAATGCAACAAGCTGTAGTCCAGTTTGAGCACTTGGGCTGATGATATATGCATAATGCCCAATATCCAATTTACAGAAAGGGCCATTGTGCTTGTACTTTATAATCCTTGGTTTGCTTTAAAGGTTTAACCTGGTGCTCACCTCGTTTCCTTGGGTTTGATTGGGATCTGAGTTTAATGTGTGTAAGTGATTTGCCTTATATTTCCTAGAATGTGCTGTGTGGAAAGCACTATCTGATCTGTATGTATGTGATTCACAGTTAAATATTAGCATTTTTTTTATTTGGTTCTGTAATTTCCATGTTTGTCAAACCTACAACCAGAACTCTATATTTGCCAGTAACGTGAGTCAGCAGCCTCATGTTTGACCTTCTGATCTTTGATGCGAGGGCGCTTAAACTGCCGCCTGACATCRTTGAACAATGTCTTGTTAATAATGGCTTCTGTTGCGCAGTCAGTGTTTGCCTGTTCATCAATTGACTCAGTGAATCATACCTAGGACAGGTCAGCCCAATATAGACCTCATAAATAAGGTTAAAAAACCAACATAAAAACAAACCAAGTGGATAGCTAAATGGCTCGTTCAATCATCTGAACTTGAAGCCGTATGTCTTGAGAAAGCAGTGTGCACCATGGTATAGTATCGTGAGTGATCGGGTTGGATACTGCTCTGTGACCGTGTCTCATGTCAGCCAAAGTGGGTTCAGCTGAGATGAACAGAGCACCAGAGAATCGGACGCTCTCATATGGGTTCTACACTTCAATAATAAGCCACATTTTAGTGACCTACTTCAMGCTTTTCTTGAGAGAGATGGCTATAGCGAGCAGATGGTTTTTCCTAACAGCACTGAGGGTAGTGTGATGTCCAGCTGAGAGCGACGCTCTCGAACCACAATGTCATGTTGTGCTGGAACAGCTGAAATGTTTTTATATATATTTATTTTTGAGACACAAATCGACTAATAATTGTTTTAAAAAAGCCATCCATTTATCTCTAGAGGATAATTAGTGTAACAAAGCCTTTTATATGATATTTGGTTGCTTAGTCCATAGACGTTAATAACTGCTTAGTCATTCAAATGCTTGCGGTTTTACTTCAATCATATAACCTTTTCATTATTAGCAATACATTTTTTTCCAGTATAATCCGGCTACAAAATGTTTTCAAGGAGCAATTACTTGTCAATCGGGTGTTCTAAGGATGTCCTCTTGAAATGTGGGCAACACACACATCAAATGCTTGGAACTCTGCACAGGTGCTCCACAAAGCAAGGAAAACAGGGCAATTTGAGCTGAAAGGCAATTACACCAGAACAACCCTCGTGTCCTGTTCCCACAGACGCGACGGCTAACGCTGAGTGGCAAATCAAAAGGAATCCGAGGACCTTCATTTGCATGTGAAATGGCTTCCTACTTCCTATGATGACTTGGCCGTTATATTTCCATGTTACACAGAGTGAACCAGCGGCAGTCGAACAACCCCAGCCTTCCACTGGGGATTGATTTTGACTTGACATGGATCACTGCATTCCTTCTATTCACGCTTTTTTTAAAGAAGTCGAAACTCAATGGGATGTCGACATGGTAATTCACCCGTTTGCTGCGTTGCCTCTGTGTCATTTTGAATGTCTTCTCATCTAACGGTAAGGGTGACATTTTCCGTCAGGCGCACCGCTGCACTACTCTATGAACATGGCCACGTCATGCTACTTCAAAGTCCAATCATGTCCCTACAATAACCATGTTCAGAATGTCCTGGGTACAGTACTCTCCAACAGAAAGTCAACGGGAGGCTGCTATCTTCACTACGTTCATAGCTGCCGAACTTCTCAATGAAAAGGGAGGGATYCAGTGCTATTGGACTTTGCTCCGTAGAGAAAGGATCCGATTTCAAGTATAATGTATTTCCTTGGAACCCCTTGAACCCAGTTACTTAGCTGCAAAACTGTTACTTTTGCCTCGAAAGACTTTSTTGGTGGTCTGAGACTCGCCCAATACTAGAGATATTCTGACATCTTTACACGCCTGAAATAAGAGAGGATTCTTCAGTGCCTGTGTTGATATGAAGTATATCTGCGTTGACAAGTACAGTAGGAACAGTCTGTGCTCTCTTGGAATTGGTTCTCTTTCAAAGATTTTTGTTCTTGATTGGTTGCATCCTTCACCATGTACATGGACTAAGTAKTGGGACATGCCAAATTGATTTGTACCCGGTAATGGCCTCCAGAGTCCTCTGGAAGTAGACTATTATTACATTTGAACCCTCTTTGCGAAAATGTGACTTGTGCGTTCCTGACTTCATTCGAACTTATTGCTTTCTTTTGATGATGTGGGAGTTGTACATTCAATGATTACTTTGAGAATTGATTTTTAACCAACCAGTGGAATAGTCCCAGAATGGCAAACTCTGCTCAACCTGCACGCTGGCCAACCCATATGGGTAGACCAAGGTATCATATACTWAACCTGTACTTATGTCACAGGTGTGACTCATTTGCAARGTTTAATCTAACAAGTATTTTTATTGGTTCATTGCCTGGCCATGTGACTTGCGCTGCATGTATTTAAACCCACCTTTTTTTGTGCTTCTTGGTGGCTGTCAATAGGAAGTGATGCAGTCTGTAGGCATGGTGGAACTTTTGAGAAGAGCATGTAATGGCTTTGTTTAGTGAAAGAAGAGGGCTAAAATGGAGTATGATAAAATAGAATGTATGAAGAAATGGTTGCCTGCCTGCTGGACTGTGTCACTTCCTCTGCCTCTTTTTGTTTGGTTTGTGTTGGTTTGTTGTATTTTAAATAGCATGGTTTGTAAAGCTAAAAGAATAAGAAAATGACACGAAGTGTGGACATGATTTATGGAACTGGAATGTGAACTGAGAACGTGTCTGAACTTTGATTTCAACTTGTGGAGAAAACTGCCTTAAGGAAATAAATGTTAACTTCCCTTTTTTGTTGTCTGCCTCTGCTTCCACTCTGCTTGCTCAACCCAGACCTAGAAACTGTCACGTTCGACSCCGTGACACTTGCATCTAGAAGGCGCTGTACATTCTCCAAAACAGAMGCCTCTACCAACCAACCTGTGATATACGACACCAAATGTCTGAGTTGTGGCCTGTAATCTGGTGTTGACAGGTACTGTGTGTTATCAGATGGGCAGGCTGCCACAGATCGTAACATGTGAGTTTAGTCAGGACGCAGCCTATCCTCACCTCCCATTGGTTTGACAGAGCTGCTTTAATGGCCCCTAAGGCTCGTTGTCTTTATTCCTCATTGATTATTTTAGCACAATCCGGGGTTCATTTTAACAGGAACAAATGAGTAGGGATGGCTTAGTGGACTACTGAGGTGAGAAATGTTTATGAATGGATTTCAACTAGTGTTACCTATATCACACMGTGTTCAAATATTGTTCTATGTAACTAACTGACAATCTAGACTGCTTTGTGTATTTCAAGACGAGACAACTTTTTTTTCTGTGCTAGCTTGTTAACAGATCAAATCGTGATTAAATGACGACACCCGCTTGCCTGTTGCGTTTTCAAAATGCGGCAGGGTTACAACTTGTCACGCTGGCTCTTGTGGAATGTAGCCTTCTGTTCAGTAGGCCTGACATTATTTCAAGTGGTCTTAGATAAAGTTCCTGTTTTAGTGGGGTAAATTATTAGGTTTAGGGCTTAATCAAATCAAACTTTATTTGTCACATGCGCCGAATACAAAAAGTGTAGACTTTACTGTGAAATGCTTACTCGCAAGCCTTTAACCAACAGTGCAATTCAAGAAGAGTTAAGYAAATATTTACCAAGTAGACTAAAATAAAAAGTAATAATAAAAAGTAACACAATAAGAATAACAATAATGAGGCTATATACAGGGGGCACCGGTACCGGGTCAGTGTGCGGGGGTACAGGTTAGTTGAGGTAATTTGTACATGTAAGTGGGGGTGAAGTGACTATGCATAGATAATAAACAGCGAGTAGCAGCAGTGTACAAAAGGGAGGAGGGGGGGTCAATGTAAATAGTCCGGTGGCGATTTTAGCTGTTGAGGAGCATCTTGGTCCTAGACTTGGCGCTCTGATACAGCTTGCCGTGCGGGAGCAGAGAAAACAGTCTATAACTTGGGAYAATGGAATGGACAATTTTATGGGCTTGGATGGCAGGAAGCTTGGTCCCAGTGATGTACTGGGCCGTTTGCACTACCCTCTGTAGCGCCTTACGGTCAGAYTCCGAGCAGTTGCCATACCAGGCGGTGATGCAACCGGTCAGGATGCTCTCGATGGTGCAGCTGTAGAACCTTTTGAAGATCTGGGGACACATGCCAAATCTTTTCAGTCTCCTGAGGGGGAATAGGTTTTGTTGTGCCCTCTTCATGACTGTCTTGGTATGTTTGGACCGTGATAGTTCGTTGGMYATGTGGAAACCAAGGAACTTGAAACTCTCYACCCGCTCCACTYCAGCCCCGTTGATGTTAATGTGGGCCTGTTCGGCCRGCCTTTTCCTGTAGTCCACGATCAGCTCCTTAGTCTTGCTCACATTGAGGGAGAGGTTGTTGTCCTGGCACCACACTACCAGTTCTGTGACCTCCTCCCTCTAGGCTGGCTCATCGTTGTTGGTGATCAGGCCTACCACTGCTTTGTCGTCAGCAAACTTAGTGATGGTTTAATAGTCACATGTACAGGGTTGCAGATGTAACTATATGGTACAGTGAAATTAAGCTCAGAGTTCCAACAATGCAGGACAAAGTGAAATAATAAAACAAACAGTTAGTGAGAGTGCCAAACTGACCTTGGATCAGCATAAAAACACATCTTCCATGCGCATTATAACCAAAAACATCACACAAAAACAATATGTATAATAATAACTTTGGTCCGGCTTATATTCTCTGATATAAATTTTTTTTAAGATAACATGTTGCAGAATTGTTGTAATTGTTAGCTTGGGCAATAACTTCAAATCAACAAACATACACTATAGTTAGGCCTATATGATGGTTCAATCTCGTTAACAGACATTGTGCATTTTCAAATCGATCTGGATTCATGAACCGTCAGAACGCACCCTGACACGAATGTACAGTACCACTGTGATTCCCTATTAGTGGGGACAAAAATAGCTGGGAAGTTGAGTTGCTCCGTATTTGATTTGAAGGCTCAGAAAGGAAGCAGAGAAAGGGAATGACGTAGCTAACCTGTTAAGAGACTTAGCTACAGTATAAATMAAGTGGAAATGTATAGTTAGTGAGCTCTTTTGTCTTACATAGCCACAAGCTCATTTTTAACATTCTCATTGATCTTTTATGTCAAAATGTTTTCCTCATTGCCATGGGCAATGGGCACTTCCTGTTTTCTGTGGCAGCCCAAACTTAATTCAGAATGAGGGACCTTGAACATCAGGCTTCCAGCGATTTGACCAAAAACCTCAGTCAACCCCCAACCTTAGCCATCTTGACTCTACTATTGATCTCTCCAACCTGCAAGTCACATTCACTCTCTTTGTTACAGCTCCTTGCTCTATACCCCGATGCTACAGTYTGTGAAATGACGAGTGCAGGGACCTCTTCCTTCTCTCTGGCTCGTATCTTTTAGCAACCCTGAGGTCTGCGACGAGGTCCTAAGAATTCTGACGAGCATTTCCCAGAGCTTAACCTTCCATCCTTACTCCAAGCTGTGCTGTTCCTCTAATGTGGTGGTGAACATCTTGCCGAGGCTGCTTCAGGCCCTGTGGCCCTACCAGATGAAAGGCCCCTGTGACTGGCCCTGAGTGATCTGGCTGTCACCATGGTGAAGGCAGTGGTGGAGAACTTCTAACAGGTCTGAAGGCCCCTCCTGCACCTCAGGTCTATTACTCCCGTTCCACTGGTGTCAGGATGGTCCACTCACTCAACCATACGATCCAGCGCCTAGGCAGCCCAGAGAACCTGAAGAGGACTCTTTTCATCCAAAGTCTCTCTCTGATCAGCACCGACATTGAAGCTGTGACCACTYAAGTCCAGAGACTGTTTGAAGCGCCCACTGATTATATTACATTCAGCTCTATTCATGGTTGGTTATCAGAGGCCAAAGCAGTGGCCAATTGGAACGAGGTTCCTCCAAAGTGCCCTGACCAGCTGGTGATCCCATCAGAGCTCCTGAGGACCAGCTTTGGTCTGACAACCATCCTAATCTATGGTGGGACACTGGAGAAAGGCATCATCAACCTTCATGACCGGCCCCTCACAGATGACATCATCAACCAGRTTTTGCTGTGTGGGGGGTCAGTTATGAAGAAGCGGAAAGCCAACTGGCATCTGGGCTGGGACCAGATCCTTGAGATGACAAACATCCATACCGACCTTCACTATGGTGGCACAGAGAAGATCTTAAAGTTTGCCACAARTTACAGCACCACCATGCTAACGAGGCACATGGTTCATCTTGTGGTTGAAGAAATTAAGAAGGCCAAGGACTCTTCGAACAACAAAATAGTTGGTAATGATGAATACCATGGAGGTGAGCTTGGTCATGTWCACTGTATGTATGCCCGGCACTGCGCCCTCCACCAGGCTTTGCCTCCGGCACAGGCRGTTCTGAAGCAAATTGTCGTCCGATTCCTGGAGAAGCTCTCTCCTCCTGCACCAAACGACAAAGTGTCAACGTCCTTCCCTTTGGCCAAGCAGTTCTGCACGCTGGTTCAGACAGTCATTGACAGATCCCACAGTCATTSACAGATCCACAGAGCTGGAGAAGTGTACTGACTCTGACAGTAAGAGCTACTGGGAGTACCTGAAGTGTGTTAACTATCACKCACCCCAGTGGTCTGGGGATTGAAGCCTTCTCTGGGGATGAGGAGAGATGTTTAATGGTGGCCAACATGATGGTCGAGAAACGTCTGGCTGACATCGAGCCCCAGCTGTGACACTACGATCTGAACCCAACCAGTAAGAGACAGAAGGAGATCAAGGTGATTGAATCGAACACCAGCTCCAAAGACCATTGAGGTGAGCAACACAACTTTTTTGAGTTCTCAAACTTTTATAGAAATGATCACTATTAGTAAATTGGTTGTAAAAAAATAAATAAATGGTATTGTGTCTTCTGCTTTCAGTCTGTTGTGCGCGTGAATACTCCTGTGTCAACTAACCTGCTGACAACACCACCTGAGACTCCTGGGTCAACTCCACTGAGCACGGCCTCTATACACTGAGAAATGGATGAGGTAACAGCTGACCTCCAGTCAGGTAAGTTTGCACAGAGTCCCTTGTCATTAAGTCTTTTCACACTGTGATATACCTCATCTACTTGCCTGTGTTCGATTCTTTCGCAAGGTTAGTGTGTATGAGACATTGATCCTCTGTGTAATTTCCAGGAGATGTGGTCAAGTTGAAGAAGAGCAGAGTCAATCGTTTCCTCCGTAGACTTCTGTGCTGCTGCATCTAGTAAAAGATGTAGTGAACCTGACCTTCTGTTCACCTGCTTTTCACATGCCCTGCTCACCCCGCTCATCTCAGTTTAGATGGGATTTTTTTTTTGTGTTTTAGAATTTGACTGATTACTGTAGCGCCACCTAGGGGCCAATCAATGCCACTTTTGGCATGCCAGTTACTCTTTCTGGGTTTCACCTTCATGCCAAATGTTACAACCTTTTACAAATTGGTTGTTGAGTTATTGTCTGAAAATAAAGAAATAACTGAATAATCGGAACACTAACAAAAAATAGGACTTCATGCACTTTTACTGCTAGGAGCCCTAAAAGAAAAACTATGTTTAGATAAGATTGAATACATTAAATAAATTGCAGCGTTTTCATTAGTTWAAAAAAAAAAAATACAGTATTGATAAATGGATTGATTAATAATTGTAAATGTAAGTGACGGACAATTCATGGTCCAACAACWCTTTGAATGTGTGTTTAGATTGAGRTTGTTGGCCAGTCTTTCCATGAATTTGTATTTCTTCAGTTCTCCAGAAGAGGGCAGTCTTGTCTAACATTTAAACCTATAAAATACTACGACCCGACATTTGAATTCATACTTCTAAAACAAGCCTGTTTGTCTTGACGGTAGTTGTTTAAATAGGTCTTAGTCTGTGTGGCTTTCATTCATTGTCYTGTATTCTTAAAAATTGAACACAACATTATTCCCATACAGGCTACAAACCAATTTGAAACTTTCTTCTGTATGTGGCTAAACTTTGAATAGYAAGGAGAGATGAGTAAGAATGAGGCATGTATTATTACGTTTGTTTGTTTGTGGTTGTGACCCTTTTTGGAGATCTCTGTGACATCATACTGTCGGCATATTTCCATCTCTTRTTATATCAGCCTCTTATTTCAGAGCTTTACAAAACAGACATTTCTCAAGTTCAAACACTATGGCTACTATCATGATTCAAGTTTATGGAGACAATTGAACTCTTTTCTTGCTTTTCCAATCACTTAATGACTGTTGCATTATGACAACACAAACCACATATATATTTGTAATATTTACTGTGCCCTCAATTAAAGGTGTGCATTACCTCTGATGCTGCCACTACACATTCATTGCTTTGTTGTTGTCTAACAATCTTACACAGACTGACATTTTCAAGAAAAACTCTCATCCTTCACAATGGTAGGCTTTGGAATGAGTCTGCTTTCTGACTATAAATGATCATCTTAGTTTTCACTGTTGGAGTTGGCCTAAATGCCTCACTCGGCTCTCTTGTTCCTCAAGTTGTTTTTCTCGTTTGGTGCCCTGTGGCACTTCTGTGTGGTTCCTCCAGAGAGCCATAAATTTGGACTTTGAGGCTCTCTGTGTCAGGGTAAAGCCCAACTGTCTGACACTGCAGGCTGGGCCAATTTGGTTCTTTGTGATTGCTCCTGCTCCCATGTTGCGTAGGAGGAACTGCTCTGGGAAGCTGTGGTTCTAGGTACAGAACTAGGATCAGTTGACCCACCCCAAAGCCATTAGGATATAAAGTGCCAAACTGGCCTGAGGTCAGTGTCTATTGTGTACGACTTCATTCTACCCTGTACCAGTAGACACTTGACCGCTGCAGGCGTACTGCTCTTACAGAAAGTTTAGTGCTATCRGGGATCCTTGTGACGACCCTACTGTAAAACCTAAGCCTAACCCTTACCCTAACCATAACTCTTACCTAACCATAACCATAACTCTTACCTAACCCTAACCTTTATCTTAACCCTTACCTTTACCAGTTTATTTCATTTTCAGTGGGGGTAGGGAATTCCCAAGGATTCCAGATAGCAAGGACCCTTACAGAAAGGGCTACAGAACCGTTGGTAAAACATTCTGGAATGGCTGTGTTGGTGTATGCTAGAGAGAGTATTATTTTCACAAGTTTATTACAACATGTTACAGATGTAGTATCTTAGGTTGATCACTGTTTTGCAGGAGAAATATAAATTGTGTAGTGTATTTGAGGTTTAAAAACACTTCTGAAGTTTTTAATTTCCACTTTGAAATTCCAGATTMGATTTTCAAKCCCTACAAAAATGTCCGTTAGTTATAATCGACATAATAATTCACATTTCCTGTTTCTGCGATTTATATTTTGGCTGTAGCAAATTGGCTCAAATTAAGATCCTACATCTGTACATACTTTTGTTGGCCTTACTTTGCTCTGTTGACATCTCAGACACCCTGGACCCATTCCAATTCGCATACCGCCCCAACAGATCCACAGATGACGCAATCTCTATTGCACTCCACACTTCCCACATGAACAAGAGGAACACTTACTCTATGTGACAATGCTGTTTGTTGACTACAGCTCAGCGTTCAACACCGTAGCGCCCTCAAATCTCATCACTAAGCTCAGGACCCTGAGACTAAACACTTTCTTCTGCAACTGGATCCTGGGCTTGCTGACGGGCCGCCCCCAGGTGGGAAGGGTAGGCAACTACACATCCACCGTGCTGACCCTCAACATGGGTGCCCCTCAGGCGTGAGTACTTAGTCCCCTCCTGTACTGCCTGTTTACCGACAACTACGTGGCCGCGCAGGACCATCAAATTTGCTGATGACACAAAGGTGGTAGGCCTAATCACCGACGACGATTAGAGAGCCTATAGGGAGGAGGTCAGAGAGCGACGACAACCTCTCCCTCAACGTCGGCAAGACAGAGGAGCTGATTGTGGACTACAGGAAACGGACGGCTGCGCACGCCACCATACGCATCGACGGGGCTGTAGTGGAGCGAGTATAGAACTTCAAGTTCCTAGGTGACCACATCACTGAGGAATTAACGTGTTCCACACACACCAACACAARTGTGAAGGGGGCACGACAATGGCTGAAAAGATTTGGCATTGTCCCTTAGATCCTCAAAAAGTTCTACAGCTGCACCATTGAGTGCATCTTGACTGGCTGGATCACGTTTGGTATGGCAACTGCTTGGCYTTCGGGTAGTGTGTATGGCCCTGTACATCACTGGGACCGAGTTCCCTGCCATCCAGGACCTCTATACCAAGTGGTGTCAGAGGAAGGCCCAAAAAATTGTCAACAGTCATAGACTGTTGGGTTAACTATTTGGTTAGTTATTTGGTTAACTATTGAACTATCTGCATTGACCCTTATGGCACTAACGTTTTTTGACTCATCACATACGCTGCTGCTACTGTTTATTACCTATCCTGTTGCCATATGTACATATRTAAGTCAATTACCTTGTACCCCTGCACATCGACTCGGTTCTGATACCCCGTGTACAGTATATAAGCATTTCACTGTCAGTCTACACGTGTTGTTTAATAACATTTGGTTGATTTGATTCTCTTGAGGAGATACCAGTGTTTTCGCTATGCTTTACAGTCCTATTTCGCACAACTAAGACAATTAGCAGCTTCCAAACCAGTCAAACTGAAAGCACCTGTCATCACCAAGCAGTAGACGGTGAAGGTGACCCCTGGCAACACACTCAGACAGGAGCTGGTCGTGTGGACGCCTTATCTCCTCAGTTACGCTGTATGACGGTGCGTGCAGCTCCATTGGAGCGACACAAACACAACAAACCCTCCTAACACAACAGTATCCTCGGTGACTGATTTGGAGCGCTCTGTCGGAGGCCAGCGAAGTATAGATGACCTACAGGCTTTGAAGTTGTRCAAGTATTTGGAGACGCTTTAGGCTTGTTTGTCTCACTGAATGCCCATAGGCCTACATAACGCTGTCATGGGAGTGAGAGTTTAAGAGGCAGCCAACAAACAGTTGCTTGGAAATGCTTATTTTTATTTTTTTTAACTTGAGGTAATATCAATGTGGAGCGCTTCAATGTATGAAACGGTTCTACTCATGAACTTGAACCTAGATTCAGAATAGTTCAGTCAGGTCAATTTCATATTAGCAGCTGTAAGCTAGTTATTTCATCGGCTCTCTCATCTGTTTGAGTCATCTGTGTACATGTACTTTTTGCCTGATTTAAGTAGTATGTCTAATTGCTTGGTAAGAACCACTTGGTCCCCAGGGCCTATAATCGGACCAGTCAGAGATGTGCTTATTGCTTGTCAKGCCTGCTCCCGCTCTACCTCTCTGGCGCTCGAGGGCGCCAGGCTGCCCTTCATTACGTACACCTGTCYCCATCATTACGCGCAGCAGCGCTCACTGGACTCACCTGGACTCCTTCCCGTTGTTGATTGCCCCGTCTATAACTGTCTGTTCCTCCGTTGGTTCCCCGTGTCGCCATTATTGTCATTTCCGTTTCCCCTGTCCGGATGCTGTCCGTATTATGTTCCTGTCCGTGGTTATTAAATGTTCACTCCCTGTACCTGCTTCTCGTCTCCAGTGTCTGTCCTTACATTGCTAGGTCATAATTGGACCAGTCAGAGATGTGCTTGTTGCCAAATCTCGTGGCGTCGTCGTCTCGCAGAAAATGTGCTCGTCTCTGACCCAATTACTCATTCATTCATTTGTTCATTCATTCAGAAACCCTCAGGAGATTAAAAGCCAAGTGCATGATTACGCCTTAAATCAATCTGCACATTTAGTGGTCTTCAAGCAGCAATCAGTTGGCCCAGAGTCATCAATTCACCATGAATGGCCATCTACTGTAGGCATTTAAAGTCACAGAAAGTTCTGTATCTTGGGGAAAATTGCTGTCTAACTGGAACAGATACAGAATGTGACAGATTTAAGTCACATGAATTCTACATTGGAGGATCAGTGCGATCTATTCCATTTCCTCAACCTTTATGGGTATCATCCTTGTCTTTGTGGTTGTGATGGGGTCTAGGGCCACACAGACAGTGTCCTAGTGTTTTCATTTTACCAGTGTGTGGGTGGGTGTATGAGACTTAACTGACTTCAGTCAGCCGCTGCATGTCTGTTTGAGAGAGAGACAGGCAGTGTGGTTGGGGCAGTGACACTTAATAACAGCTCTCGTCTCTCCTCTCTGCACTCACCTTAATAATAGACAGCTCTCATCTCTCTCCTCTCTGCTCTAACCTTAATAACAAATAGCTCTCGTCTCTCTCCTCTCTGCTCTTACCTTAATAACAGACAGCTCTCATCTCTCTGCTCTCACTTTAATAACAGACAGCTCTCGTCTCTCTCCTCTCACCTTAATAACAGACAGCTCTCGTCTCTCTCCTCTCACCTTAATAACAGACAGCTCTCGTCTCTCTGCTCTCACCTTAATAACAGACAGCTCTTGTCTCTCTCCTCTCTGCTCTCACCTTAACAACTGCCAGCTCTCTTCTCTCTGCTCTCAACTCAATAACAGACAGCTCGCTTCTCTCTGCTCTCACCTTAATAACAGACAGCTCTCGTCTCTCTGCTCTCACCTTAATAACAGACAGCTTCTATCAAAAAACTCAAAACTTAAAAAAAAAAAGCTAACAGCTAACTACTCTCTGATAACAACAAAAAAAAAAACAACAATAACCTCTCTGCTCTCAACTCAATAACAGACAGCTCGCTTCTCTCTGCTCTCACCTTAATAACAGACAGCTCTCGTCTCTCTGCTCTCACCTTAATAACAGACAGCTTCTATCCACACACGTTGATGCCCTTGGCTTTAATACACATCGTCTCTCTCTTTCTCTCACTCCTTCCCTTCCCCCTCCTCTCCCTGCTATATTTGCAGGCAGCTTTAGCGCCAGACACCCTGAGGCAGCAGTAGCGCCAGTGAGTCTTCCCACCTCTGTTTTTGTGGTGGGAGATGACATGTGGAAGCTTTGAAGGGCAGGAGGAGGGCGGGAGAGCGGAGGAACACATCACTCTGCAGCAGAGGGACTGAAATGTCATGTGGCCTGCAGTCCGCCCAGATTCCCTGGTTGTCTATGTGGGCAGTGAGGAATGGCGACAGGAAGAACCCCCCCCCCCACCACCTCATCCTCCTTCCCTCGTTCTCTCACTCCTTCTCCGGTCTCCCCCGTTTTCCCTCCCACCATACTCTCTCTCCCTCTCAGATTTGGGCCACATTTTAACTGTGTGTGAAATCCGATTTTAGACGAATGGTTGCAAAAGTAGTTTTTCCCCCTGTGTTTTCTCCTGGGCGTGACGACCTGTCTCTCATAGCTCAATGGTGTGTGAATGGGCAGGTGTGAATGAGCAGAACAGACCGAACATGTTGAATGCAGATCCTCAGGCATTACACACCCCTGAAGAAGAGTGAGGAAATCAACAGTACTTTTCCAAAAGTGGAGCAGGTTTGTGTTTGTAGTCATGTACGAAGCTGGACACACCACCTGACACTGAGGCCATTGTTGACGAATTATCAAAAACAAATGTCTGTYAGAAAAAAAGCTTGCTATTGACATTTTTAGGGGGGAAACCCAAGCTTGTCAAAATGTATGTAAAACCGTATTAGGCTACATCTCTGTGTTGTGCCTAAAAAATAGTAGGGATTACAGAGGAGGCCAACAAACCCTCCAGACAATTGCTACTKTGTTAGCATTATGGGGGCTTGAACAGTTTACACACTATAAAGGCAGTAGAAACACCTTGATATCTCCCAGTCATGGAAATAAAAGGATGAAAGGGAAATGAAAGTCTGTTGAGGGTTTGGTCTACTTTGATTGCCGCCTCTGATGGAACAGTTGTTTCATGTTACTTCTTCAACCTTACCTGGATGTTTTACTGTGGGTTATGTCATGTTTTGCCCTGGGTGTTACTCTACAAACCATCGTTGGAAAGTAACATCCAGAACATCACTACCAATTGTTATTAGGTGAATGTCAGTTGGCGGAGTGACTAAAGAGAGATCTTAACAGGACTCAGACTGTCTGTGTCGATGCATTGCAATTAGTATGTGAATGAGTGAGAGTGTGTGTCGGTTTGCCTATCTTTTACTAAAACCTTCTCCGGGGYAAACATCCAACAAGGTCGATTCCCACGCCGCCATCAAAGGGTAGCTTCGAGAGAAACCTAGGAACCTGACTTTCTAAGAATGCATCATACCAGTTATCGACTGAAGTGGCTGTCCAGAAGTGGCTGTCCAGACTCTCCACCCATCTCATGCCTACAGTGGGGTTTGTTGCCATCGTAGCCTGGTTTGATATGATAGCCGTTACCACAGACACATTGGGGAGAGATTACAGGGTAAAGCAGTCATTACACAAACCATTAGTGCGACAAGGTGTTATTATGCAGTGGTCGTCAGGTGAGATGTCAGACCCGGGCTTTCCGAGACCAGCGCTCTCATCACAGAGGGGATAGCCTTGTGTTCTCGGACTGAATTCTCATGGGAATTCACAATGGCGTTTCATGTTAGACTGTCAAAGTATGACTTTTCATGGTACTTTCTCGTCAGATGTAATGAGACGGTTAATGTTACAGGTGCAGCCGCGCACGCAGCGCCGATAGTTCGCTACGTACAGAGAAATCCAGCGCTTGTTTTGAAACATGAAACAGTATTGAATTGTCAAAAAAATAATGTTGAAATAATGTTTTTTTTTGTTTCACTTTTCTATGTCYAAGCCCCTAGCAACTCTTCCCTAAAGCGTGTTAAAAGCATCAGGAAAATGCTCACTATAACAAACGTGAATAAGAACATAAATTACACCAGCTCCCCCCCCCCCTCATCTAGTTGCATCTACATTTTCCGCGGCTGGCCTCCCAACTGCTGAGAGTGCTGTTCCTTGAAGCCGCAGTGTATTTTGAAACGAGCTTGAGAGATCCAGCGGCTCCAAAAGCAGGCACAAGGCTGCCAGTGTTCCAGTGTTCAGCCTGGGGCTTGGCACTCACCCTGACCAGAGGGGTCCAGCCAATGGCGGCACTCGCTGTGTGTGTGGGAAAGAAAGAATGAGAGTTTGTGAAGAGGTGCGTATGTATTTGTGTGTATTTGTGTGTATTTGTGTGTGCTGATCTAGAAACACCCTTCTACAAGTAGAGCTCTTCCTCAGAGCCTAGGTGAGTCAGAGAGTCTCATGTTTGGTAGTTTGCGGTTTTGTCCGTTTTTTTTGGTAATCAGCTCTCTCCCCCTCCAACCCCTATGGTAGAGTCTGCTTGTTACTGAGCTGGAGGCGGGCCAAGATGTGCACCGCAGGAATTGGACCAATCCACACAGTAGAAGACAGGGGGAGCATTGCTAAATTGGTTCCATACCTTGGCTGACAGTGGTTAGGTTTTTGAGCTCTGAGAAGAATGGCCTACACTGGTGATAGATAGTGAGCTGGTGACAATGACACAGCCGTCCCCAAATTCAATCATTATAGTTTCAACGCAACGTTCCCGCTGGTCACCTACATCAGTTCAACGTCTATTCTTGAATTACATTTGGTTTAGTTGTCAACTAACATGACTTCAACGTGAAATCAAAAATAAAATTCACCATGTCATTGGATTTAGGTTAAAAGTTTGGTGATAAAAAAGACAAAATGCCCTTACGTTGATTACTTTTTTTCGAAACCAATCAGTTTTCCACGTTGATTCAACGTCATCACATCGATTCTTTTGCGGGTTTGGTTGAAATGGCGTGGAAACAACGTTGATTTAACCAGTTTGAGCCCAGTGGGATGTAATGAACTGTAATTGATGTCGGGCCTACATCGGATCGGTAGAGAGGGGACGACACATAAAACCCAGAGTCGTACTGTTTACACACATGGATATGACATTAGTCCGGAAAGCTCTATGAATATGTCAGTCAGAGTGTTCATCTGTCTTCGTCCTCCGTCGGAATATCCTCCCGGGGTCTGGAAGTCTAGAACTCAAAACACGCAAAACCGCCACAGAAATCTAAATAAATGGCTGTATTTCTTCTCCTTTTGTCTGGTCAGGATACTCTGCTGTGGCGTTGCCAAGTTGAGCATCTACATTTGGGTTTGGCTGTTCCCTCCTCCCGTCTGCTCGGTCGCCCCATAAACCACAGGAAAGGGAAGCCGGAACCCTCCGAAAGCTCCGAAAATATTGTCCTGGGTAAAAATGGCCACTTGAATGGCAACATTCAGCCCCCGTCCACTACAAAAGGACTTTAACAGAGAGAGAAAGAGATGTGCAGTTTCATTTTTGTTTCTGCTTTTCTAGCTACAGTTACACTGTCATTTTCTCTTTTATTTAACAGTTAATGTGAATACAGTGTATGATTCATATACTGTATCTACTGCAACGACACTTTTTTTTATACGTTGTTTGTTTACTTGTGTTTGTATTCCATCGTCACTTGTCTGCTGGTAGTTGCATTTGTGGATTTATAGGGAAAGAGAAACTTCATTCATAATGAGGTCAGGTCTGTCACGCTCTAGCTGTACTAGTAATGCCTAGCCATGAAAGTGACTTGAAATGTGGTGGAACTGTAGTCAAAGTCTCCGCATTGCCATCTTTTTCCATCCCACTACTATGGAACTTTATCTCCAACAAACACATATACAGATGCAGGATCTTAATTGGAGCCAGTTTGGAAAATAATCCTGCAGAAACAGGAAATGTGAATTATTATGTGGATTTGAATTAATGGATTTGTAGGGGTTGATATTTTTGGAGGGGTAAAGGAAAATCAAGTCTGAAATTTCAAAGTGGAAATTACWTATTTCAGAAGCCTTTTTAAACCTAAAATATACTAAAATGTCCTGCCTGCATTGCAGGAAAGTTCTCCTACAACAGGGTGATCAAACTAAGATCTTACATCTGTAAACACACACTCACATAAAACCTCCAATGCCACCCAACACACACAGACACACACATCCTGGCACTCAAATGCAATCACTCACTCACACACATACAAACAAACACACAAACAGCCCCCCCACACACATTATCCTGGTGTCTTTGATGGAAGCTAAAGCGTGGTCTATATGGGTGGTGTGTGTGTGTGTGTGTGTGTGTGTTTTATATTTGCGTGTGCATTAGTGTCGGTGTCCTCCCTAAGTGGGGAGGGCCATCTGGTCACCCCGCCATGCCGTTCGTGGTCCCTGTGAAGTGCTGTCAGCGTAGCCGCTGCGGTCGACTGTGGCGACTGAATGCTTGCTGCACAGCAACATCCAGGCTGGGCTCTCACCTCAGAAAAGGAGATTTGGGTTTTCTCAAATGGAGGGGTTGCTCCTGAGCTATTTACAGAGCCTTGTACCGGTCCAGTGCCACCCACGATATTCCATATGAGAACCAGTGTGTGTTGTGTGGGTGGCGAAGGGGGTTTGAGGCGGGGGGGGGCGGAGTGTGTGTGGTGTGTGTGTGTGGTGTGTTGTGGTGTTGTGTGTGTGTGTGTGTGTGTGTGTGTGTGTGTGTGTGTGTTGTGTGTGTGTGTGTGTGTGTGTGTGTGGGTGTGTGGTGTGTGTGTGTGTGTGTTTTGTGCATGCACTTGTGTGCACAATCTCTGAGTGCATAATGTAAATGTTTGAAATTAATGGAATGTTCCATAGAATGACCTATTATCTTGTTATCACGTCATCCATTATCATCCACACTTCGCTTCTTTCTTGTCGACCATTTTAATTGAAAACAACCACAGTACGGTACTTATTTGTAACCCAGAGATGATTTGATATTGAGATAAAAACAGCCGCATTGGGTCTTTAAGATTTAATTGAGAAGGTTTTTGGGAAAGCCTTTTCGTTTCTATCAGAAAGTTATCATTAGCATCCTTGCTAACCGCACACATGCACAGACAGGGAGGGTTATTCCTGTGCCGTTTCAGAAAGCTGATGCATTTTGTTCATGTCTTATGATTAACTCGGGCAAATTCCTGAATTTCCTAATAAGTTCAGCACATTTCGTTGATTTCCCACTAAGTTCAACTTATTTTATTTTGTTGAATTACATTTTAATGTCGCGATTCCGTGATTCTATCCGCGTTCTCGGCAACGCAGATTTTATATGGACCTAGGTATGGGGTAAATTGAGCATTATATAGACAGGGTAAGTTGAGCCGCTTTGGGGTACATTTCTGTACTGAATGAAATATTACCACCACCTTTTTAAAACCATGRATATCTTTATTTCACAAACACAGTTCAACACAATCACAATCATTTTTTCCCCCTGCTACTCTATCGTAGCCTCTCTTTCGCACAGGTACAAGTTTATTTTCTTTTTTGTCAATGTACCTCTTCAGTGTCTTGATTTCTTTGTTTTTCATCCCTTGCTGCTGCTCAAATGAACTTCTTCCCTTCTCTCACTTCCTTGGCTGCTCTTTCAAGAACTTCAAGGTGGGCCAGACCCCTGCTTGTTTTACGTTTGTATACACGGGGCATGATGTCTGCTCTGTAACAATAAAAATGCACTATCTTGAGTTCATATGCATATTATGCATAAAACTGACAGCATGTAGTCATCATTCGTATGGGGTATGTTGAGCCGTTGGCTCAACTTGCCCCTGGCTAAACGGCACAATTTACTACAAAGCAACCATTTTGACTATATTAGCCCACACCGCTACAAGGATGCACTTTCATGCTAGGTGCATGACCTCATACTATAGCTTATAGAGACCCCAACTGATGTATAACACAGTCTTAAAACGACCTACTTTGGTTTAGATACAAGCATCATGAAACCTATAACACAATACATTCATTTGACTTTATGAAAAAAAAATTGGGGGATCTAACTTCCTTACAGCTTTTTCCAACTGGTTTCTTCCTTCACAGACTCTGTGAAATAATGACCTCATCCTAAATATTTGGTCAATCAGTCACTTAACAGATTTTTTTTCTGCCAAATATACTTAAACTGTAAATTAGCTACTGCAAATAAAATGTAATTTTACTCATCTACAGTACTCTAGCTGAAATAATACCTCCTCCCCTGAATGCCTATCCAAGACGAAAGCAACCAAATAAACTCCCAAACGCCTACACGTTAAACACGCAAACCACCCAAGTGGGTACGACCTCCCGCAACTCCAAAGAAGTCTCTCCGGGTTGTGAATATTAGGTTAAGGTTATTTTCGGCAACCCCTGCCTTGCTCCAGGAGAAAATTACAGCACAGAGACGAGAAAAGAAAAAGAAAATCAGAAGTGGGCCATTCCACCGTATAATTTTCCTGTTTCTATTTTCAAAGGATGAGGTATTTCTCGAGGAAGCTCTGTTCAATTTATGAGCCCTCTGGTCAGATAGTTGASCTCAAATCAATGGGATGGGGCTCGTGCCGCTCCTCTCAAAGGGCTGATGTGACATGTCCGTGGAGCTTCTCGGTCTATCGTCTGAAAGAGCAGTTACCCTTACAGGACAAGACTAACTACTCAGCTTTATGGCACKGGTTGATCTCAGAAGTTATAGGGACGTTATCAAACAGAACAGGTATCCGTAAGTTTCAAAACAATATTAGTGCAGTGAGACTATTCAAATCCCTTGAGATTTTGTTATCAGGGGGCCTTGAATAGACATAAAACTAAAGCAATGTCAACATTTTAAACTAAACTGGCAATGAATCAAATAAAGCTTTCTTGCTACCTGCTTCGTGGAATGAATGTTATACACTGAGTGTAAAAAACATTAAGGACAACTTCCTAATATTGAGTTGCCCCCCCCTTTCCCTCAGAAAAACCTCAATTCGTCCGGGCACGGACTCTACCAGGTGTCGAAAGCGTTCCACAGCGATGCTGGCCCATGTTGACTCCATTGTTACCCACAGTTGTGTCAAGTTGGCTGGATGACCTTTGGGCGGTGGACCATTCTTGATACACATGGGAAACTGTTGAGCGTGAAAAACCCAGCAGCGTTGCATTTCTTGACGCAAACTATTGCGCCTGGCACCTACTACCATACCCCATTCAAAGGCACTTAAATATTTTGTCTTGCCCATTCACCCTCTGAGCTAAGGCTCAATTGTGTTTTAAAAATCCTTTAAAAAAACAATGCCATCTATCTCCTCCATCTACACCAGGTATTCCCAAACTGGGSTACGCGTACCCCTACGCGCAATGCCGTCGGGGGTACGCCAGWTAAAAATGTGATTCACATAAAAATGTCTTTTTTTTCTCTTCACATTTTCAAACAGTCCATTTTTATTTTCCAACGGGGCTAAACATTTGGGTGAGTTTTCTTTCTTTCTCGCCTCAGTAGCCTCGTTTCGCTGCCAAAAATCAAATTAAACTATCTAGTGTTTAGCGAAATAACAACACAGTGTCAAATACAGGTAGCCTAGTCAAATAATTAACATTCAATTAACCGTTACTCTCTGCGGGAAACCTTCACTCTTGCGCAGACATTTAGAAACGAAACATGACAATTTGAAAAATAAACCARGGGAGTTTTTTGAGSGAGAATAAAGACGACTTTCGAGTAGTAAGACAGATACTATTAATAAGAAAGGGCTAGAAGCGTCTTATATGGTGAGCTACCGAGTGGCTAAGACAGGCAAGCCCCATACTATTGTGGAGGACTTAATTATTCCCTCTGCCGCGGATATGGCTGAGACAATGCTGYGGGAAAAGGCCCAAAAAACTATACAGACAATGTCTTCATCAAACAACACTGTTTCACGACGCATCAGTGACATGGCAGGATATGTTTTGAAACAATTACTGCTTTGCATACAAGCCAGTGAATTATATGCGTTACAGCTGGATGAGTCAACAGACGTGGCGGGCCTGGCACAGCTCCTGGTATATGTCCGTTACGTTTATGGGGGGTKAATTAAGGAAGACATCCTCTTCTGGAAACCAGGACAACATGAGAGGATATTTTTAAAGCACTGGACAGCTTTGTGACAATGGGCAGCGACCATGTAATGCTTTTACAACATACAGAAYTGCGCTGGTTATCAYGGGGCAAAGTATTGACACMTTTTTATTAAGTGAGAGACGAGCTTAATAAAGTTTTCTTTACTGACCATCATTTTCTTGTCTGACCGCTTGCATGATGACGAGTTTCTCACACGACTGGCATATCTGGGTGATGTTTTTTTCTCACCTGAATGATCTGAATCTAGGATTACAGGGACTCTCCGTAACTATATTCAATGTGCGGGACAAAATTGAGGCTATGATTAAGAAGTTGGAGCTCTTTTCTGTCTACATTAACAAGGACAACACACAGGTCTTTCCATCATTGTATGATTTTTGTGTGCAAATGAACTCAAGCTTACGGACAATGTCAAATATGATATAGCGAAGCACCTGAGTGAGTTGGGTGCGCAATTATGCAGGTACTTTCCCGAAACAGACGAAACAAACAACTGGATTCGTTATCCCTTTCATGCCCCACCTCCAGTCCACTTACTGATATCTGAACAAGAGAGCCTCATTGAAATTTCAACAAGCGGTTCTGTGAAATCTGAATTTAATCAGAAGCCACTGTCAGATTTCTGGATAGGGCTGCGCTCAGAGTTTCTTGCCTTGGCAAATCGCACTGTCAAGACACTGCTGCCCTTTGCAACCACGTACCTATGTGAGAGTGGATTCTCAGCCCTCACTAGCATGAAAACTATATACAGGCACAGACTGTGTGTAGAAAATGATTTAAGACTTAGACTCTCTCCAATACAACCCAACATTGCAGAGTTATGTGCATCCTTTCAAGCACACCCTTCTCATTAACCTGTGGTGAGTTATTCAAAAATGTTGATGAACAAATAAGGTTTTAAATGTAAGATGTCTAAATAAATAGCAAAATTATTGATTATTATTATTTGTGCCCTGGTCCTATAAGAGCTCTTTGCCATTTCCCACGAGCCGGGTTGTGACAAAAACTCACACTCATTCTTATGTTTAATAAATGTATCGTATGGTGTGTGTGTGTGTGTGGCAGGCTTACAATGATGGCAAAAAACAACATTTGAGAGCGCACTGACCCTGGTGCTAGAGGGGGTACGCAGCTGGAGGTTGAATGTTTGAAGGGGTACGGGACTATAAAAAGTTTGGGAACCACGGCCTTAAAAGAATGATGATGATCACTGCTTACTCCTGCTGTGTTTACAGCATCAGACGTCTGCTGCTGTGCCATAATTATGCCAGTGGTGGAGAATCAAAGGTAAACCTGCCATTACTTTTGATACACACAGACAAGCGCCTGTACCTCTTCACAGACAGACACACACACATGTACAAACGCATGCACGGCGAACAAACACGCACACACGCACAGTCTTGTACAGCTAACCTTGTGGGGGGGGACACAATTCTACATACATACACACACACACACACACTTTCCTCTCCCGTCCATGCTTGTGAGTTCATAAAGTCCCTCAGAAAAACGTTTAGTTTTATACTGCCTTTGATCTCGACCCAAAAAGCACCACTCGCTATAATTACATACTTAATGTCACATGCTAAAATACGAATTCATTACACTTGAAAGTAGCAGACGTGGTGTGTTGACATACGATGCTGCTGATGCGTATGCTTATACCACTCCCCACATATTCATCATCAATACAGTTGAATGATAATACAAATCATGCATCATGTTCCCTGGAGGCATATCAACGATGTTGTATATCAGCGATTGCGATCTCATGAACAGTGGGTCACGCTCTTTCCGTCTTTCCGCTTCCCGTCCCGGGGCCCTTGCCCGCAGAATAGTGAGAGGAGAAAGMGGGGACTGGAGCTGTGCTCTCTTTGCAGTACTGTGCTGGTTAATTATGGGTCTAAGTCGGTAGCTGTAGTTTTGCTCTGCTGGCCTGGCTGGGCGGGTAGTTGGAGCCAGTGGGTCTGGCACAGGGAGGTCTGGCCACAGACCCCGGCGGTGACGGCATGAAGTCTGGGACGAGTCAGAACACCAACTCCAGGGGTTTGGAGCATTCCTCGAATTCCCCTCCCTCCCTCCTACCATGGCTTCCTGCCTCCTCACTAGGCTAGAGTCTCCCCTGCATAGGCAAAAKGAGAGAGAGAGCAATGGCTTCCCTGTGTGTGTGTGTGTGTGTCACATAACATTTAAATTTGTCACATGCTTCGTAAACAACAAGTGTGGACTAACAGAGAAATGCTTACTTACAGCCATTCCCAACAATGCATAAAGAAAGATAACACAAGGAATAAATACACAATGAGTAATGATAACTTGGCTATATACACAGGGTACCAGTACTGAGTTGATGTGCAGGGGTACGAGGTAATTGGGCTATATATGTACATGTAAGTAGGGATAAAGTGACTAGTCAACAAGATGGATAATAAGCAGTAGCAGCAGCGTATGTGATGTGTCAAAATGGGGTCAATTCAGATAGTCCTGGTTGCTATTTGGTTAACTATTTAGCAGTCTTATGGCTCGGGGGTAGAAGCTGTTCAGGGTCCTGTTGGTTCCAGACTTGGTGCATTGGTACCGCTTGTCGTGCGGTAACTGAGAGAACAGTCTATGACTTGGGTGGCTGGAGTTTAGAAGGGRCTTCCTGACACCGCCTGGCATAAAGGTCCTGGYTGGCAGGGAGRTTGACCCCAGTGATGTTCTGGGCCATATGCTCTACCCGCTACAGCYCCTTGCGGTCAGATGCCAAACAGTTGCCATACCAAGCAGTGCTGCAGCCAGTCAAGATGCTCTCAATGTGTGTGTGAATGCGTGTGTGTGTGAGAGAGACTCAGAGTGTGTGTTAATGAGCATGCGGTTGGGTAATGCAAATAATGTACAGTAAGGCTTGGATGCAGGACAGTATCTATCCAGCTTAATCAAAACATACTGTGTCCCTGGTTGATGTGCAAGCGTCTGTTGGCCAAGATTTCTCCCAGGGAGTGTGTTTGATGGTGTGTAGGATAGCTGAGTGTTTGCAGAATGAAAAAGAGGCACCGCGTGTCAATAAGCAAATATTTCCCATGACAAGTTTCCCATGGAATGTTRACCCTCTAATGACTAATGTACTTGCTATCTAGGGCCAAATCCTATGGCGATACACACATGCATTTCTTTAATAGGATGTCATGGTAAGTTCTACAAATGAAGGTAATGAATGTCAAGACAAAGTGATATATGTTGATATGAGGTGTCTTGATATGTGGCTGATTGCTCAAACGGCACAGTGTGCGTTTCCCTAGCAGGTGCCCTGTAGGGTGAATGTCGTGTGTGTGTTTTCGAGGCGAGACATGCTGCAGACACTGACAGGTGTGTGGGCTGCTGGAGAACTAGAGGCGTGGTTACTGTGGACACGGTAATAACATAGATCAAAGCAGGTTGTGCGTCAAATGGCTCCAGTGTGTAAGCAGCCCAGGGTCATCTTTACAAACCTCTATCACCATGACAAAACAATAAGGCATTTTCCACTGTCATTATGGAGACTAAAACATGGAATACATGTTAGCATGAAAGAGTTGAACAACCTTTGCTGTTGTTAGAAGGCTTGTAGCATGTTGGCATGAAAGAGTTGAACAACCTTTGCTGTTGTTAGAAGGCTTGTAGCATGTTGGCATGAAAGAGTTGAACAACCTTTGCTGTTGTTAGAAGGCTTGTAGCATGTTGGCAGTAGAGAGTTGAACAACCTTTGCTGTTGTTAGAAGGCTTGTAGCTTGTAGCATGATAGTGTGACATGGGGAACCTTTTAGATTTCCACCACGATGGGGCACTTTAAGTTAAATCAAATAATTACCTGCTATCACTGTTAAAAGGCAACTGCAATCAGGCATGTTGAGAAACTACTATGGGGCCGACAGCAGGTGGCCATGTCAGTTTGGTTTCCATTGTTTGAAAGCATCATTTCATTTCAAATGAGTAATAATCTTGAAATTGTTTGAATATATTTATCATGTAAATGTTATTGCGCTGCACGTTGGTAGATATGGCGCATGCAACGTCAGGATAGTCGGTTCGATTCCCTGGACCACCCATACGTAAAATGTARGTGCGCATGTAACTTTGGATCGAAGGTGCTAAATGGCATATTATTATATTATAAAAGAGTAGAATAACTACCTTTGCTTTTAGTTGTTTATTTTGCTAGTTTGTTGGAGGTCCTCCATCTTTTTTTACTTCTCTTAATCTAATGTCAATACTCAAATGGCTGAAGACCTTCACCAATTCACTGCATATAGACACATGCTATAGTTATACCATATTTAAAGCTACACTGTTTCAGGATATTGGTAGAACCCGGCCAAAAATAGGCACCAAAGTGGAGGAGAGGGTATTTCTTCTCTCCATGCATAAGCTTCACTTTGACCAGGCTGGGAGAAGTGGGTATTTATATCGAGCTGTGTGCTGTGGCTTCGCCACAATTACAGACTGTGGCTCCCTAGACTCAGAGGTGTGCTGGAGGTTTTTAAGAGAGGGGGGACCGAGTGGGGACCAGCCCTCTAGCAACTAACAACCTGACAGGCATGCCTCTCACCAAATATTCATAKGCACCGCCATATCCTACACTCATAGACATCCCAGGGGGAAAAGATTGTGTGAACATGCAAAGGGATGTTTAGTTTTGGAATGATGCTTGGATGAATTACAAATTTATGAGGAGATGATGGCAGAAATATTGCAGTTGTGTCCTATTGGGCCTATTCGTTGGCATTCAAGATCGTCTTCATGGATCTATATTGACGTTAGGATATAAACGAGGAGTTTCTAAGCCCTTCGTACACAACCTCTGTGAGCCACGTAGAACAGAACAGTGGGAGTTTKTGTTTGTTTCTTGGATATTCTGTTGACTCTGGCACTGGTCGCAGAGGCGAGTTGAGGGGGGAACCGGGGTTTGTGGTTATGTGYGGCTGCTTGGAAGTCAGTCAGGGGCGGTGGCTGAACCACCTTGCCTCCACAACCCAACATCCACCCCACCCTTAACACACATACCACCCTACTCGTTCTCCCAACTACACCCCGCTATACACTTGCACACCACACACCACACACCGTGATCCATCTCAACTTCTCCCCTGCAGCCAGAACGGTATAGTATATCAGGACTTACAGGACGGTGTCGTGCCGAGCAACAGGAAATACTAGACAGCCTTGTTTATGAGGACAGCGTGTGATGCCATTCCACGCTTACCAGAAAGACCGGTGCCACAAGCCTAGAATTCATTAAACGCCTCGCTGACAATGTCCAAAAACACAAGGCATACTGCTAAACTACCAGGCGTACTGTGACATTCTGCGACACCAGTGAAMTTTACTTGCATTTGGACATAGAAAATTATATTTAAGACTAGATATTGCTACATTACATAAAACATATCTCCAGTATTGACTTGGAAACGTATAGCTTATGTCTTATGGGGTGTAACTGGTTGTCTGACAGATAGCTGACAATTGAAAACAAAAAAGAAAGGTTGTTGATGGAACTTCACATACTTCCCCTGAGGATGAAGAGTCTGGCATAGCTTCTGTGTTGAAAACCTGTGTTGGCACTGGTACTACTACAGTGCTACAGGACATCTTTTGTAATTGCAAACCCTTTTCCCTCATTACTTCACCCACYACTGTACTTGTCCATGTGTCCTAGGTATCAACTCTCACTCCGTCACCATAGCTGCATAACAAATAGTAGTCGGTATGCACTCCAAAAACTGGTCTGAATAAAAATGACAAGCAACCGCAAAAATGCCTCTTCCGGCCGTACGGGAGTAAATTAAGATAGTTGTTCAGCGATACTCCATATTTGGTGAMTAATGAACGTACACTGCATGGCCAAAAGTATGTGGACACCTGCTTGTTGAGCATCTCATTCCAAAAGCTAGGGCATTAATATGGAGTTGGTCCGCCCTTTAGTTGCTATAACAGCCTTCTGGGAAGGCTTTCCACTAGATGTTCGGACATTGCTGCGGGGATTTGCTTCAGCCACAAGAGCATTAGTGAGGTCGTCGCTGATGTTGAGCCATTAGGCCTGGCTCGCAGTCTGTGTTGCAATTCATCCCAAAGGTGTTTGATGGGGTTGAGGTCAGAGCTCTGTGCAGGCTAGTCAAGTTCTTCCACACCGATCTCAACAAACCATTTTTGTATGGACCTTGCTTTGTGCACGGGGGTATTGTCATGCTGAAACAGGAAAGGGCCTTCCCCAAACTGTTGCCACAAAGTTGGAAGCACAGAATCATCTAGAATGTCATTGTATGCTGTAGCGTTAAGATTTCCCTTCACTGGAACTAAGGGGCATAGCCCGAAATGATGAAAAACAGCCCCAGACCATTATTCCTCCACCAAACTTTACAGTTGGCACTATGCATTCAGGCAGGTAGTGTTCTCCTGGCATCCGCCAAACCCAGATTTGTCCGTCGGACTGCCAGATGGTGAAGCGTGATTCATCACTCCAAAGAAAGCATTTCCACTGCTCCAAAGTCCAATGGCGGTGAGCTTTACACTACTCCAGCCAACGCTTGGCATTGGGGATGGCTGGTGWTTGGTGATCTTAGGCTTGTGCTCGGCCATGGAAACCCATTTCATGAAGCTCCCAATGAACAGTTCTTGTGCTGATGTTGCTTCCAGAGACAGTTTGAAACTCGGTAGTGAGTGTTGAAACCGAGGACAGGTGATATTTACGAGCTAGGCGCTTCAGCACTCGGCAGTCCCATTCTGTGAGCTTGTGTTGCCTACCACCTCGCGGCAGGGCCGTTGTTGTTCCTAGACGTTTCCACTTCACAATAACAGCACTTACAGTTGCCCAGGGCAGCTCTAACAGGGCTTGCTGGAAAGGTGGCATCCTATAACGGTGCCACTTTGAAAGTCACTGAGCTCTTCAGTAAGGCAATTCAACTGCCAATGTTTGTCTATGGAGATCGCATGGTTGTGTGCTCGATTTTATACACCTGTCAGCAGCGGGTGTGGCTGAAATAGCAGAATCCACTAATTTGAAGACATGTCCGCATGTAGTGTATTTMGAAATTATAATGCTRGCAGAGCTGTCTAATTAATGGGAGTTTGAATCGGAGATTCCTGGGGGTTAGAGAGTAGACACGTCATACACATCGTCGACATCTCTAACGCACASATACTGCCGCATACTCTTCTCTGCCCACTGTTAAGGTACCAGGATTTGTTCGATAACGGGCTGTGTCGCAGCCGGCCGCGACCGGMAGACCCATGAGGCGACGCACAATTGCACCCAGCGTCGATTGGGTTAAGGGAGGGTTTGGCCGGCCTGGGATGTACTTGTCCCATCTCGCTCTGGAGACTCTTGTGGCGGGCTGGGAACATGCACGTTGACACGGTTGCCAGGTGTACGGTGTTTCCTCCAACACATTGGTGRAGCTGGCTTCCGGGTTAAGTGAGCAGTGTGTCAAGAAGCAGTGCGGCTTGGCGGTGTTGTSTTTCSGAGGATGCATGGRTCTCGACCTTCGCCTCTCCCGAGTCCGTACGGGAGTTGCAGTGATGGGACAAGACTGTAACTACCAATTGGATACCAGTAAATTGGGGAGAAAAAGMGGATACATTTGTTTATTTTTTTTTTAAATACAAGGTACCAGGGTTTCAGACTGGTTGACACAGTCATGTGCATTGTAATGGACACAATATGGTTTTGAAAAGACAAACAGCTGAAATACATGGCAGTAATTTGTTCCGATGTCAGTGCCAATGATGCAACCATACACAACTTACAACTAAGAAAAGCTATGATGGTGGTCAACCTTTACGCTACTTTTTACACACATATCAATGTCATGTCCAGAGTTATTATTTATTGCCTAGGTATCTACAGTAAAGCAATATTTCTCTCCTACTAATCATTTTAAGGCAGGCCTGTCACCTGTGACATAAATCTGCATGACAGAATTTTCTTAGCCTCTTCCTGCTCTCTCTGCACTCTTTTGCAGATCAAATGACTGCTGCTCCAGTCACCTGCCAGTGGAATGCTCCTGCTCTCTCCATCCATCAGCCACTCTTCTCCCACAGCAGGCATGGCTGAGGCCGGGGCAGCACAATACAACACAGAGCCTCACTGACTGGTGGTGTGACTTCTACTAACAGAGGTGTGTTTGTGTGTCTGTGCGCGCATTCATGCTCGTTCGTTAGGTTCCAATCAAGTGATGCCACCAACCACGTGACCCAACAAGTCTCGCTTTGCTCCAGATCGGTCGGCATGTTTGTCTGATGTCTGCGGTGGAGACAGGGCGTTTCTCCGTGTCTCACTGTGTTCACGAGAATCCGACCTGACTGCGGGAGAGAAAGAAAGAGAGGGATTTGGCATGTTTCAACAGGCATACCTGTAACCCGGGAGCTCTCCCATCCAGGCACCTAGTGATTTTCTCATGATTGTTACGGCCAGACGCAGACGACAGGCCTTGCAAAAGTATACTCCTCAGCAGAACTGGGGTGGCTTAGTATGGCGTCAGCCAGAAACACTATCACATTAGGAGATGCTTTTAGTGTGCAGTTGGTGTTGGGGGAGCGATGTGTAAGTCAGAATGACTGTTTTTGTTGTGGCCACTGCGGGACGGTGGTGGCATGGCGGTGAATAGGGATGGAACACGTATTTGTGTGAGATGTTTGTGTGTGTTCTCAACCTACCCATGAGAACCAAAGCAGACGTCAGGGAAATAGGATAGACTGAGGGCTTAGGACTGGCCCCAAAAACAAACACTTTACTGTGTCTGTCGCTTCGGCTGCTGTGTACCGAAAAACAAGAGCTTTGGTGCATGGTATTTCTCATTGTTTTGACTCCTTTTCTCCTCATATGTTGTTTATACCCCCATTAAGTGGCTTTCTTCCACTCCCTTACAAGACTATACTTTAACTTGTGTTTCTTTTGGTTTTTATTCATGTTGAAATGTTTCTATGTCATTCAAAATTCTCTTTCTCTCCCATTACACATTTTTTTTCTTCTCTTCACTAGCTATCTAGTGACCTAAATTCAAGGTTGGGTACTTGAAGGTATTATTTATCACGGTCTCCGTGACAACACCGAGACAAAAGGAGGGTTTGGTTGTGTGAAAGTACAGGGGTCGTAACGTTGAACCTTGGCGGTGCGTGACAAACAATGGCCATGATTGTCGTCGGCTGTCAAGAAACAGAACATGAAAGGTTGCTCAAGATCGATGAAGACAGAGCCAGAGAGTTGACTCCTACCTACACCCACATTTTTACCAACACACCTTAACAGCCACTGTGTGGCTGACTGTCTGCTGTTTATTMGTCATTACTGTTGCACTGACTAGGGTTACAAGAGAGATCCTTACATTCCTTACTATCAAAAGGTGCCAATCAGATAGCCCACAGAGGGAAATAGAACTAGGAAGAAAGTGTGTTTGTTTGTGTGTGTGTGTGGTAAGGGTTACAGGTTGCATATTCATTGACCTCATAATAGCAGTCATTATCTTGTAATTACCTGTTTTTCACTTGTCAATAATTTACATTAGCCGCCCCATAGAGGCATGGTCTAAGGCTATTCAGCTAATTGAGGTGATAGATGACATGATCATTAAGATAAGCTGGTGGTAGCTCCTACACCCTGGGGTGACTACTACTGCTAACATAGCGGTGTTGTGTAATAATAGCAGGCTCTTTCAGGACTCACTGCAGATAGCAACGGAATCTCTAATTGCCCTCAATTATCAACGACAGGAGACCTGCTTCATTACATTCCACTGAGTGGTTAGCAGAGTGCGTTAGCTAATGCTAATGGTTTTGAGTATTATGACGTTTAATATGGCATTAGCTAGTTATTAGCAACCGCGGCTAAGCTAATAACAGATATTCCCAACCCCAACCAAACCCTCTCACAGATAGTGAACCAAGTCATGTGATTTTTGTAAGAGGTAGTTTTTTTTTGATTGACAACTTTCTATTAAAAGAAAAGGCAAATGTTCTTATATCCCCAAGCCATAAGACTGCTAAATAGCTAACTACATAGCTAACTACATAGCTAACAAAATGGCTTCATGGACTATCTGTACTGACCCTTGTATTTTATTTTTGCACTGTCTCTATGCACACTCACAGGTCCCTACACACTTATGCACACTAACACTCCAACACACACACAAACACTGAATTCATAATTCGCTCACACACACACACACACACACATAATATGCACATACATTTATACTGACTCTACACACACGCACGCCCACACACATTCAATCATCACATATGCTGCTGCTACTCTGTTTATCATATATTCTGATGCCTAGTCACCATAGCACTATACATGTCTACCTCTATAACTCCAGTATCCCTGCACATTGCAAACATGATAATGGAACTGACAGAGTTTTAGTATTACATTGTTATTCATTAGTGCATTGTTGGGTTTAGAGCTTGCAAGAAAGGCATTGCCCTGTACTTGTGCACGTGACATTAAAACTTTAAACTGAATCAAGCAGATTGTTTACAATATGCGCTTACACAAATATAGCTGATGCATGATCAAATTTCCAAAGGCGTTTCTGTGGTCTGAGCGGGTGTGACATTTATGTCATGAGTCTTGTCCTGGAGGCAGCACTGAGCGATTTCCTCTTGGATAAGCCAGCTGCAAAGTCCAAATTGTCTATATTGTAAAAAAAAAAATGAAAACAAAATTTTGCTTTTTGGTCTTAATTTAAGGTTAGGGTTAGGCATTAGGGTTATCAGTGTGGTTAGGGTTAATGCTTGGCTTAAAATAGTTTAAAACAGATTTTTTGACTTTGTGGCTGTGCCAGCTAGTGACCGCTCTGCAGAGCTGCCTCCAGAACAAGATTCATGACAAAAAATGCTATCCTGCGTCATAGACCAGTAGGAAGAGGCCTCACTTGCCATGCTGCCAATAACGGAATGGATGGGAACATACTGTACTATTTGCCTGTCCTTAGAGTTACTCTGAATCTTTGAGTTCTCAAAGGGTTCTTCTCTTGTTTGGTGTTTTAGGCTAGAGTTTTGTGTGTTGTATTGCCAAGTCATTACCAAACATTTTCTTAACGTAACTTGTTCAACCACCTGGTTAAATCAAATTTGTGAAAGGCCACTATTGCACGCACGCATTCGTCACACATGTAACAGGGTTGGTTATGTTTCCACTTGCCACAGCAGGAATACGTATTTTGATGTTTTCGATCGGTTGGTTCAATCTAGACGTCAAAAAGGTGTATTGTCATTGGCTACACTTGCAGATTGAGGGAGATCGTGAACGTCTATTCTTCCCGGTCTGATATATACATGCAAGAGACGAATCTCGAATCCCTAGCCTTGTGTCCTGCATATCTAATGTGCTTCCTTGTGTCTATTGTCAGGATAAACACCAATCACCTGGCAACGCTGGCTGGACATTCATTTTTGGTAAACACAACGCAAGGGAGTTACGAAGTATTTGTGATGCACCCACACACAAACACACACCTAGGACATTCCCCTCCGGCGCTTTTCTTGCCGATTTAGCTACTACGTAGAGTAGGGAGGGCCAGGACACAGACGGCTAATGCTAGGGCTAAGCCTTAGCCTCTCGTGACAAGATGTGTCGTCCTGGAATTAGTCATGCTCTAAGGTGCCGCTGGGACATCTATTATTCATCAGTAGCTCCCCTCCCCAGTCCTGTCACGTCATGTCCCCTGATCTCTGCCAGGAACAACGATTTATGCACCAGCAGATAGTCTAGCTGCGGGACGCTAGGAGACACGCACACACGGCTTAATTAAGGAAATGGAGACAAAATGCGCATGGAAGCAAATTGACTCGTTGACCCCGCTTACTGACTGACACCCGCACATTACACACATCTCCTACCGTGCGTTCTATCACCTTTGATCGTTTGATCACTTTGCATCTATTTACTGTACTTTGAGCTCTTTGTTTGGAGGGATATGCCATTGACTCGATCGGCTATCCCCTATCTATGGGGCTAGGTTAGCAATACTAGCTATAAGCTAGCCCCATTTCTCTACCATGTAGAGAGAGACACTTAGTTAATAACTTGCGGGGTAGAGTAGCAGAGCCTAAGCATACTCCCTCCAGGTTGCAATGGAAAATCCCATGCTGTCCTACAGAGTGTATTTCTCTTCCAGTGAGCTCATCTTGTCAACCTAACACAACACAGCCACACTCCCTCAGGCATCAACTCTCCCAGCCATATGTTGTTCAGTGTTTTAACACTTGGTGGGAGTGTTGAGCCAGTAAAGACCTACAGTATGTATAGGATGTATCGATAGATCCGAGTAATGCAAAGTACAAGGAAAGGAGAGGAATATGCCTGTGGATTATCAACATATAGAAGATTGTATCTAGCCCAAACATAATTGGGCCATCACATATTTGAACAAAGAAACATAAACAATATGTATTTTTTTCTCTCCAGACAATCTCAAGGCACTACATACTGGTAGTGGTAGACATTACGTTTTTCCAAAAGAGGATGCCGCTGGGMTCAAAATGTATTCTTAACCCAATAACCACCTGCATCTTAGGTGTAAATGCGCTCAAAGAATACAGAATACCTCCCCCCGGGTCGTACCACCTTGCCCCCTATTATACCTGAGCGACCCCATTGTTCCCTAAGTGCCCAGCACCCACAGAGACTAGAGGCATTGTCCCCTGACCAGTGACCAGCTGTGCTGTGGCCAGGGGATTCACCTGTCTGTCACCATCCCAGGGAAATGAAGCCACTTCTCCTCTGTGTCAGTGGTGACGGCATTGGGGGACACTTTCAAGACAACCGAGTGGAAGCCTGTTTGAACGGTCAGATGGTCATTGAATGACCCAGTCTGGATTCACTGGTGTCGATGGTCGACATCATCATGTCTCTGAAGGGCAGTCCTAGTGGTTAGAAGTAGTGTCTGTGACTGAAGAATAGAGCAACCTTTTGTTATTGCCATTCATAAGTACTGTATGAGAGTGAAGGTGTCATAATATGCTGATAATGAATGCTTGACGCATATATACTCATTTACACAACTTGTCTACTAAAAATATTTTCATTCAGGTTACTTGGTTAATGTCCATTCATTGTTTTTTTTAAAAGTCAGAGCCCTCTGAAGTGGACAGTGGACCCTTCCTGTAAACTTCTATCAGTCGGCTGCAGCCTGCAGTGGTGACATGCCAGCTCCTTCCTTAATGGCCCTTTGTTCCACCTGCTGGCTCTAGAGGTCAAGGGTCAACCACACCTGAGGCCGGTTCCCACAGACAAAGGTCCTGTGTGTGTCATGGCATCGGGCCACCACTTGACTGCTACGTCCACACACCAGGCAGGCATGCAGAGTGGACGGAGGAACACAAAGACAGGTCCATTCACCCGGCACACTCTGACACCTCCGCTGAATTTAGTCTCCTTTTTGGCTGAATATTTCCATAGGACTGTAAGATACAGGTGGATGCTTTCTAGCAATGTATGTGCATCATGCAAAACCGAAGTTATTTCTGTTTTGATCATATACTATGTTCATTATCACATTGCTATGTACTATGTGGAAGGACACCCTTTTTTAATATACAGATCTTAATTTGATCACCCTGTTGCAGGAGAACATTCCTTCAATGCAGGAAATGTAAAACTTGTAGTGTATTTGAGGTTTAAAAGGGTATCAGAAGTTTGTAATTTCCACTGTGAAATTTCAGACTTGATTTTCCCTTACAAAAAAATGCGTCAAACCCTACAAAAATGTCCATTAATTATAATCCACATAATAATTAATATTTCCTGTTACTGCATGATTATTTTCCTGCTGTAGCAAACTGGCTCAAATTAAGATCCTACATCTGTTGGAAAATCAATAAATACTCAGACACGGGCAAAGGTACAGTGTCGCCACTCGCCACACTGAAATGAATGTAAAAGTATTCAAATCCACACAGTGGGTGTAGAGAGAGAGAGACCATGAAGTGTGAATACATCTGTATTCTGTACTAAATGCATTCCCTGTATTTCTTCCAGCACTTCCCAGCTCCTCTGGCAGCTAGTCAAGGCCGGCAGATGGGAACCTTTAAGTCTGCCATCATGTTCCTCTGTGTGAGGAGACGTTGGCCCCTGTATAGCTGAAAGAGTACTGGTGTGTGTGTGGTTGTGTGTGTGTGTAGGTGGGCAGCTACCTGTCCAGACATGAGTGAAACAGGTGAGCCCCACTGTCCCTGTGGCCCGACAGGGCTTGGAGCCAGACTCGTTCCCCCTGGCTGCACACTCCCCTTGGTCTCCCCATGCTGTCCCCCACCACACCCACAGCCAACCCTCCTCCACCTGTCACTACTGGGTTGGGAACCAGATGGGTCTCTCTTTCTCGCCCACTTTCCCTCCCCAACCTTCAGTTTGATAATACCCCTTCTGCCTCCCTATTTTAAACTTTAAATCTATTCCTTATCCTGGAAGATTTTGAGTGGAATMAGACTTTTAATTCACCTTATTGACCTCTATCAGATAGAAAAATAAATAGTCTATGCAGGGAATTAAGTCAGCCTATACTGACTTCTCACCTCTCCTTTAAACAAGATGGCTGACTCTAATTTGGTCCAGGACTCCAATTCCCAACTTCTTTCCTTACTCAGGCCCATTTCTCTGCACGGAGCCTAGGCTACTGAGGACTGTTCTCCATGGCACCCTGTTGTGGTCGTTAAAGACAACATTCAGTATATGAGTCACCAGCGTCCAGTATGGCGGTTCAACCCAGCAGTGATGATGTGACGATGATGGTGTGAGGCACTCCCATGCTGTTTAGCKTAACTTGACTGACTGACAACCATTGAACTGCACTGCGAATCAGTTGCTGTAAGTGACAAGAGGGTGAGGCAATTTTGAACCACACATGGGAACTGTCATACTCAAAGTTTTACACAATGGGATTTATGTGTGAAATATCACACCGCGGCAGCCCAAAAGCTTACCAGTAAACTCTAGTGTTGAACTGGGCTGCCCATCATTGTAATCCACCAAGTTGTATATCTACCTTTAGGTTGGGCTGTTTTACATGGCTTTTTACCGGTTCTCCGCTGTTGAAATAGGTTAGCTCCCTGCACACAGTCTGCTGCTATTTCCCTTAGGCAGGACAGAAACCTTTTGAATATGTACTCACACTCCCTATCTAGTCACGCAACCTCATCAGAGCAGGCATGCGGACACACACACACACACATATGCGCGGTACACACACACATACTCACAGAGACACATACACAGTATATGAGTCAGAGGAGGCTCTGGATAAACTGTTGTGTAATGTGATTTCATCATATTGTCGGGTGATGTTTATACTGTAGTTTAATGTATGTTCTGTGTTGGTTAATATGTTGGTTATTTGTAGCCTCTAGATATTGCAGTTGGATCTAACTTCTCTAGTCTCTATTCAATTATAAGTAAAATCCTTTCAAGTCCGCAGAGTGAAACAACACACCTCTGCATAGCAGAAGCCTGAGTTTGAATTCCAAATGGATATCGATGTCATCACAATGTTCTTCAAACGTTGAAATGATAGAAACTCCCAGATACTAAATGATTGAATAGAGCCACACCAGTGACTCTGGGCGGGAGCTAGGGAGTGGAGATAGGAGGGCCTGGGTATGAAGGGCRGCATACACACACAGGCAGCCAGCCCCAGTCAGTCTGACAGGCTGGGAACAGGCTGCAGGGCATTGCTGACTGACTGATAGGAGAGGCGTTAACCTTTTCAACAGCGCTGCGGTGACACACATACTTATGCGCACACAAATGCCACATGCGTTACACACACAAACATTATGCATAAACACACGCAGGCATGGAGGCACACACACACACACACATGCACACACCTTTTGCCTGTTGTAACCCTTTCAACCGATCTCCAAATATTGATTTACAGAGCATTCCAAAGTTTCACTCCCAAGTCTGTCTCGGGTTAGTTTTGAGGCAGATATTGCTGTGAACATTCAGCTCAATAGTTCCCATCCCAATAGGCCCATGTAAACGTTACCATGAAAATAAACACATCCACAACAATTCAGGTTAATCACGTGGAGACAAAAGCGGTTTTCTTTAGCTCTCATCGCCCATCCCCCCCCCAACAGGCACACAACAGGCTTGCCATTTGCCAACTGCCAACGCCAGCCTGTGTGGTATGGGGCGTGGCAATGGTGATGGACTGCCTTTGTTGTTCCTGGCAAGGAGTCAACATAAGTCAGCGTGTCATGTCAGCTCTGTTCTTCCATGGCCTTTGGCTGGCACCGCGATAACAGCGACTAAACTGGGATTGTGTCTGGGGGTGAGGGACATGGTCTGTTCATTTAACCCCAAAAGGCCTTAGCTCTAGCCCCCATTTCATCTGCCAGGTGTGGGGTAGTCTCACCGAGRGGTTCCTACCCTGCGTAAGTGCTCTCATATGCTTGTGGCAATTTGGGTAGTGCCATTGGTCTTGGACATCCTGTGTGGGGCAGTGTGTCTGTGTGTCAGTGTGGATTCTTGGTGGGGGTCGGCTGAAAACTCCAATCCTTTGTGAGGCAACAAGACTTTTGTAACATTGACAGAATTTTTCAATTATAAAGCCACAACAAGCCAGCTATGGTGGGAACCAGTCCCATAGGGCATGGTAGATGCACATTACTGTAAGCTCTCATAAGTTACTACAAGCTGGTTTATTGTAAGTCAGTGTCCTCCTTGTCAGCCAAAGAAAGCTTCTTTGGATTTATKTACATACTACACATGCAATTATTCATTAATTGTATACAGGTGGACTATAATCACAATGAAGCTGAATGAAATCTCTCAACAAGCCCAAGCCCAGATGGAGAACCACCAGAGCACTATTTAGATACAGCCACACCTCCTGTCGTCATCGTGATCCCACTGAGTTCCCCTCTTACCGTCCTCATACGGGGGCAGTATAGTGAGATTCTAAGATGGCCGCCCCTCCTCCTTCCTCTCCCCTGTGGCATGGTGCTGCAGTTCATGTACAGTGTGCGGGAAGTGATTAACAGTAAGAGATGAAAGGCGGTGGACAGGATAAACATTCCTCGCCCCCCCTCCTCCCCTCCCTGGGTCTGAGTCGGCCTCCTCCAGGCTACAGCAGCCCTCCCTCCCGCTCTTCCTCCACTTCCTCCACTTCCTCCTTTTACAGACTTCCACCACAGCACAGCAACACATTGTCCCCACATGAGGCACGACCGACCAACGGGCACGGACAATTCAGTATGGGGGTGTTGGGGGGATGTGTGTGTGTGTGTTTGCGCGTGTGCGTGCGTGCGTGCTGTGATCGGTTAGTGGAGTCAAAAAGTATGGCATGGCATCAGGAGTCAACACTTGACACATTATGCGTGGACTGTCCCTGTCTCTCCAAATACAGTGGATTTGTGAGGCGGAGGAGCCCATGCTAATGCAGGGTTTCATGGTTGACAGTATATACTTCAGACATAAATCCATCTGTTTGTTTGGGACTTCTACATTCTGTTACAGGGTGTTACAGTGTGCTGATGTCAGTAGGTTTAAAGTACCTTGGCTAATTCTCTGATTGGTGGTGCAGCCCACAGCTGGCGGGTTAACTGACTCTCGTTGGGAGTCTATTATCTGTCCAGTGGCAGGTGTGGAGGAGGATGGGGAGAGGAAATGCAGAAAGGGAACCCTCTCGTCTCTAGCTCACTAACGTCAACCAGGCTGGATGTAAATTTTAACACAAGCCATTCCCACTGTGTGTGTGTGTATGTGTTTGTGTGTGTGTTTGACAAGAGCATATTTAGCATACTATCGTTTGAACTTCAATGACGTGAAATATGCTATGATCTGAATGAGCTGAACTCTGTTGAACCCGCTGATGTTGGACTGTCAGATGTTGCACTGTCAGTCAGTGACTGAGACTACATAATGAAACTCCCAACTCTAAACTCTCTAGTTTAACCTTGACCTCTGACATTAGATCAACATATTGACATTACTAAATCAAGTCTAAATTGACAGCTTTTAATCTGTACTCTTTGTGTCTTTATTAATCTAACACTATCCAACCCTGCTCCCCAAARAGACTTGTTGCCTCCTTCAGGCTCAATGGATGGGAGATCACAGAGCCCTAGGATCTAAAAGAGACAATTATCCTCAATTGGGGCATGCCAGGAAGAACAAACGTTTAATAAGTGGCATGGGGGTCTGCTAGTCTTCAGAGAGTCAATGGACAGGGTCCACACACGGGGGCGAGTGAGTGAACATGTCACCCCATGCCCAGGATGCAGGTTCCCCCTGTAACCTCCTGTAACCCTCAGCCCCTTCCCCGAATAATTGGGCTATGCCTGGGTGATCATAGGTAAGATCGGTGGTGGGTGTGTGGGTGTGTGTGTGTGTGTCCGGGTGGGGGTGTGTGTTTGGGTGTGTGTGTGTGGGGGGGTGAGACGGGTACCTGAGCTTTTTGTAATTAAGACACACAATTATCTCTACTTGCTGAGTGCATAGTCCTAACAATACCAGTCTGGCAAGAAGGTGTCTACTAGATTTAGTTCATCCAGAACTATAAATACAGAACTTGACCTTGGTGCTCCTTTGAAGCCTCAGCTAGCCTCAGCTACATGAAAACCTCTTTGTGTTGGGTTGGATGAGGGCTCCAACGGCCTTTGCTGTGGCTTGCGCCAAGCTCTCCGAGTTGAAAATAGCTATGCATTTTGGATATGTGGTTTTGCTCTTGCTAGTTCTTCTGMAGGCCTGAGGTCAGAACATATTGCTCATAATCCGCTTCATGTGCCACATGACATTATATAATTTATTGTCTTTCTAGGTTACGGMGGAATTCACGTTGTAAATGAACAATTCTGTTACATGCTCTGACTCCATTGAGTTTGTGGTCAGGCAACACTGACAATATGAAATATAACATTTGGTTCCTGGACCAACAAACAACACTATTTCCTCATGTTGGCCCTGCTTCGCCGGAGCTTAACCCTCCATTCAAAGATTGGCAAAAAATGTATCTCATAATGATCAGAAAAATGCACATATGGCTTTCTTTCCAGCAAGGCCCACATTTGGTCCCTGCCATTAAATAACATTTCATCTGATAGAATCATTTGTCTTTGTGTCTGGGCCAGGCAAATCCAAGGGCAGCGTTGAGTCCCATGATTGGTGGACGGATACATTGACATCCCCAGAGGTGAGAGGTCAATCTAGGACAACCTTGCACGTTTTTTGGTGCCACGTTCTGTATTGAGAGTTGCCAGGTGTGAAAGGATCTCCTTGTTGTTCTTGGGCTTATTTGAACATCTGTGCCGGACCACTGGCCAGCTCAGTGGAATAGATTCAAGATGAATTTGGCTGCAAATTCCAGCCAGACAAGGAGGGTAATTTAGCAAAAGTACGCTTTTTGGGGTGGGGCTGGGAATTGGGGAATTGAATGTCTCAGAGTTATAACTTGAAGGTTTTCGGTTCCTAATGCAACCTTACTATATGAAAAATGTCTAATTTTCCTACCGTGTTTTTCATGCAACTTGATATGCTGTTGGAGACGCACCAAAAAGTTCAGGAAACACATTTCTTATTTGGAAGATMATATTTCATGGCAAACCACCAAGGCACCTATGTTCCTTCCCAGCCAACTGCAAAGGCCTCCTGCAAACTCTGAAGGTTCCAGCAATGCACCTTGAGGTAAATTATTTCCAKGTATACTACCCCCACTGGGCAAAAAATGGTTGAATCAACGTTGTTTCCACGTCATTTCAACCCKAAAAATCTATGTGATGACGTTGAATCAACGTGGGAAACTGATTGGATTTGAAAAAAGTCATAAACGTGAGGGATTTTTATTTTTTTCACCCAACTTTTAACCTTAATCAAATGACAGGGGACATTTTTTTTTCATTTCATGTTAGTTGACAACTCAACCAAATGTAAATCAAAACTAGACATTGAACTGACGTCTGTGCCCAGTGGGACGTTTCGATCTTTAGATATGAATAGAAACTTGCGATAGCTTTCCTTACTATGCCTTGACCCCTAGCGTAAACACAACATGGATCCATTCCCCTGCGACTGGGTCCTAGTTGGGGGCAGGTGGTCCACACGGACACCTCTATGGGGCTCTTACCCAAAGGTCAAAGGTTGGACCCCTAAAATCACAGGCTTCCTCGCCGCCCCCTAATTGCCTGTTTATTTTTAGTCCAAACAGGGCAATGTGGAGCTATTAAAAGAAACATGAACATGACGACTGTATTCTAATTACCACTGGCCAGGCAGACCCTCTCGCTTCTTTCCCTCGGATTGTTACCACATGCTACCAAAGAGAGAGAGTCTCCCCTGTCACCTCCACTGTCTTCCACTTACTTCATGTGGACTCGACTCACTATCTGGGGTGGCTCTTGGGAGAGAAGTTTGTATTATTGTGCACTTCTGCTATCAATTTTATCAGTTTGCTGACAAAAGAAATTACCTTTGGGAATGTGTTCTAACCCAGAAAACACTGAAACAGGTGAATTGAAATTCCTTTTCAGTCATTGTCTGAAATTTGAAACATGGCCTATGGCTTATGGGAGAACGAGGGTGAGCTCTGACGATTTTCATAAACGTCCCAAACTCCAAAACGAAACGTCCAAACGCTGATATCAAACATTTTCTTCAAAATGAATTGAAATCTCTGCAGATCACATGTAGATGTGGCTGCACAGGAAGACAAGGAGATAAACAAACAAATGTCCATTGCTGGGGAGTATCAGTGAATTTAGTTAGAGCGCTTAAGGAAGCAGTAAGTATTTGGGCCTATTTGTGGTCAGAGACGGTGGAGGGGTTTGAAATAAAGCAGCGAGGTGGTGGCGGCCATGTTTGCCTGATTTACAGAGGTTTGATTGGAGTAGGAAGCCACTTGAYGATTAACGAATGGGGTCTGCATTGAACGTATGCACGGCTCTGTTTAGTCTTAGAGTGTTAGCGGTGCTATGGACATTTGATCGGGACAATTAGAGATCTCCCACTCACTGGACCAATCAGGACACTGGAGAATCTATGGTGCTTGGTTGTCCATCCTTCATTTGCATTGTATTGATGGCCCTTTTCTGGCTGTTAAAGTACATCTTGCTGATTTAACTTTAGTTTCTGCGTAGATCTATATTAGTCATTTTCTTCCTCTTTGAATTTTCTCATATTTCTGGAACCCCTTAGATAATGTGCTCTTTTTCCATTTATTTTTCAAACTATTACTCAAACCAGATCTGTCTAATGCTTGTTCTTTTTGTATGCCTCCTGTGTGCTCTCTCCTATCTTGTGTTGTTGGTGACACGTGTGTGTCAGTAGAGAAGCCACGGCTTCTGTCAGGCAGGCTTCTGGTAATCGTCAGACACCTCGAGCCCACCCGCCTAGCTAGCAGCTAACACTGACCTGATGGAATGGGTTTCCTCCCTCCCTACCTACAGATGTAGGATCTTAATTTTGATCACCCTGTTGCAGGAAAACTTTAACTTGTAGTGTATTTGAGGTTTAAAAAGTCTTCCGAAGTTTGTAATCACTTTGAAAAATCTATCAACCCATACAAAAATGTCCATTAACTATAATCCACATAGCAATTCACATTTCCTGTTGCTGCAGAATTTTTTTCCTGCTGTAGAAAACTGCCTCAAATTAAGATCCTACATCTGTAGCAGAGCAGCAACCATCCTACATCTTCCTTCCTAGTCCCTACATCTTCAAGAATAACTAGCTTTGGAGAAAATAGACAATAGACCATCACATTAAAGCAAGGAATTGATGCTGTTTAGGCAACAGATGAATGCACAGACTGTAAGTCGCTCAGGATAAGAGTGTCTGCTTTATGACCTAAATAGAAATATAAATGCAACGAGGCAGGTCATAAAAAATGCAGCTGCATTCAATCTTGTCATCCCTTTTGGTCAGGGTTTTTGTTTTCCCAATATGCAACATAAAAACTGGAGATTTGCAGTTCTGCCAAAATGATTTTGACACTCTTGTTCATAATAAATCATGTCTTTATGAGGGTGGTCACAGTGGCTTGGATCCTGCCACCTCCCAAAACATTCCATAAATATGTTTCTCATGATGCAGTTTCGTTTACTTATTTTAAAGAGACACGGGAAAAACATACTATGCATTAACAATGTTTTCTTAATATTTAATCAAAGGATGTGCTGAGTTATTCTCTAACCATTGTATGCATATTAACCAGAGGAGGCTGGTGGAGGAGCTATAGGAGGACAGGCTCATTTTAATGGCTGTATTTGGTACTTTTTTTATTTAACTAGGCAAGTCAGTTAAGAACAAATTCTTATTTACAATGAGAGCCTAGGAACAGTGGGTTCACTGCCTTGTTCAGGGGCAGAACAACAGATTTTTACAGATTTTTACCTTGTCAGCTCTGGGATTCGATCTAGCAACCTTTCGGTTACTGGCACAACACTCTAACCACTAGGCTACCTGCCGCCCCGTACCATTCCATCCATTACAATGAGCCCGTCCTCCTATATCTTATCCCACCAGCCTCCACTGATATAAACATAGCTACCACACCACAGGAAAATGCCCCTCTCCATACACCTTTAAATCCAGATCCCTGTCCACAGTGTCATGTTGTCTATGTACAGCTGTAGGTCATGTGTAAGGAGAGACACTGTATGGCCTGTTTAAATACTTAGTTAAGTATTACAGTAGTGGTTCACGAGCCCGGCTCTCCAGTGGACAAGCAACTAAATACCCCGGCAAAGTCTTTCTTGTCCACATGAATAATTCAAGTGTTTTTACACGGGATTGTGGCATTGACTGGTAACTGACAGCTAAAACTACAGGAATCCTATTGTTTTGAGCGTTTAATATCGACATTGGTCAAATCTTCTAAATTCAGTTTTAGATTATGCACCGGGAGGTAGAAGAGAAAAATCTATCACTATCCCCCTCTCAAGCTTGGTCGATTGAAAAATTACTTTTTATTCAAACCCATCCCTTGTTCATTCATTAGTCCTCTTTCCTGATGGATTAAGACATGGGGCCTCTGGATGCCTTGGTGTGATTTGGGGAGTTTTGAGTGATGGAGGGGTGAAGGACCGGGGGCTTTAGGCCAGTTATTACCCTGTTATTACTCTGTTATTCCCCTGCCCCGGGCCCCCACCCAACTGTCACTCAGCTTGATACAAACAAGATCCCCAGATAGGTCAGTCACATGTGGCCCCCATTCAACTGTGAGTGACCAGCTTCTCCCACGGGAAGAACATAGATGGTCATTACCCTGTCTTTACTTGAGTTGTTTAAACCTTTTCACCACTGTCAGTTTGCTGTATGCATTTGCAAATAAAGCGACGGCGCGGAAGAAAGACCCTCTTGCAAAGTCTCGAGCAATACAGTGTGATTGTCATGTTGAGCATCCATTTGTTAGGCATGTAAACAAAGGGAGGTACAGTAGTTTCTCCTCTAGGCAGATAGAGAGCCTCGGCCACATTGCCAGTCTGTTTACAATGGAAATAGAGTGAACTGGGATCGGAGATTACTCTTCTCAAATATTGAACTAGAGCAACACAAGGTTAAATGAGAGTCTAGGATTCCCCCACCAGCAAAATGCATAGTATCCAAAATAGTTGGAATTTTAATTCAAATATTAAAAGTATGAGATAATAAAGCCAAAATCAGTTGGGTTTAATATTGATTTACTTGGCCATTGAAGGCAATGGAGCATGGGGTAGATAAGCTGAAAATAAAGTGCAAAGATACGATAACCTCTCTCAGTGACCGTGCTATTGAAGCATCTGGTAACATTTTAGAATAATGGTTGTTCACCCTGGTTATCAGGAGTGTGTTTTCCACATATTCCTCTTTTATCTTTGGCTTGGAATTTGAAACTTTCTGCCATTGAAAACCCTTAATTGCGGAAATGTTAAGTTTTTCGTTTGGTTTCGGTCTGGTCTGTTGGAGTTACACCCAAACGCTGCACATGCAGACTGCTTCATTTCCTGCGTGTTTGTGCGCACGGCTGGCATTCTTTGTTGTCACTTTGGTTGTTCTTTTTTGTTTTTCCCATTGTGACGTGGTTTTTAGACGTTACGATGGTTACAATGGTAAGTGTAATTCTTAGAATATGTTGTGTTCTGCACCTGTAGGCATTTGTGGATCAGTTGGTAGAGCATGGCGCTTGTAACACCAAGATAATGGGTTCGATTCCCGGGACCTGTCAAATGAATGACTACAAGTTGCTTTTGATACAAGCGTCTGCTAAATATTATATTACCTACATTATGGTGGACTGCTCCACTTGTTTGTAGCACAGAGACTTTCGTTTGCYAAGACGGTGTGTCTCATGTTCGTGTCTTATGTTCTCCTAAGAGGAATGTGTTCATATTTATAATATAAAAAATGATTTTATTGGATATTAACAAAACCCATCAAAACACGTACCATTCATAATCACATCTTCTATCAATACAGTAGAAGAAATGTCTTGGCAACAGTATTCAAGAAAGGATTTCAAATCAAATCAAATTGTATTTGTCACACGCACCGAATGCAGCAGGTGTAGACCTTACCGTGAAATGCTAAGAAAATATTTACTAAATAAACTAAATAAAAAAATTAAATACTAAAGTTACACAATAAAACCAGGGCAAGGGACAGGTTAGTCAAGCTAATTTGTACATGTAGGTAGGGGTAAAGTGACTATGCATGGATAATAAACAGCGAGTAGCAGCAGTGTAAAATCAAAGAGGCGGAGGGGGATCAATGCAAATAGTCCGGGTGGCCATTTGATTAATTGTTCAGCAGTCTTATGGCTTGGAAGGTAGAAGCTGAGCATATGTATGAGCATATAAATGTGAAATGCAATATTATTAGCGCATTAAAATGGACTCGCCTTTGCCAATAGAAAATGATGTACTGCTCTCCAAATTCAGTTGTTTTTATTGAACAAACGATTAGCAATTTGCCAAAACGATTAACACAGCCAAACACCTATTAATTAATATGTTTGTGTAAATATGTTTTCACATGCTCAGACCTTATTTCTATTGGTGTCGGTCTTTGTCATACCAACAGTTGATGCTCCCTAGCTCACTGTCACTCTGTGGGCCAATAAAATATTGTTCATCTTCTTAATTGGTGATGTCACCAGCTGGTGGGCCACTGTTACCACCCATACAGATGTTAGGGATTGGTAGCGTGTCTGGCTGGCACTTAATCATGATCAACACACCTGATGGCACTCCCTGGGTAGAGCTATGGTCCAATGCCACTGGGACAGACACAGGTGAGTGGCATACTGGTTCTGGGCGTCACTCAAATAACATCTCATGGAAATCAACTGGAAGAGAGGGGAGTCCCGAAGCACAACTAATAAAGTCATCAATCACATATGACATGTTTGCTGACGGTCTGGAGTTGATGTGTAGTACAGACTTCCTGTATAGGCCTCAATCTGTGTTGAGTTTTTGAGACGTAACCCCCAGTAATATGAAACTGCTGTCACGTCGTCTGGTTTTTACGTTTGAATAATAGCTAGACCAATGAGAAGTTAAAACCCTACAAAGTTTTTGCAATCCGGCATGAAATTCTAGACGAGCCTCCCTCAAACCAAGCATCTGGTCTTTCTGTCTTGACGTCTCACTGGAATCTTTTCAAACGGGGTTGGAAGGGAGCTACGGATAGCAGCTTGGGACACTCCCCCTATTCCAACTGATAATCTTCCCGAGAAATCTAAGGTGGGACACTGGTTGGGGGAAAGGTCGCTATCCCCTCAGTGTCCCTGAGCATTCCGGAGTTCGCAGGGGGCCAAGGGTTGAGCCGAGATGGAGGGCAGGGTGAAGCATTGAGGTGAGCCAGTAGCATTGTCTGCGGAGTGGAGACCACTCAATTGGGCTGGGCCCATTCCTTTTGTTGATGTGTTTTGTTGTAATTGTCAAATGGGCTTTATACACATTCCAATCTGGCGTGTACACTGTAGGGTACACTGGAGCTAGGTAGCTGCAAGGGGGTTGCCAGGGTGGTGGGGTGGTAGGGGAAGGAGAAGAAGTTGGGTTTGTAAATCTCTGAAGCTTTGAGGGAGACAATAGAGGGTTGCCACCTGAGCCATATGGGCCCTTAGAGGCCCTTGGGGCCCCGAGCTGAGCAGTGCATGACAATGAGCCAGTTCCACTGAAAGATTTATTAGACTTGAAGTTTATCCTTCAAGTCTTCAAATGTATTATGACAGCGCAGACAATGATGGAACAATCATTTGCATAAAAAGAGAAAACGAGTCTGAGCTGTTGTTATGGCACGAATATTTACAGCTGCAATGCATCATATTCAAGTGTCGACCTCAGTCCTAGCTTACGATGTCAAGGGGAGAATCAGTGTTTTTACCAAGTCGTTGTGACCATAACTTTCTAGAAACAAGTTCCTTGGTAGCACGTTATAATAACTCCACGTTATAAAGCATTTATAATGGATTACTAAATAGTTTATTCATCACTTGTTAATCATTACTCCCTCGTTAATAAATGTTAGTAACCTAGTTATTCACACATTTGTAAACAACTTTTAAAGTATTTAACAATGATTCATAAGATCATTCATYAGATGTTTAATATAAGTCATTTTAAACCATTTACTAATCATTAGTTAAGTATTTTTGTGCAGACTCATCTAAAGTGTGAGCTATTTATACTTTATAAATGCTTTATAAATGTTTTGACTGACCAGTGTAATTGCTCACAAAAAGATGGACATGACATTGGTAGACATTCCAGCAGTACCTGATGCTCCTTAAGGTCTCAAAATGGCCACGAGAACATATCAATGGTTAAACAACAAGGCAACAGTTAACATGTCATCCCCCACAAATGATGCAACGCCCGCCTTGGGCAAATTTGTGTAATTTTGTAAATTCCGGATTTCTATGGCAAGACGCATCATTTACCCACGTTTCATCAGAATCGGGCCAGTGGTGTCTGAGATATCGTGTGACTCATATCCCRGAGCATGTGTGCCAAATTTCATCACTCTGGGTCAAACAGATCAAGTGATAAAACATGTGCCTGTTATAGTGCCACCGTGAGGTCGATGTGGATGTTCTTGCATATGTTGAGTTTCGACAGTGTTTGCAACATGTGTACCACATTTTGTTACAATACGAATATCCTATACTGATTTATATGCATTTACAGTGCATTCGGAAAGTATTCAGACCCCTTCCCTTTTTCCACATTTTGTTATGTTACAACCTTATTATAAAATTGGTTCAAAACAAAAATCCTCATCTACACAAAATACCCTATAATGAGAAAGTGAAAACAGATTTTATAAAAATGGAAATACCTTATTTACATAAGTACTCAGACCCTTTTCTATGAGACTTGGAATTGAGCTCAGGTGCATCCTGTTTCCATTGATCATCCTTGAGATATTTCTACAACTTGTTGGAGTCCATCTGTGGTAAATTCAATTGATTGGAAATTATTTGGAAAGGCACACACCTGTCAATTATTTTATTTTTTTATCCATTATTTCACTAGGCAAGTCAGTTAAGAACAAATTCTTAGTTACAATGACAGCCTAGGAACATTGGATTAACTGCCTTGTTCAGGGACAGAATGACAGATTTTTACCTTGTCAGCTCAGGGATTCAAACTAGCAACCTTTTGGTTACTGGCCCAACACTCTAACCACTAGGCTACCTGCCGCCCCACAGAAGGTTCCACAGTTGACAGGTGCATGTCAGAGCAAAATCCAAGCCATGAAGGCGAATTAATTGTCCGTAGAGCTCCTAGACAGGTTTGTGTCGATGCACAGATCTGGAGAAGGGTACCAAAAAATGTCTGCAGCATTGAAGGTCCCAAAGAACACAGTAGCCTCCATCATTCTTAAATGGAAGAAGTTTTGAACCATCAAGACTCTTCCTAGAGCTGGCTGCCTGGCCAAACTGAGCAATCGGGGGAGAAGGGCCTTGGTCAGGGAGGTGACCAAGAACCAGATGGTCACTCTGACAGACCTCCAGAGTTCCTCTGTGGAGATGGGAGAACCTTCCAAAAGGACAACCATCTCTGCAGCACTCCACCAATCAGGCCTTGATGGTAGAGTGGCCAGATGGAAGCCACTCCTCAGTAAAGGGCACATGACAGCCCACTTGGAGTTTGCCAAAAGGTACCTAAAGTACTCTCAGACCATGAGAAACAAGATTCTCTGGTCTGATGAAACGAAGATTGAACTCTTTGGCCTGAATGCCAAGCGTCACGTCTGGAGGAAACCTGGCACCATCCCTACGGTGAAGCACGGTGGTGGCAGAATCATGCTTTGGAGATGTTTTTCAGAGGCAGGGACTGGGAGATTAGTCTGGATCGAGGGAAAGATGAACGGAGCAAAGTACAGAGAGATCCTTGATGAAAACCTGCTGCAGAGCGCTCAGGACCTCAGACTTGGGCGAAGGTTCACCTTCCAACAGGAAAACGACCCTAATTACACAGCCAAGACAATGCAGGAGTGGCTTCGGTACATGTCTCTGAAAATCCTTGAGTGGCCCAGCCAGAGCCTGGACTTGAACCCGACTGAACATCTCTGGAGAGATAGCTGTGCAGTGACGCTCCCCATCCAACCTGACAGAGCTTGAGAGGATCTGCAGAGAAGAATGGGATAAACTACCCAAATACAGATGTGCCAAGCTTGTATCTTCTTACCCAAGAAGATTTGAGTCTGTACTCACTGCCAAAGGTGTTTCAACAAAGCACTCAGTAAAGGGTCTGAATACTTATGTAAATGTAATATTTCAGTCTTTTTTCCCCCTTTTTTCCCRCTGTTTTTGCTTTGTTATTATGGGTTATTGTGTGTAGATTGATGAGGAAAAAACTTTTAAATCATTTTTATAATAAGGCTGTAACAAAATGTGAAATAAGTCAAAGGGTCTGAATACTGTGTTCACTGTATGTGCCAGACCACGCCCTGTGAATGTTTATTGGTCAATAACGGCTCTGTTGTTTTAGGTACAAGTCTGGAAAATATTGTGTTGAGACCTTTGTCATAGATGCCACATATCAAGTTTTGTGCAGATCGYTCAAAATTCATCATGGCGTCCCTGAGGCAAATTTGTAAACTTGTCAGGAGTGTGACTTTAGGTCACACGGGGTAAGTGTACATTTTCAAACTCTTGTTATATAATTTTGTAAATGCCGGAWCTCTATYGRAAGACYRGTCATTCACCCAAGTTTCGTCAAAATTGGGCCTGTGCTGTCTGAGATATCGCGTGTGACTAAGGTACAAACGAACTAACGTTGTCACGCCTGCTCTCCCTCTCTGGRGCTCGAGGGCGCCAGACTGCCTGCATTACGCACACCTGTCACCATCGTTACACGCACCTGCGCTTCATCACCGGTCACCATCACGCGCAGCAGCGCGTCATTGGACTCACCTGGACTCCTTTAATTTGTTGATTGCCTGCCCTATTTATGTCTGCTGCCCTGTGTGTTCCTTGTATCAGCATTGTTGTCGTTTCCCCTGTCCAGACGCTGTCCGTATTCTGTTCCTGTTCTGTTTCATGTGCGTTATTCATTAAATGTTCACTCCATGTACCCGCTTCTCGTCCCCGGCATCTGTCCTTACAAACGTACTAACATACTAACGGACGGAGACAGATCCACAATCCCCTCCCCAATTTCATCATGGGCGACAATAAGCACACAATACAGAGGATGTTTAAGAAAGTATATTGAAAATTGTATTCCAAAACAGTCACACTGTTGTAATAGTGTGATGTGTAACTTCAGACAAACTCTATGCTGAGTAAAATAGTCTGAAAAATGCTAACATAAGCGTTTCTTGGCAGTGACTTTTCTACCAAAATGAAAGTGTGGATTGTAGTCACTCCTTAGAGTAGTCTAATCTCGGTTAAGCCAAAACTAAAATTGTGCCTAATTTGGTCAGCAGCGTGATTAAGTTCTAGGTCAATAGGTATTAGAAATTGGGAGTTCAGGTTTGCAAAGTCTCCACCCTTCGCAGAAGGGAACTCTTAGCCAAAGCCGGAACTCTATTGGAGGAATAGAAATGCCATTCTTCCATGAGAAATTCCATAATTTTGTGTTTTTTTTATGATGTTGGAAAACACAGTCTCAGGCACCGCTCCAGAATCTCCCATAAGTGTTCAGTTGGGTTGATCTGGTGACTGAGACGGCCATGGCATGTGGTTTACATTGTTTTCATGCTCATCAAAGCATTCAGTGACAACTAGCGCCCTGTGGATGGGAGCCTTGTCATCCTATAGGAGCATAGCCATGGTATCCAAAATAATGTCCTTCTCAGCATTTTTATACATAACCCTACGCATAATTGGATGTTAATTGCTTAATTAACTCAGGAACCACACCTGTGTGTAAGCACCTGCTTTCAATATACTTTGTATATCTCATTTACTTAAGGGTTTCCGTTATTTTGGCAGTTATATAACATTTCTACCTTAATCACATATCAGTAGTAATGAAGGAATAAACATCCACTAGAGAAAAACTTGGTGGTCCGGCCAGCTGTTGTGTAAAGGCTACATCTCCCTGTTAAATGTTTTATTTAATTAACATTTTTAACTWGGCAAGTCAGTTAAGATCAAATTCTTCTTTACAATGACTCCTAGTAACAGTGGGTTAACTGCCTTGTTCAGGGGCAGACCGACAGATTTATACCTTGTCAGCTCGGGGATTCGATCTAGCAACCTTGCGTTCGTGAGGTTGACAACATTAGCAAAACATTCACATTACAACCCTTCATCAAGTCCTTGCAACAGTTGCACAACAGTTTTTCTAAATAAAATGTTAGATATATTTCATTTAACATCCTGTGATGTGTGTTTTATTCTTTAACAGCTTCTACCCCCAAGCCATCAGACTGCTGAACAATTAATCAAATGGCTACCCGGACTATTTGCATTGACAACCTCTGGTCAATTAACACCTATGGTTCACCTATTTACCGTTTTTCTGTCTTTTCTTCTCAGTCACTGACATGGTCTCCCCTGCTAGCTACCTGATTATTCCAGACCACTTCCTCAGACTTCAAATCTTCCCTGTGTCCTCTTGTGCTCCCAGGCTTTTAGCAGATTACAGGTAGGGAAGAGTGAGATAAATTGAGCCACGGGACAGGGTAAGTTAAGCTGCCTACAAAAGGAAATATTACCACTACCTTTTTAAAGCCGTGTTTATCTTTATTTCCAAAACACAATTGAACACAATCGCAATTACTTTTCTGTCTTTGAATAATTTTAAGCATCTTTTAACACAGTGAAAGGATGCACTTTCATGCTCGGTTTAGGACTTTATATTGAAACGTAGAGACCCCAACTGATGTATAAAACAATCTTAAAATGATCTACTTTGGTTAAGATACAAGCATCATGGAACATCGAACACAATAAATTATTTGGAATTGGTGAAAATTCGTTTTTGCAACCTAACTTGCTTACCATTTTTCACATGTGGTTTCTTCCTTCACAGACTCCATGAAATGATGACCTCTTCCTAAATATTTGGTCAAATTATTAATTTACTCCACTCTCCGCTAAATGGGTTGTCCCTCCCCTGGAGCCTCTGTCACTGAAATATGGATGTCGTTTGAAGCACTGTAGCTGGCCCCAACCCCGCCGACGCAGAGGTAACATGTTCGGGGTATGAGGGAGATCAATCAGTCTGCTAGGGTTATCAACCCAGTTCATCATGTCTGCCAAACCTCCGCTCCGACTCAGTTGCCCTAGATTGCTATCCTCAGGTCATTACTTGCCTTTTGCTGTCTTTCCTTGTCTTGAAAATGCTGATGCATAACTGTGCACTGGTGCGTTAGCAAATGAATACGCTAATAGTATAGTAATAGTTGTAGGTGTAGTCATTCATACATACAGTAAACACAAAAACCACACACACACAATGCCGCAGAAGTTAATAATGACTTGGATGATGTACTGCACATACAGTAGTGCTGTAATACCATCTGAGGGAGCCACTGACTTCAGTCTACATTATTTGTTAACGCCACAGATTTAAGAAGCTATTTCTGACACCGTACACTCAACTTCACAAGAGTGACTTTCTTTTCCGGCCCAGCAGTCAGTGAGGGGAACTGCCAAAAGCTCAGTCAGTCAATCAGATAAAATGTTCTCTTTTTTCCCTTTAGGTCATGCACGTAGTGAGCTTTTCATTCGGCACTACTTTGCAGTTGCCAGGCAGGGTTTTTCAAGCCCGGCCCTGGGGACTAGATGATGACTAATGGGGCCATGTTAAAGTGACCAGAAGAGGCAGCTGGCGAGGATGAGAAGTAGTCAGGCCCTACACATTATCAACCAATCTCTGCTGAGCCAGACTAGGCGGGGGTGACTGGAAGGGACAAACCCACAGGAAATACATCATCATTGACTGACCCTGGTCACGTCCACGACAGCGGCTCGCGCCTTATATGGACATGTTGGAGACGTGATATTGATTGGTGAATAATCGGTGGTGTAAAATAGATTTTTACAATGTATTTTGATTGTTATGTTCACTGAATTTCCATGCAGACTTCAATGTAGTTTCAATGTAGTAAAAATGAAAACCTATGACGTCAAAATGGACTCCAAGTCTCTATTTCCATAAGCATTACTGTTGATTTCAATATGCTATTGGGGATTGGGAGCCTCCAGATTGAATAAAGAAGCAGGGGTTTTCATTTGCCACAATTGATGTTGCTAGGTAGAGCACACCTGCCCCCACGTTTTATCTACAATGTTTAATATACAGCCAGCCACTTTTCCAGCTGTGGCTCTGTCCCCCTGTGTGCTGATTTTGTTTTCCCCTCCTGCTTGCCTTATTGAACCCCCTGTTGTCATCGCTGACAGGCAGATCTAAGTCATTAGTAATTGTTTTGTGGTTCCCTCTGCCGATTATTATGCTTGCCTGACAATCATTTCTGTGAGTGATTTCAACACTTGCTCCCACTAGGTAAGCCATCAAGGCTAATTGCAACTTGGGGAGCCTGGTTGCTCTCCCTCTCTTAGGACTTACTGGTGGTTTCCTATGGGTTTGGTGTTGTGGCTTTGTGGGATGTTTCATTAAGGGCATTACCATGGTATCTCCCTTTTGTAATGATTGTTCTGATGGACATATTTATTAACTATATATACAAAAGTATGTGGACACCCCTTGACATTAGTGGATTTGGCTATTTCAGCCACATCCGTTGCTGACAGGTGTATAAAATCGAGCACACAGCCATGCAATATCCATAGACAAACATTGGCAGTAGAATAGCCATACCAAAGAGCTGTGCTTGTGATTCTGACAATGAACAAAGCGAGGTCCGTACAGAAATGGTTTGTCGAGGTTGGTGTGGAAGAACTCAACTGGCCTGCACAGAGCCCTGACCTCAACTCCATCGAACACTAATGCTCTTATGGCTGAATGGAAGCAAGTCCCCGCAGCAATGTTCCAACATCTAGTGGAAAGCCTTTCCAGAAGAGTGGAGGCTGTTATACTGTAGCAGCAAAGAGGGGACCAAACTCTATATTAATGCCCATGATTTTGGAATGAGATGTTCGACGAGTAGGTGTCCACATACTTTTGGTCATGTAYTTTATCTTTATATATTTACATACAACTTGTGAGGGAAATAATGTATATTTTCATATTTTAAAATCAAAACATTTACTAAAGAGTAAAAGCTTCTCAATCTGAATACAGAAGTCCCTTCAACAGCTCAACCGTGTTATGTCTCGATTTAAAATAAACTGCCATGTTTGATTTTGTTCACATGAAAAACAGGCCCAGTCCCACAGTCACACCCTTTACCTGCCTTCCTCCCCAGCGGAAGTCACAGACGGCCATTCATAGTGACTTGGTGAGAACGGCAGGTGTGGGAATCATTTAGATTTTAGAAACCCTCCCAGTTTGCCTGGGCCCTTATTCAACATTAGTCTGCCCAAGCTGCTACCCATTGTGCCTCCCTCGTGGCGGACAGCGGAGCAGAGGAGCATGGGAGCAGGGTGATTATAGCATTAAAAACCGGTGACTGAGCAGAACATAAGTTCCAGCTGGTGAGAAAGACCGGGCTGGATAGAAGGAAGGGGGAACCAGAGGCTGTACTGTTCCCACAGGAAAAAGCAATCCAGTACAGAGAGACCTGTCAGACCACACTGTGGCTCCCATCTGTTCCTRATCTCCTCCCTTCGCAACTTCTCTGTCGCTCCTCCTATGGGATATAGTTGTCTGTGGGGAGGCTTTCTCAGTGCCTCTGTGTTTTGGGGTTTGGGGGACTACCTTGGTGCTAGCCAGTTATTTCTGATGCAGGTTAACTTTCATGGCATGGAAAAGAACAGAAATGCACTATTGTTACTGGAAGCTTGGAAAATGTTGARGTCATGTCGAAGGCTCCACTGAACTCACGACAGGTCTACACTAGGAACGATTGTTGAAAATCTGCCATGTGCTTCATACTATAATATTGTTTTGTTTAATACATTCCTGACATTCCAAAGTGATATACTCTGCCCCCCCGTTTAGTTCCACTGTCCAGGTGTACGGCTCTCTGCGTCTACCTGCGTCAATGCCACATACTCCAAACCTGGCCACTCTAAGATCAAAGCTCAGGGGGTGTTCCCACTCAGGGTTGGGTATCATGGGAGAATGACCCTGAGGACAGCGTGGATCCACCTGAGAGAATAGGAGTGATCAGTCAGTGCATTCTACAGTCCAGTCCCCACTGTAAAGACTGACCKCAGTGGACGGGACTGGACAGACCGTGTCTGACGGCTCGACTCCCAGTCACACCTGAGCTGCAGACTGTAGCTGGGTCTCTGGGTCTGCATAGTGGGGGGCTCCAACGGGTGGAGGTAGCATGCCATGTAAATGACTCAGTTGTCATATTTTATATGAATGTATAGGGGAAGTTGGCAATATAGTAGTTTGCATTATTTCTGTTTAACACAGTGCATCATTTTTGGAGCTCAGGTGCCCTTGCTATTGCTAATGACGCTCATTACTTCCCTACTGACAATATTTCTGGTGGAGTGGATCTTGGCAGAGTTGGCAGAGTTGTTACTAACAACTTCCATCACAAGTGTGCGAAACACTATTGGAGAACTGGTCCATCTCTGGAAGCTGAAACGTCTTCGGAGGGGTCAGCGTGTCTGCCTTGCCCTCTGCTCTGTCCAGTTGAACACAGTACCTAAACTGAAGGTGCAGGCAATAAAGTGGAAACTCCTTTGATGTGATGCCCCACCCAGGGGCTTCTTCTCCCTCTCAGCAGACAATACATTCATTCATTACTGGACCCTGTCTGTCCCTTCTCTTCTACGCAGTAGCAGGCACTAGACTCTGCATGGGAAACTCTAATCTCAGGTCCTAGACATGCCTTTAAACTCCCACTCACCCCCTGGGGTGCTGAGGTGGTGGTTTGGATAGTCCAAATGAGTCACAGTAGCCTGCACATAGCCCTGCCTCCTCAGTGCCTGGAGCACCACGCCTGTCCCCTTCAGGTGAGTGGGTGGTTGGATTGTTGTGCGTGGGCTTGTCCTCATTCCTCTGCCCACCTCCTGCCACGGGAAAGGTGGATTTTGGGGGAATGTTGAGGGCATTAGTGTAAAATTTTGCATCCTCTGTGTTGGTATTTGGTGTTGGTATTATCAATTCAGAAAATGTCTGATCATGCCCCTATTSTAATACATCTTAAAAATGTGACTAAATGCAAAAAGTTATATTAAACATATGGAAATATAAAACATTGCTGGATGTATTTATCAACTATTCGGAGAAGGTGTAATTCAACTAAAATGACCACTATCATGGGTCATAAAACCCCAAACTTGCAACCAATTATTGGGATTGTATTCAAAGCAGTTTATCATCAGACACTAGGGCTTTGTTGTATCTTTATATAATCCCTTGTTTAGGCCTGAAGTGGAAAGAAAGGCTGGTTGGGAGCTAAGGAGCCCGTTGACCCACTTGACAAATGGTAGGGAGACAACAGTGAGGTTAAGGGACTTCTTAGCAGAGATGTTCATTAAGATATCCTTGTATGCATAACTTACTCACAACACGTTCCAGACTGTTTCTTCGGCTTGTCACTTTGATACCCACTAACTGTGATTATTTTCAAAAGTCCAAATAATCAGAAAGCGGATTTGCATTCTCTCTCTGTGTTAAATCTATTCACTGTGGTACATGCAGAGGCGTAAAATTCGAATTACTTTGAAGACTTTGATCTCTTTATCAATTCACTGAAGTAGTTCTGTCCTCGAGCTGTTCTTGTCTATTAATGTTCTGTATTATGTCATTTTTCATGTTTTTTGTGGACCACAGAAAGAGTAGCTGCTGCTTTTGCAACAGCTAATGAGGATCCTAATAAAATATCAAATACCACTTACAATAGACATGAGAGATATGCTTTTATATCATGTGATATCTTGTAGAATTGCTCAAGTCCTGGAGATAGAAAGACTAAAGTCCCCGACAGACCTTCATATTTCAACTTCTTCTCATCTTTCCCACTCTCTCTCTGCCACCAGGCCTGTTTACCTACCACTTGCCAAGTCTGAAGTCAGACCCACTGCACACACAGAGTCCCTGTGCGAGTGTACAGTTTCTGTTTTGACACCCACCCCTAATTACAGATGTAAATGATTGATCACCTGGATTTGGCTGCAGAGGATGGATTGTTGTGGAGCCCTTTTACCTGTCACATGACAGTTGTGTCCAAGTTCACGGAACCAAGCAGGGGGGAGAAAACAGATACCTACAAGACCCGCGAGCTGTTGGAGATGAAGTTCTCACCACCTGCCAATTGGACCAAAGGCTCTCGCCTATTAGTGGTCTTCCAAACCCTAGCTGCACGGGTGTCGAGGGATATCTGTGGCTCTTTGTTAGGTCTAATCCCGCGCCATTCTTCGACCGAAGCCCACGGCCTCCAGGTCTAAGCCAGGGTCTCTCACACCCGAAGAAGCAGGCTAGTGGAACGTGAACTCAATGTACTTTTGTGAAATGTGATTTGGCTAATTGAGTTTGGAGTGGCTGGTCTGAGTGCCTGGGGAGAGGCTCAGATGGATTGCGATGGAAGGTGGCGGAAGGTGGTGGTGGTGGTGGTGGTGGTGGGGAACCACTGCTTTCTCTCAAAGGGCAATACAGGTGGTAAAACCAGCCCTGGTCTGAATCTCCAGGTGTTTTCCCTTCTCAGCTCCAATTAAGATGTTTACTGAGGGGCCTGGTCACGAATACATCTTGATTAATACAAAACACAGTCGTCTTTGCTCGAATGGTTAAGAAAACAAATACAGCTGTGGTGCCCCTCCCCCCAATCTGAGGGTGAGGGGAGGGTTAACCCCAATCTTCTCCTCTGCTCTGTCTGCCTGGGCCTGGCACATATGGGGTTGTGCAGCTGCAGCATGAGCCTCCATTGATCGTGGCTGGCTGGCTGGAGGGAGATAGATTGGAGGGGAAATGGCTTAATTTCCCTCACTCTCACTGCTGGAATGCGAATAGCTCTCCACTACTACTACAGGAGAGCCCCATACCAAAGAACCTGAAATTCCCTATTTGTTGTGCTACAATAGGAAGCTTGGTGTCAATGTTGTGGTGTATGAGGTGGCCTCCTGTCCTATTATCCTATGGTCTGTCTTGTCTCTACATTGAACTGAGTATAGAACCTGCAAATGTGATTTGAATTCTCAACATATAAGGTGGCTGTTTCTACCCCTGTACATCAAACGCTGCGATGGCATTTTAACCTACCGGTGCCTTCTCCTCTGGTCGTCAACCGATGGTCAATCAGATCAACAGCGAAGGGTCGTGACTCAACATAGATGGGCTGAGATGAAAGAGTTAAACGGCGAGGCGTACGTCTCCTGCGGTACTTTGATCTCTCCCTCAGGTAACTCTTTCATACCCATCAATCTAGACTTGGAGTTGATGGCTGGGCTGCTCTGTCAGAAAAGGCGTGTTCAGACCTAGAACACCCCCCCCACTTCCCTCTTTGAAGGAACAGTAAGGTGAGGTGATATGTTCTGAATCCTCTGAACTAGCACGTTTTATTTTATTTGTATTTATTTATTTAACCTTTTATTTAACAACAAACGGTGTTGATCTCAAGTAAATAGAATGATAATCAGATGCAATTTAGCTGTTAGTCATGCTTTTCGTGGGAGAGAATGTTTTAGACTGCTCTGGACTCTCCCCAAAAATGGGTTTGTGAGAGCTTGTTCAAAAGATAATAAAGTACACACTTTGCTTCAAGCCCACTATGTCAGTTAAGAACATAGTACCGGCCTACAATAGTGAACATCATGAAAGAAAAACAACAACTGACGTAGGTCAAGAATGCAGGAAGGGAAAACGAGAGGGCGTGTTTTTGAGGTTCAAAGATGGTACAAGCGAATGACTGAGCCTTTGATGTGTTCTGGCAGCTAGACCTCAGACAGACCGACTTAGACAATCTGAGCACCACAGCCCTTTTAAATCTCTCTATCGTCCTGGCCCCAGTAGTCTCTCCCCCTCCAGTGACAAGCACTTTAATATGACAAGGTTAAACACCTGAAGCAGTTCAGCAAAATGGCTGCTGCGGAGCAAGGGTTAGAGGTCAGGAGGGCAGCTTTTAACACTGTGCTCCTTGGCATATCATTATGGCCGTTATGGACCTTTTATGGTCATGGTTCTAAGTGGTTTCACTTTTCATCTGTGTGGGGAATATTTGATATTATAAAGTACACAAACACATATGCGCATATAAAATAGAGATATTGAGCCATAACAACTATCAGAATTTCAATATTTGCTCTGTAGTAGATAGTTAAGATGATTAGAACATTTTTGTAGTGTATTTCTGGTAGTGCAAGACAGCAGATATCATTCCACCTGTTATTATAATGTTATTCACCGTGGTTATATAACACAGTAGACACGATTGTATCGTGGTTTATCATTTATGTTGACCAAAGTGACATTTGGTTCTTGAGTTCACAGTAACTTACCTTCCTGTTGCTTATCACACATACCATATAAGTGACAATGACATGACTACCATGCAGAAACACTTTTGATATCAGTTTGACAGGTTTCCTTGTCTCCTCGCCGGGCAACGCGGTGTGTTATTCAATAGGCAGTAAGGACAGGCCGTGTGCTGTGGGGACTATTGTGTGGAACTTAAAACTTGACGTAGCTGGGGCTTCTTGTCAGCAGCGGAACTTGATCCTGTTGGTTTGTTCCCAGTGAAGAGCTATAATTAAGCAATAAGGCCCGAGGAGGTGTGGTATATGGCCAATATACCACAGCTATGGGCTGTTCTTGGATACAGCCCTAAGCCGTGGTACACTATATATACAAAACTATGTGGACACCTCTTCAAATTAGTGGATTCAGATAATTCAGCCACACCCGTTGCTGACAGTTGTATAAAATCGAGCACACAGCCATGCAATCTCCATATACAAACATTGGCAGTAGAATGGCCTTGCTGAAGAGCTCAGTGACTTTCAATGTGGCACCGTCATAGGATGCCACCTTTCCAACAAGTCAGTTCGTCAAATTCTGTCCTGCTTTAGCTGCCCCGGTCAACAGAACGGGACCGGCGAGTGCTGAACCTACCGAGTTCCAAACTGCCTCTGGAAGCAACGTCAGCACGAGAACTGTTTGTCGGGAGCTTCATGAAATGGGTTTCCATGGCCGAGCAGCCACAAGCCATGCGCAATGCCAAGCGTCGGCTGGAGTAGTGTAAAGCTATTGGACTCTGGAGCAGTGGAAATGGGTTTGGCAAATGCCAGGAGAACGCTACCTGTCCGAATGCATAGTGCCAACTGTAAAGTTTGGTGGAGGGTGAATAATGGACTGGGGCTGTTTTTCATTGTTCGGGCTAGGCCCCTTATTTCTAGTGAAGGGAAATCTTAATGCTACACCATATAATAACATTCTAGACGATTCTGTGCTTCCAACAGTTTGGGGAAGGCCTTTTCCTGTTTCAGCATGAAAATACCCCTGTGCACAAAGCGAGGTCCATACAGAAATGGTTTGTCGAGATCGGTGTGGAAGAACTTGACTGGCCTCAACTCCATTGAACAGCTTTGGGATGAATTGGAAATCCGACTGTGCTAATCGCCCAACATCAGTGCCCGACCTCACTACTGCTCTTGTGGCTGAATTTCAAGCAAGTCCCTGCAGCAATGTTCCAACATCTAGTGGAAWGCCTTCCCAGAAGAGTGGAGGCTGTTATAGCAGCAAAGGGGGGACCAACTCCATATTAATGCCCATGATTTTGGAATGAGATGTTCGATGAGCAGGTGTCCACATACTTTAGGTCATTTTGTGGATATTGGCCATATACCACAAACCCCTGAGGTGTCTTATTGCTATTATAAACTTGTTACAAACGTAATTAGAACAGTAAACATAATTGTTTTGGTCATACCTGTGGTATACGGTCTGATATACCACAGCTTTCAGCCAATCAGCATTCAGGGCTCGAACCACCCAGTTTATAAAGAGCGGGATTTGACCCTGGGGCAGTCAGTTAGTCTTCATATCACATTGACTCTAAACACACAGATAGTAATACTGCATATAGCTACAGTAAGAAAGATTATCACATGTCGAAGATCTTAAAGAGTTGTCTGCTAGGCCACTGCATACATCTGTCTTAAACACAGGAAGTGGGAATTTCCAACGTAACTTGATTAAACATCATTTCACATACTATAGTTCTGGATGGCTTGATAGAACTTAATGTATTTGAGGAACATATATTTTTTTCTGGTGCTATCATCCACCCCCATAGCCAGCCGTCCTTGAGGTGAGACAGATTGACTTGTCCTGTCCTTGTCATCCGGACAGATGTCTTCCTCCATCTTCAAAGACCCCATCACCACAGACGCTTAAACCAACGCTTATGGAACCCCTACTGTTCCCTGTGGACCACAAAGGGGGCGGTCACATTACCATTAGCTAGCTAGGTAACCTCAGAAGGATAATCCGTGGACCTGGTAAACCGGTCTTAACAGAGCCTACTGTCTTTACCTGGCAACACAGAGCAACCTCAAGCCGCGCGGGATTGTCTGTTGATTGGGTCTGCACGTGTTCCCCCAGTCCAAGTCCCCTGGGCCATTCATCGTTCTCCAGCTGGAGTGTGTTCATATCCGTCTGTTGTCTCAACTGCTCTGTAACGAGGATACAAATAAGGGGGAATGAAAAATGGGGAAAGTTACGAAATACTGAGTGTTTTAGTGTACAGTATGCTCTGCTTGTGCTACCTAACACCAGTAGCTAAATACTGATATACTGATATAAACCTCTATAATGATATATAACGATTAGTTAAAAACGGTCTGTTGTCCTCTTTGTTTGCCTTCTCATTGTCCTGGAGGACTGGGATTCTTCAGATGTATCTTGTAGGCTGCGTAGATGCCTCCTCGATGTCTATAAACAAACAGTTAACAGACATGCCACCCTTCCTGCTGGCGTGACCTCAGCTGAACCACGTTGCAACCTCAGAGTCACAGAGCCTGGATTGATTCTCAGTTTCTCAGACAGACACCCCACTGATCCAAGCCAGACACCCAGGCCACCACCTCTCCTTATATTCAAATATACCAGCCGCCACTGGCACAGGGTTGGATTTAAGATTTACAGTGGAAAAAGTGTTGAGCTGGTGTGTCTGGAATGTGTGTTGGGTCTGGAGTTTTGCGAGGAGTGTGAGAAAACAACAGAGTGTTGTAAATACTGAGGGTAGTCCCAGCCCCAGATGTGATGCAGGCATTGAGAGAGATGGCTGCTGCAACCCAATCCAGTGCTACTGGGGTCCCAATGGCAGTCCATCACCTCTCTCTTGCGCTCTCTCGCGCTCTCTTTCCAGCTCTCCCTCCTCGCTGTTTGGATTTACTGAGACAGACTTCTGACGCTCTGATTTATTACTTCTGATTAATAATTTGTCTTGATTTCACCTTTCTTTTGTATTTGTGGGGTTTATAAAGGCCCTATGATAACATGAAACAAATGACAACGTCTGGAAAATTCAAATTAATTTGCAATTCTCTGTAGCCTTATTTTACATCATTTAGGGTATTATCTCCGGAAACCGGATTTTCTCTAGTGTGGCTATTCTATAATGCAATTAGTTATTTCATTATGGCTATTCAGTAGATTATAAATTCATTAGATTGTGTGCATGCGTTTGTATATGCGCTTGTGTATTGTAGATGTTTGGCCTCTGCATGCCATTGTGCCTAACAGAATCCAGAAGGATATTCGGGTAGGCTATAAGCTGCGGGCCTTTACGCAGCCAATCAATTACAAATGTAAATCCGTCAGTGGTGAGGTGCGTTGCTTAAACGCTCTCCTCCCTCTGTTTTCTGGCAACAATTACTCCAATGATGAATTCAAAGCTTTGGCCAAAAACCAGACGCACATGGTTTTTCCCAGTCACGTAGAGCGGTATTCAGCCACTCGTCAGTCAGTTAGGTTTGTAGACTAATTATAGGTCTATTTCCCCCTCTTTCTCTCGATGCAGGTGCTTGGTCGGGGGTCCTGCTGTTGGTAGCGAGCTCCGAACCGAATCCGTCATGTTGCTGTGGGTAAAATTATGCCATGCTAGGTCTATTTGGTCCAGGCCGCATGAGTTAGTCGTTCATGAACAATGGAAGGTTGATTTATTCGACTTCAACAGGTTACGTTATTCCTTTTGGTCATAAATCTCAATAATGTAAAGTTTGAATAATTTACTTAATTAATTCAAATATTCATTAATTAATTGTATAAAATTGTATAATTGTATAAAATAAGGCTAAATCTTTTTTTTATATATCTGCAAATAATCAATTTAAGCATATTTCTGAAAGCTAAAATTAGCCTTTGCGTGATCTGTGTATTTGTTTCTGTCTGGTTATGACTCTTTGTTTCTTTTTGAGATGATTTTCTGCATTTATTATTTTATCTAATGTTTCGTGTTGTATAAATGTATATTTGTATATTATGCCTACAAAATAATAACGTTGTATCAAATGAAGGGGGCAATAATTGCACTACTGGAACTACAATAAATCCTGAAATTATGTTTACATGTCTTTTCATTTGCACAGACGTTTTACCTTAATTTTGAGTGCACAAAAACTATATGAATATGTGCTTGCGTTCATAATACACAAGTTCTACTGGTTATTACACTGGTTATTATTACTGGTTATTATAGGCTACTATCCCACTGGGCCCTGAAGTCAATTCAAAGTCTATTCCACTTTGGTTAAACATTTCATTGAAATGTCGTGGAAACAACATTGATTCAACCAGTGTGTACCCAGTGGGATGCATACATTATAGGAATACTTTTTATTAGTTTACCAATGTTTTCTTGAAACCATATATTTTCTAAAATAAAATAAAAATATTGTTTCCCATAAGCTTGGGCCACTTTTTTTAATCAGCCAAATAATAGTCCTTTCAATTTATGTGTCCAATGAGTCATACTGTAGGTTGTAGTAACATGATATGAGTATGTTAAGTGTTACTTATAAGTGGCTTAGGACTGTGAATGGCTCTGTAAGAGAGAAAGAACAATGCACACCAGAGATATTCATTGTTCACAGAATAGCCCCAGCCCTCAAACAGCCTCAGAGGAAGGACCTTAGAGATAGATAGAGGATCCTAAGGCCCAAAAGCCAGTTTTTGCATGGGCAGCGCCATTGGGGACTTTCACCATTTTGAAGTAGTTAACTGGGTGTGACTTCCTATGGGTTAAGGAAGGACGACATAATATTTTTTTTTTAAGTATTGTCACATACACTGGAAAGGCGTAGTGAAATGTGTTGTTTTACAGGGTCAGCCATAGTAGTACGGCGCCCCTGAAGCAAATGAAGGTTAAGTGCCTAGCTCAAGGGCACATCAACACATTTTTCACCATGTCGGCTCACGTATTCAAACCAGCGACATTTCACTTACTGGCCCAATGCTCTAAACGCTAGGCTACCTGCCAACCAACCAGGTAATCAGGAGGGATCAGCCAATGAAAACATTCCACAACTGCAGGTGGCAGTAAATTGCCAACCATGGCTTTATAACTGTTCAGACAACACACTATAGGTAGCAGTATGCACCCTTTCAGTTTGTTTATTAACTCATTGAAGTAGTAGAAGAAGAAAATGGACTACTTAAAAATGGAGATGGTCTCAATGGCGCTGCCCATGCTCTCAGAGGCACCATAATGGGACATATACATACACATGTCTATGGGAAGGACCCGTCAGAAACAACATGGCTGGAATGACAGTGATGGGATAAGCACACAGACATTAGCGTTCTTCTCAGTCAAGGGGTGCCAGAAGGAGAGATTATGGCGTCCATCCTCTGTGGCATAAACTCTTCTTCTGTTTTGTTTTCTTTCCTAGGGCGAGAACATGAATGGAAAATAGCAAATCCACCTGTCTACAGTGGTATGTGCACTGTAATATGTACTGTACAGTATGTCAAATAGTCCAGTTCTGGGATAGACGTTCTGATATTCCTGCCTCAAGTATAACTACAAAAACATAATATTACCTGTTAAAATTAAATCAAATATTTTACATAGATTTTCTATAATTGCAAATGTATTTTGGGTGCCATTTAACCATAGGAGAATATACAAAAAAAGCTTTTATTTGCCACAATGAATTAGCATTTCAACTTCATGTGGAAAACGGATACACGTGACGCGGATAATCTCCATTTTCTTTGTTGCTCTGATCGGATCCCATGCGTCCATGATGTTCTGTCAGGGGCAGTGGAGTGTCAGTCACTCTAACACCAACTAGGCCTCAGTCCTCTAACAGAGCCCTGCTTGTAAAACATGACGTGCCCACGGGGGAGATCACAGCCACAGCATTGCATGAGAACGCGCACTTGATTTTGTAAATGGGCAATGCTGTCACTCTGTATCAGTGCAGCGTGATGGACAAAACGGACTGACACACACACCCATGCCCGTGCGCACCATGTGGGCTAGGAAGACGCCAGTGAGTCTGGGCCTTGCTCCGGAGTATTGTTATTAAAATGTTCCATTGCGTGTATTAAGACAGCCACAGCGAGGACACGTTCCAGTGCTATGACTGCAGGGCTCGCCTTTGTTCTTCTCCCCTAATGCAGACATAATTACAAGCCTTAAAGAGCGTCTACCTTTCCTTTTCTCTCTCTCACACGTCCGCCCCACACCCTGGCCCTCACCCTGCACGATTACGACAGACATTCAGATCAGGGTTTAGCCATTGATTGAGCAACTACGTGCCTTATAAGCAGCGAGGTACATGTCCATAGGCCTTTATTTTCTGTTTCTGTTCATTTGGCCTATTGATCCGTTCATGTGTCAAGCTGTCAGTTTCATGTGCAGGAGTTCCATATTGGTTGTTCTCCTGTTTAGAGAATCCCGAGTCTAGGAGTAACACATAGTCTAGGAGTAGCACATGCTCATCTACCCAATGTGTACTGATCCCACAGTCTATCATTGTCTAGCTATTGCTTTAGTCGCAGGAAAACTCTTGCACTATATTAATTAACAGATTGAACAGATACTGTAGACAGTTTGCCATGTTATTGCTCCATTTTAGTGATGCCACAGGTCATTCTCAGGTCAATTCACCAAGGTTTCCTATTCGGAGGCCTTGTGTGGAGCTATAGCAGTGCTCGGTAACAAAGCCCCATGAATTTCAGCTTTGCTGTCATTTTTCTGACTTTAATTTTTCTATGATTTAATTTGTGGCTTTGTTCAGGCTGGTTGACTGAAGGCTCTCTTCTGTGTCAGAAGGAAAGGAGGAGACAAAGTCATTCCAGCCCTACCCCAGTGGTGGTGTACTCTACTCCAAGTAGGCCCAGGGAGGGATAGCACTGGGTAAGACTTGACCTAAATGAATGGGTCGTACACCAGCTTCACACTATATTTTACCAACACCCTCAGTTAACATTTTGACTATAATTAAGTTGAGGTACAGGCCAAATTTCCACTTTTTGTTTWAAAAAAAATATATATACACCTCTCATCAGCAGGGATTTCTTTTTTAAAACATTGATGAAGCATGTGTTGAAATTTTAAGATTGTAAATCTCTCTCGGACAAGGTGACTTTTGCAAATATATTTGCCTGTATTTACCCCCCAAAAAGTACATGCTAATTAGCCAAGCTTCACGTCAATCACCAGGGCCATGATGATCTGGACGAAACTACAGAATCGAGGAAAAGGTAAGAATCTCTGGATTAACTATCTAATGTTAGCTAAATTTGGTAATGAATAAATTGGCAAATTTTGTTTAATTTGACAATTCTGTGAACTGTCTTGGGCAAGTTTAGAAATGTACACAATAGCTGTTATCTAGCTCAGTCGTTCCCAAACTGTGGGGCGAGGGGTCGGCAGGGGGGCCTTGGAGAACTCAGTCCGGCTTTAAACTCGCTCTTGAAAGTTGTAATAGTAGAATGCACAAGGTGCAATTTCGGAGTTGGGCAGTGCATCGTCAGTTCATTGCATACCTTAAAGAGCTATTTATAACTTGTCAGAATGTCTCGATCAACTAGTCCATGTCAGCTAATGTTTTTTTTTTTTTTTTTGCTCATAGATATTGTTGTCATTTTTTAGTCACTCAAATATCACATAAATACACATTAGATATGGCAATATGTATAGAATTGCAAAGAAATGTGCTTTAAAACGGCAACATTTGCTTTGTACTCCATGACAAAATGTGTTGAACTGCAAGATATAAGCTTTAAACCTGAAAGAAAAACTGAACAATTTGTGTCATGAACAGTGCTTGACCCCATAGAATTAGGGGTTAAATGAATTGGTATTCACACATTTGTTTTTGAGGTAGAATTGCTGTCATGTTATTGATTCCACATTACAAACCTTATTTGCTCCTTGTCTCTTCCAGAACCAATGGGTGTGCCGAGTCTTATCACCTCTCAACTAGGTAAGCTGTTTCAACCTGGAACCGTATTCTCCTGCTTTGGTCTGTTTCAGTCATTGCAGTAAGTCCTGAAGATCAGAAGTGTGTGAAGGGTTTTGTCCCAATCCAGCTCTAACACATGACTTAAATAATCAACTTAATGAATCACAACGATAGGCTATGATTTGTTATCGGGTATGAGCTGGGCTGGAACAAAAGCTTAAACACACTCCTGACATTCAGATCTGGATCTAGGGGAGTATTAGATTGTATTGATATATAATGCATGCTCCACTCTCAAGTTGAAATTGAACTTGTTCAAGGTGGCGGCTGCTAAGAAGAAGGGAGCAACAGGCCAGAAGACTGCAGCCAAGGCAGCACTGGTCCACACCTTCCCTGTCTGTTGGGTAAGTGAGTAGTATTGGTTGGTACTGTATGTGCCTTGAGGCTATTGTACTGGCCTGTGTGGTACAGTCTTTCATATGTGTAGTAGTTTGTCACATTGTACTGCTTAGCGTATTAATTGTGTCAACTTTAAATGTAATCTAAGCCACAGGTTGATCATGTCCTCCATTTTGTACTTGACCATTATAGATGCAGACCACGAAGATATTCAAGCAGCACTTTGAGAGCAAGCATCCCAAGTCTCCAATGGTCGTTTTACTGGTTGATGTGCAGGCCTACAGCTGCGGTAAGATTCATTCGCACACAGTATAGTGTAAACAACCATGCTGTCAGCAAAATGCTGTCCTCACTGTTTAAATTGTAGTGTGTATGTCTCAATGCTCTGATCACTCATCGTCTTTGATGTTGTGATTCACAGACACACGATGACCACGATTTGAATGCGGCAACTGAGACGGAATGACGTTGAGAGACACCCTGAGACCCCGAGTATGACTGGACATGGGAGGGCCAGATATTTGTGACAACGACCTAAAATGGGTGCAGAAGCACACCAGAACCCTATTTTATGTTTATGTTATGGCCAACCACCCCTTTAGCTACCCCTTATTCCACACCAGGGGTGCAACTTTCACTGGAGACGGGGGGACATTCCCCCCCACACATTCTGAAATTGCATTTAGCCCCCCCCCTTGTTTTATAATTGGAATGTGATACAAAATGTATGTGTTACACATCTTATCTCTATAAAGCCACCCTACCCTCATCCATTTTCCGTATGCTGTTTCCTTCAGTTGTTCTTCTCCTGATTTGATAACATCTAGACTCAGTTACACACTTCTAAGTGTTGTGGTGTGCTGTTTTTGCTACCTTTTTTTCCACCTGTGTAGTGCTGTCCTCCTGCTTATTCTGGGGTTCACACTGTATGCAGCGGTAAATGTGCTGCTTATAGTTGTCAGCAGCAACATGGACCTAAATTGACAAGAAGGGTGTTGATATAGCTGCATATAGGCATGGCATCCTTGTATAAAATCTGCTAAGTGTGCATTTCTGTTTCTCATTCTTCTGGAGTTGACCTAGTATTTTGTATTAAACCTACTTTACGCATCCAGTTGACTGTCCATTTGTAACTCACGCACCAAAAATCACGATATGTTGTTTTACATGTGTTATTTGTGCTGGTCTAATTCATGTAATGGAAAAGCAGAAGAATCTGTGCGCTCTTAGATAGTAGGCTAATAATAGTTAATATGATGCTCTTCGATGTCCCAGGTTTGTGGCATTGACGAAGAAATTGTTTCATCTTTACTTCAAGTCAGATGTTTATATGTTATGTATATTAGATTTAAAATATGTATTGAAAACAATGCAATTGTTGGAGTTCATGTGTTTGATGTGATTGATGGATGACTAGGTTCATTCTTGTCAAATAAATATTCTTAATAATTTATGATTAACTAGTTAGCTAGCTAGCTTCTTTTGCAGAAAACTAGACTATTCATTGTAAATATCTGACTGATACAGGTATTCTGTACAAGACACAAAACCAAATAGATAAATAAGCCAACAAATATTAGTTAAATTAAATTAAATATGGAACAGTATATAGAAATGTTAAATATATATTTCGTTTTGGATCAAGGCAGCTAGTAGCTAGCTAGCTGACAGCACAGGTGTCATGTGGGAGCTTGCAAGGATTTGTAGTCTTGCATGATGTCTACTTTGATGCTAATTAGCATTTTCGAAGCTGAGAGCAAATAGAGCTGACTATATTGATAAAGTTCACCTTGCCAGGGAAAGCCTACACAAAACACAGACCTTGTTTGAAGTGGTTCTAAAATCCCCTATAGGAAAAATGAATGGTGACAAAACGATTGGAACCATTTCCATGTTTGACTACTAGAATTATGACAACAACACTGTGGTACTCTATTAGTCTATGTCATGTTTGTTAGATATTTTGTGTATGTTTGTTATAGCAATGTTGAGATCACACAAAAATGTTTACAGACATCATTATTTTATTCCTTAATATAGTATTGGGGCCAAGCAAACAAAAACAACAACAAATCATGTATGTCGACTTAGATCATTATTTTATTTTTTAATTGCGTGACAATAGGCTACTTTAGAAATCTGGAAATTTCGAGAATAAAGTCGAAAAGTTGTATAGAGAAAGTCAGAATTTCCAAAATAAAGTCAAAATTGTGAGAATAAAGTCGGTTATATTTCAAGATTCAAGTAGGAAATGTTGGTTAATTGCTTGCATCCCTGGCTGCATTATATGACCTGGCTCTAGTAAGAAGGAAATCTTTGCTCRTTTAACACAAATAACCATATTCTTATAAGTATTAGGGTGAAGAGGTTATACTGCAGATTGGGTCTTTTCAGGAGGGACCACACAGACTTGGATGACGTTTTGGCGTTTGTGCAAAGTGAAATCAACAGTAATGTACGAAATACATGTTAGGAACTTAATCATTCCTACTCTTCAGACCTCACCCCTCCCCTAGTCAAGTATCAGCCCTGTGCTATGTGCTAGTCAAGTAGCACTACTCCTTTTCAACCATCACCCCTCCCTTAGTCAAGTACACCATTGTAATGGGGTTAGCCCAGATCCAGGAAGTGAAGTGGTTGTGTTTACATGTGGCGAGTTGAGGGCCAATGACATCCATATTAACTAACAACATTGTCATTGAAATGAATTTAATCATAGCTAATTATGACGATGCCCATTCATAATTGCCAGCTACATTTTCCCAGTCTTGTACCTCCACGTGTTGTTGTTATTGTTAATGTTGTTGTTGTCGGCTCTTAGCATGCATTTCGGCCAATGGAGAAGTTCATTATTGTGAATAAATTAGTGCAAGGGTGGGCGGTGAGAAGGATAACTGACGCTTGACGAGAGCATGCATGATAACTGACCAATGCAGGAGTGAGGAGGTTTGAAGAGGAGGGGTGCTAACTGACCAATGTAGGGGTGAGGAGGTTTGAAGAGGAGTGGTGACGCTTGACTAGTGCAGGATGATGCTTGACTAAGTGAGGGGTGAGGTCTGAAGGGAAGGAATGACCGAATCCTAACATGTATCCCGTATCTCTGTACTGTGCTCCGTACTGATTTCAGCTGTCGCATGGGATTATGGCTGAGAAATATATCCTGCTGTATGTACCCTAATAAAAATCTAAAAAGTTTTTGACTTTATTCTCGAAATATTATTTCTACTTCATTCTCGGAATTGAATTTCGATTTTATTCTGGAAATATTGCGACTTTATTCTGGAAATGTAGTAACTTTCGAAATGTAATTTTGGCTTTATTTTCAAAAATGAATAAAGGAGACACCCTTTATTTTGGAAGTATTTTGAGTTTTTGAAATACTACAGTGCAACCCTACAAAAAAGTCGAAGTACCACCCAGCACGTTTTTTTACTTCTCTTCACCTGGCCCTTAAAAGCTACTCTTCCATACTAATAATTTATGAAAGTAATTCAATAATAATGTCAACATTATACAAAATAACCTATAAGCTTCTTTCCAATGGATTTCCGTGTAGGCTCAGTAAAGGGTGGGATAATCTTGGCACTTGATAAAAGGGTGCAAAACGTATCCTTAATGACACGCGTTGCCTCTCATTAACAGCGGTTAGCAGTGGTTAGCAGCGAGGGAGCCTTTACCTTGTAGGCCACATAGGCCTACTGAGCCAAACGGTTTTATGATGGTTAATATCTAGGCCTAATGATAAAATTTGTGCATGCATCACGGTGCTGTCAAGTTGCGAGCTTTGCTGTGAGAGATGACAGAGGGACGTTCAGGGCAGTTTTATTCTTCCACCACCATGATGCTATCATGCTGACAACATTATGAATAGGAGGACCAAACATAGCCTAGACGATTTTCAATGTCACCTTGATGTGCATGAAAGGCTTTGCTAATACATGAGTTTGTTTTCAAACTTTAACTGGCGCCACGGTGAGAATTACAGCGGACTGACATATTCAAAGAGCTGTCAAACTGCTGAGATGGGATTAAGAAGCTGGTTTGCCTAGGGGGCAGGTAAATTCACCAGGATCCGATATTTATATCGTTCATTCGATTGAGTTTGAATTGGTCGTTCTTATTGGGATTATATCCTTTAAAAAAAACAGGTATAGGCCTAATACGATAACATTTCCATGACTGAATATTATAGTCATAACGTTTATTATTAGGGGTTATTTATAGCCAACTGTTGGTTATAATTTCGTAAAATACAGGATAACGAGCCATACCGTGAAATATGGTTGATAACGCATGTGCCATTTTATATTATTGTGTTAGTCCAATTAAGATCAACAATGCACCTGCCATGTTGTCATTAACATGTTATAACTGTCTATACTTTTTTTTTTAAATAGCCCATGGTTTAGGTTTATAATTTGACTGCCAGAATTTTTTTTATTTAATGTCTATAGCCTACATGGAAAATGCCAATTCCAATTGCAGGCCTGTAATGTCAACATAAAAAAACAAATAGCCTATATCTGCATCTACTCGAATGAGAGTAAAATATAAATATCCCTAGGCCTATACTACTCGTTCTTTTTGGAGTCTGATCGGTTGCAGTTTGCGGGCTTTAAGCCTATTGGCAACAAGTGACCCCTCAAACCCCAAATCCCTGCTTGTTTCAATTATACTTCTAAACCTTTGTGCTGTTTATGCATTGAACAGTTTTGGAAGCCTAATCTAAACAAATCGTATACCAAAGAATGGCTAATTACACATCATTTTACAAAGGAGGTCGCCTAATTGATTTGCAAAAAATATATTTTGCTAATCATTTTTTATTAAAAGTATGCGATTAATGAATAGCATTTCCACTTTGAGTTTACATGGAACGGACCTTTTACGGCAAAAATTGTTCTAAATGCCATTAGGCTATATTTAAATTATTCATTAAATATAATTCTGGACTTTCTGTTTAAAATAAGTTGTTTATTATGTTATGTAAATCAAGCCACGCACAGTGCACAAAATATTGTTCATCAAATCGTTTAAGTGACATTACATCCGTGGCTGAAGGAGTGCATTCAAAAACATATGTTAATGACCTTAATGAGTTTTTCCCTCAGGCTCGAGTGACATCGTAGGTACTCCAGACCAATCAGAGCGCGCGCTGATGGAAGGTAGTGGATTTGAGGCACACCGGGTCTACATGCAGGAGGTGTCTGGAGAATATTGTGAGGTGTAACCTACAAATGATGTGAAGAAGGATTGCCCTTTATTTCGTTTTTATTTAGTTTCACAGAGCCCTGGATATACATTTTCTTCGTTTGGAATACATTTTTTAATACAGGCAATGTTATTGACTTGATGTTGGATCCAGTTAAACTTTTCTTCGTTATCCGACATTGCTCAATGCATTCCTCTTTAGACCGACGGTTTTATGGACTTCTGTATTAGCTAATGATGTCTATGGGTTTCATGCCTGATCGTTTGAATGCTTCAGACCCCTCCAAATCTGCATTTTTAGAGTTTGGGTACGAGCACCCTGCGCACCAGCAGCATTCCCAAGGAATCTCTCACATCTACCCCGTTAATGGCTTACATTCTGCCGGACATTCTCAGCACGGTAGTCCCTTCTCCCCCAGCGCGTCCTCCTATGGCCGCTCCCTGGGCTACGCCTACCCCAGCGCGGTGAACACTCATCCCCCAAGTGCCTACATGCCCTACCAGCACAACAATCACAGTTTGGCGCACTCCAGATTAGAGGAGACAGGTACGTGTAACATCAATATATGCTTGTTCGTCATAGGCCTATAACATGTTTTGTCTACAACGCCAGTGTGCAAATGCTGCGCGTGCAATGTTCCGGTTAACGGTAATAGGAGTATGGATTGTATGGAACTGTTCTTTAAAATGTATTGAAATTGTAGACTGCATATTATCAGACACTTCTTTGTAGGCCTATAGCCTACCTCAGATGTAGGTCCTACGTACATTAATTATAAAGCTGTGAGTCTGTACATATTTGAAGTTTACAAAAATGGCAAAAGACTGTCCTAATCAAAGTTTGGTTAAAAGGCAATCCATTTAAAAAGCTATTTACAGTCAGTGTTACGGTAATCAAAATGTTTTCGAACTTTAAATGCATTTCAGGCATTTGGGGTTGTCTTTAGGCCTACTACTAATGTTCCATAATGAACACAGATGGTGTCATTTATTTTATTGACCATAATTTTCTGCGGGTTAGCCCGATTATGCATGAGTAGCCTACTTCAGAAACAGACGTTCGTTTTTACTTACATTATTAGTCCAGATTAACAAAACAATTCCCGAAAAAAATAACCTTTTCATCTATGTCTTTATTTAACACTTAAAACCAATTTATTATATGTCAGTGGCCTTTGTAGTTTATATTTTTATTGACTGTACATTGTTAAACGCTGGCGTTTTCATTAAATAGCCTATCTGACATTTGGGCATGCAGCCTGAATTCCAGGCCGTGAATTTCTATGTTGATACGAACTCTCAAGTAGATAAATAGGCCTGTGTGCAGCGAATAGGCTTAGAACAAAATATAACAATATATTACATTGAATCTATTCTGAAACCACATAGGCTTCCTGATGTGCAGGTGGGACTTTATATCTTACCCAGAGACAGGCCTTCTCATGAAGTTGTTTGTAAGGCTATAGGCAATGGGTTTGGCTAGGCCTACATTTGAAATGGACCATTTCAGACTAGCCTATATAAACAAACATCTGAGTCCCTGGGATATAAATATCTGTCTTCCTCATTATATGTTTGAAATATAGCCTGTATCTAATTTAATGATTATACGAGTTGCCTTTCTGTCTCAGTCGAAAGGAAGTTCAAGCGTGCGATAACAACTCTCCTGTAAATCGTTTCTTCCGCGCTGATGTAAAGTGGAAAGTTGTAAATCAAAGTGAGTAGGCTACGACAGACTGGGACCACTAGGTTACTCTTCAGTGCAGCTAGACTGACATTCTCTTTTCTATCCACAGACCACGAGAAGTCTACAGTGATTGAGAACGGGGAAATTCGCCTGAATGGTAAAGGAAAGAAAATACGCAAACCTCGAACCATCTACTCCAGTCTTCAGCTACAGGCGCTCCACCAGAGGTTTCAGCAGACACAATACCTGGCCTTACCCGAACGCGCGGATTTGGCGGCAAAATTAGGGCTGACCCAAACACAGGTGGGCTAAATTAAACGCCATAGTCTACATCAAGAGTATGACATTTGCTTTTAAAACGATATCTTATTTCAGTAGGCTAATTACCAAATTATAAAACATTTGTTTTGTAGTGTTTTATTTCCAGGCCATCGTTATGTTCAGGCCTTGTGTTTTATTTATTTTTATTTAACCTTTATTTAATTAGGCAAATCAGTTAAGAACAAATTCTTATTTACAATGACGGCCTGCCAAAAGGCAAAAGACCTCCTGCGGGGACGGGGGTGGGATTTAAAAAACAAAAACAAACAAAAAAACATAAATATAGGACAAAACACACATCACGACAAGAGAGACAACACAACACTAGATAAAGAGAGACCTAAGACAACAACATAGCAAGGCAGCAACACATGACAACACAGCATGGTAGCACCACAACATGGTAGCAGCACAAAACATGGTACTAACATTATTGGGCACAGACAACAGCACAAAGGGCAAGAAGGTAGAGACAACAATACATCACGCAAAGGAGCCACAACTGTCAGTAAGATTGTCCATGATTGAGTCTTTGAATGAAGAGATTGAGATAAAACTGTCCAGTTTGAGTGTTTGTTGCAGCTCGTTCCAGCCGCTAGCTGCAGCGAACTGAAAAGACGAGCGACTCAGGGATGTGTGTGCTTTGGGGACCTTTAACAGAATGTGACTGGCAGAACGGGTGTTGTATGTGGAGGATGAGGGCTGCAGTAGATATCTCAGATAGGGGGGAGTGAGGRCTAAGAGGGTTTTATATATAAGCATCAACCAGTGGGTCTTGCGACGGGTATACAGAGATGACCAATTTACAGAGGAGTATAGAGTGCAGTGATGTGTCCTATAAGGAGCATTGGTGGCAAATCTGATGAACATCTAGCCGCTCGAGAGCACCATTACCTGCTGATCTATAAATTATGGCTTCAGCCTAATCTACATTTTATTAAGTAGGCCTAACAAACCAAATGGTTTTTAACAATTAAAGTGGAGTGCCGACAAGCTATAGGTACCAAACACCTTATTCATTAAAAAAAATAAAACATGTTTTTATTTAACTTTTTCCTTATTCATTTCAATCTTGGAATATCCATTGTTCAAATTTGCTTCAAATAAAATCAAAGATCTAAAACCCTCACATACTTTAACTATACTGCGAGGCTAGACTATACGTACATTTGTGCACATATTAAATGAATATCCTTGTTGACAGGAGTGACAGAGAATTAAATATTATGCAAAGCTGTCTAACATCATTATGACAAAATGTTTCAGAAATGTTGACATTAAACCTTTGAACGTTACAGACATGTTTTCCACAAGTTCATGTTTGTGGTTGATTGAAGAAAAACACAAAACAACCTTTCCCCTTGGTTGAATGGGGATGGGGGTTAAGATGGATCACGGATCTGTGGGTATTATTGCGGCTTTCTCCACTGCAAGACCAAATTAAACGGCTAATTGGAGAGCTTTGCTACGTCAATCTCTTAATGCAGCTTTATTCTCTACACATATTCTTGGTCTTATATTACCATTGTGGCTAAAACCTTCCATGAGTGCTGTCTGTGGCTTTAAGCAAACATAACTCAAATTGCAATATTGCGTCTACAAATTGGTCTAATAGAGTTACAGAACGACAGAAATACATTTTGCCACACTAAAGTATAGGCCTGTGTGTTACCTTTCTAAACAACAGTGACTCGCAATGTTTTCCTACAATTACCACCAATCTTTTCGATAAACTAATGTTAAAACACACTTACATACATTACAGCAGAAATGCATATACAGTAGTACAATGAGGGCAGTGGGCACATACACACACGCACATTTGTTGGCATTATTCATTTATGTCAGGTAAAATTTTGACATCTGAGGAGAAAGTCATGGCAACCATTTCCCTTGGATCGGTAAACATAATGGAAGGCACATAAACAGGTGGTGAGCATAAAGTTTTCCGTCCAACTTCTCACCATGCACATCTGTCTCTTATGGAATCAATCTTCAAGCCTTAAAACATTGTTTTGCTCAATATATTTTATAGGCCAATCTTCTATTCCAGATCTAAATCAATAGCGTTTATATGTAAAAAATGTAATAAAATAAAAAGATAGGCAGTCCCAGGTTGGCTGAATTAAGCTGTCATTCAAAACATTCCCTGGCAAAATCTCTGAAACACACCATCCTATCTGGGTCTGATTTGGATTTGTGTCCTGTTGCCATGTTTGAGAATGGTTTGACCACCTCGGGCTCTGTGGCTTTTTATTCATATTTTATACCGTCGTAAAATCGATCAAAATTGCATGTTGTTCTGACTCAGCACAATAAATAAAAATGCAACTGACGTCCCTCCTTTTTTACAGTGCTGTATTAAAGCTCTTCAGTGGCTTTTTTTAATTTACTATATTTTTAGCATGGGATTGTTGTTGTCAGACTCATGCATCATTGGCCTCATAAAATGTTGAACAATGGGGGTGCTAGCATTTAATGAACTAGTGAAGTGTCGCTCATCCATTTAGCTGAATTGCAAAATGGTTCTGGACGAAGAAATGTGTTCATAAGACGTTTCAAGAACGAATGCCATCTTGAAACCGGGCCATTTTCCTTTCAAGTTATTATGGCCCAAATGTCAATGTAATTTCGAAATGATAAAATGTGAATATAAATATAACAAGTCCCCTTCAAATGAAAATACTTTCTATTGTGAAGATAATTGTTTAATGATTGCGGTGGTGGTGGTAGTGGGGTGTGATAGCGTAGGCTGTAAAGTGCGGCTTTCCCCTCATATTTTATTTTTTCTCTTTTTAGGTGAAAATATGGTTTCAAAACAAGCGCTCGAAATATAAGAAGATAATGAAGCACGGCAGCGGACCGGAGGGTGAACATCTCCACAGTACGTCATCTATCTCTCCCTGTTCACCCGGCATGCCCCAACTTTGGGAGGTGTCAATGGCAAACAAAGGGACCCCTATGCACCCCAACAATTACATGAACAATTTTGGTCACTGGTACCCTAACCATCACCAGGATCCTATGTCCAGACCTCAAATGTTATGAGCGAACCATCTCAACACATTGCGCGGTGCTGTAAAACCCCACCCAGCCATTTAGAACATTTTAAAGGCCTAAAGGCCTATAGCGTGCCTATACACAAACGCAAACGTGTTTCATCTATCAAGTTTGAATTGTGTGTATACGTGTGTTAAATGGACATTTTCTTTTTTTCTTTTATTGCAGTGTATGTTTTTGGATGACGATTTGTTATGTAGGCCTATGGTTATTTCGTGTGTCCACTTTACGCACTGTTCTTTAGATTGGAACGGCTTTGGTGAGAATTGTGCTGGCAGGTGGAAACATGCGTACGATTTGATTCCAGCAGGGTACATGCACCTGAATGTGTGTGTCGACTGGTTATGACCGTTTTATTGACGTGATTAACAGGAGTGCCCCAGTCCACGTTTGGATTGCTAGTCTCAGCAAATATGAACTCATTATGCATAATAAATGTCAGAATTGTTTGATATAAACTGTATTTGTTAACCGCGTCAATTTTTGTGAAGGTGTCAATTGTTTTTGATCATTTTAAAGTGCTTTGTGTGACATATATGTCCTGTTTGCAATACACCTCAAATTAAAGGATGTATGGTGAAAATATTATAATGCAAACCTATGAAAATATGTAATTTAATCAAATGCATGAGTATAATCACTACGCTATTACATGTATTATAAAACCGCAGGCCAAGGTGGAGTAATAGCATACTGTTATAAATAGTTTACCCTTTTGCGGTGACATTGTCTTGGGAATTCCGTGACCCGGAGTTGAACTGAGGTTGCTGCCGTCACAAAGCAAAGTACTAACCACAATACGATCACCGCGAGCTACCGGGGCTGGTACGTCTGCAGGAGATAGTGGGCTTTTAACTCCAGCCTGCAGTGACGTGGACAAGCATGTAAATAACATCAGCTGATCGAGTCCGAGTTGGAATGATTCTGTCTTGATATTCTATCGCAAAATGACTGTCTGCATAGTAGCATATCTTTCTTAACACTATAGAACCCAAAATGTCTTCATTTTGTAGAGTATTCGAAATACATTATGATTACACGCGTGGTTAGGCCTATATGCCTACTCGTCAATAACGATATAGGGCTAGACTTCTTTCAGATTAGCTAAGCCTACAATATTGCAAGCCGTCATTGTTCAGTATAATGTATTTTGTTAGATTTTTTATTTTATTGACATTATGAATATGACCAGAGCCGTGCCATTGGTCTTTAATCTGAATTGCACATTGACTATCAACAATTCGAATCTTTCAAAAAAAAAACGATCAAATATTCGTTTTTAAGCATCATAAATTCATAATTGTGTTTCTTATTAATGTACAGATTATGCTTGTTTTGCTTGCACGGAATTTCAAATGCGAGCCCCTCTCGGTACAATTAAGGAGGTCAAAGCTTTACTCTCAGAACATCTGGATGAGTGAGAAATCGTCAGTGCTTCGTTGAATGGACACAACTATTAAGGTCATTTCGACAGTGCTTGTTGAAGAAAGCTTTCATTCGTGCGGGATAATTACCAGCTATTCAAAGTCTACAAAATAGCTCTCCTCATAAGTGGAAGAAAGGACGAAAGTCCACGAGGACAAATAGGCCTTGTCCTAGTGTGGGGACATGGAACATTTACCACTATTCGTACGAGACAGGTGTTCGGCTATACCAGCAGGACAGTGGTAACATGTCACATTAGATGTTTTATTAATTGATTTTGAATAGTAAATAGCCTACATAGTCATGGCACCAGTAAATACAACTTTTCCAATAAGGTGTGGGGGAGTTTCACGTAGCCTATGAGAAAATAGACAATGGAAGCATGTTKATTCAATTACAATGGAGGGGGAATCTTTTTCTGCATATTTTTGTTTACACCGTGAAATTATAAGAGAACCCTTCCCGTTTTGCATTTTGCAAGGGACGTATAAGAATATTAGGTTTTCCTCACTTTTTRCCCCTCACTTTTTTGCCCTGTTTGCCTTTTTGTATAACAAAAGAAGACGTATTGAGTAGAAGGGAGCAGGCATTGCCACATTTCTAACTGAAGTTTCCCCCTCTGCCTCTCTCTGGTTAAATTCAGGAAGAAAACTGTCTTTGTCATAATAAAATGATAAAATAGTGCATTATTCGATCACGAAGCAGTGCCTGATTAATAGTACTTCGTACTGATTTGCACATTCTGGCATTTAAACCGTTTAAACATCGGGAACAAGCTATTTATATTGATTCAAACAGTATCCACTGGAGCGAACTGATGTTAATTCAGTATGGTGCAAATTGTGTCGTGGTGAGCTTGATTAATGATATCGAATGCACACGTTTTGGAAGCAAATAAGTATTTTCTTATTTTTCACTCATCACCTCTTGTTTTCAGGGTCTTGTCAAAAATAACGTCAGTTATGTAAAATCCATCATTAACATTTGAATTTACTTGTAGCCTAAAAATGTAAGATTACTTGAATTAATAATGGCATTTAGGGTGTTTTTATTACAAGAATATCATATGGTGGTTGTTTTTCAGCGTTTTTTGGGGGGTAGGTATAAGATAAAATAGCATGTCGAGTCTCTTTGAATGTGATGTCATTTTGGGGCCAAGGCAATGATGACCTTCTGTGACCTTGTCCAGTTCACAGAACACGGCATACTTTAATCATCCTTTAAAGGTTATCTGCTGCATTAACAATATTGCTCAATTATTAATACAACATTTTATTAATACTCTATTAATGCTCAATTATTAATACAAAATTTGATCAAATACAACACGATTTGTTTGCAGAGATTTTTATGAATACCTTTTGAACAACTTTTGTTTTTAGTCTTAAACTTAATTTTCCTTAATTGTAAGATTTAAATTTTAGCACTATTGGAATCCAATGCTTGATTATAGTTCGTTTTGTATATATCATGAACAAACAATATGGAAATATAGAAATATAATAACACAGGATGAAACACTGACTTGCTGTTAATTCCCCAAACTCACACCACCACTGCCTCAGCGATTATTATAGACATAGACTTACCTTTCACAGGGGTCTCCCGATGCCATACAGTAGAAAAAGGGGAAAAAACAAATAGCCGTATGTTCCCCCTCCTGCAACAAGAGGAAGAGAACTATTGTGTTTCATTTCAATTTCCTCGCCCTGCATTCTTTCTTTATATACACCCCACTTTCCCTTTATCCGCGTGCCCTGGGTAGAAGAAGAGGAGGCAAGTGTTGCTGAATGAAGTGACGGGGCATCAGACAAAATTATAGGCAATTTCACATCTCAAGATTAGAATAATGGGTGCTCAAATTGGACAGACAGAGTAGGGCCTTTCAAACAGGGCAATTATCAGGCAGATTCAAGGGAGACTCAAAAGACTGTTCATGCGACAGACATTGTAGGTTACAGAAGGGGAAGGGAGAGTGGGAGATGGGTGATGATATGGATAAAATAAGTTATAATGGATCAAAGGCCTGGCTGGCTTATCAGGATCGGAGGTGCACTGTAAACCCCAATGTGCTGTCATTACTCAAAACGTTTTATGAAACCCCTTGCACTTATATCTGAGTACAGTTACATTTTTTTTTTTACTCAAACCATAGTCACTGTGGGGTGACTGTAGGGGGTCCAGATTTGACTTGTATCAGCTTGAAAATGTTAAGTAACGCCCCCACCAAGCCACGCCCCCAATATAATTTCCCAGTGTGCCTTGCATTTTTGAGTGAATTGTGGAGTTATCAGCCATGACCACGCGTGTTAGTGACAGAGACATACAGTACATGGTTGTTGAATTCATTAACTTTCAGTCCTATGGCCTTCACCAAGTAAGTTCCTAAGCAAATCTTACCACTATAATTAAACTCTTTATGACAATATATATCTCTTAAGGCCTTATTTTGAGACCTAGCAAATTTCTGGTAACTTTCCCCAAATTCAAAAAATAATTCTGGTTGAAGGATTTCCAGGAATCTTCCAAACGGGATTCCTGGAAAAACTGGGAAATATACAAGAATTTTGCAACCATAACTGCAAGTCACATTCTGCTGGTTTGCAAAGTGATGTGTAATTCCTTTTAGAATCCAGCCAGAGTTAGGAATTTTCATTCACCTGCAACCTGCATTCATAATGATTGTCAGGATCAGGAACAGTGTTAAGAAACTCCCTAAACCTTTTAAACTGGAAAAAAAACTTTTCAGTAAGGAATACAAAAAATCTAACTAAATGATTGCATTAGTTCGAAATATGTTGTTATTTATCTTTCTGTAGCATACGATTAATCAATCAATCACTCAATGTACATGAAAAATAAAAGTTTTAAAAACTATTTTTAAAAATCTACCTACAGTAGGGCAAGCTGGGGAAAGAAAGTTAATTTGTTGTCATTCATTTAAAAAAATAGAGTTGATGACTTCTCACTTAGTTTTGAGTCCGTACCACAATTTATTTTTAAAGTAATGACTTTTCATTGACTTTGAGTTCAATTTACTACCAGTATTTGAGTTAAAAATGCCTTGGGGTTTGCAGTGTGTTTGGTGGATTTTAATTGCAAGATAGCAATGAGAAGGAAAATGGGGATGTTATTACAGTAAATCCCAGTTGCTTCGGCGGCAGCTGAATAGCAAAGCTGCTTTATGGTGATTATTGTTATTAACTTGAGTGATCTGACATCTAGTGTAATTGTGTGCAGCTTCCCGTTTGGAGAGAATGACCAGGTTTGGTTTCATCTGAGGGAATGGTTGACTCCTGGGCACAATGCTACACTTTGGAGGGATTAGATTTATGACACGCACACACGCACACACGCACACGCACACACACACACACACACACACCACACACCACACACACACACACACACACACACACACACACACACACACACACACACACACACACACACACACACACACACACACACACACACACACACACACACACACACATCCCATTTGGCACAAACTGGTTGAATGAAAATAATTTCACAAACACACACACACACACACACACACACACACACACACACACACACACACACACACACACACACACACACACACACACACACACACACACACACACACACACACACACACACACACACACACACACACACACACACACACACACACACACACACACACACACACACACACACACACACACACACCACACACACACACACCAGAGAGAGAGGGAGAGACAAACTTCAACCTTTGCACACAACATAAAGTGAAAAATATGATGAAACTCCCATCAATGTTTATGCTGGCAGCCTCCCAAGGAAATGCCACAATCACGGTTTATCAAATCCACCAATAATCACAATCTAACTGGCTTTGGTATCACCACCTTTCATAGCCCTGAGGTCAACTGGGGTTCAAGAGTCCACAGCGGTCAAGAATGCCTTTCTCATTTCATTGACATTTTCAGCAAAATTGTCTGGTGAGTGATTCCAATGCAAGGGGGAGACATCAGGCTTTGAATAGGTGTGGGCAGCTGCAAACAGTCTTTCCATGGCTACATTTGCCATCCTGACTACATGTCAACCCCTAGTTCAACCCATTCCCTGGAACCCCAGAGACCTCTGTGACACCGTGCTGTTGACTGTTATTGTGCTAGGGGAGGAGAAGAGCTCAGGATCCTTGGCACAATCCCTAATGATGGCTGTTCTGATGTGTTGCCATGCGGTGTCACATTCAAGTTCAACAGTTCACGAGCAGCCAGGGCACTTATACTTGCTAAAGTTTTGAAATTATATATACACCTTTGTGAAAGCTTCGGCCCACACACACCAGCCCAGAGCCAGAAGCCACCCGGTGCACTTGTCTCCAGCAGAAATAGATCCCCTGACGACATATAAGCAAATAGCGTGTCCATGGGCCACACATGGTGAGGGAGGCACAGAGGGAAGGTCATGTGTGTATATTTGAGATGTCAAAGATAGCAGATATATATATAGTGTGTATCATGTCAGCCATTTTGGATCATGAGACTTACAGTAATAACCCAAAGTAAATTCATGTTACTGTAATTACAAGCAAATTTAGTCAGTGATCCTATATGGCTTGAAATGGAATGGTAATGACTGAAGTGCTGTATGTGGCTGCTTTTGAAAGTGAATAGTTTGTCAAGTGTGTTATGTTGCATAGTGAACTCAATTGAATTTCTGTATTTAAATTATGGCATTTATTCTTATTACAAATTTCAAACAATTGTATTGTGTAAACAACTGGATTGGGGGGGGACCCAACATGCAACAGTTAAAATAATTATATTTTATTTATACTAAGCCTACAGAATGATCAAATCTCTCCCAAGTTAAATTGCTTTGTCTGAACATTCAATATCACATACAAATTCAGTAGGTTCCTATACAATAAAATCGTTATACATCTCAAAACGACAAAACGTTGGGGTCAAGCGCAAGGAGAGTATCACTCAAGCCGATTACTGTAGCCTACCCATGAGAATGGAGAAACGGAGCTTCCCAATGGAAAAAAAACATCGGTCCTAATGGGAGCAAAAGCATAGCATTGCAGATAAGTAAAAACACTGTACTTTGTAAAGCAATTGTCTTCTGAATCTGATTGAAGAAAGCAACGTTCAAAAAGCTGTTAATCGCTCTATTTTGAATACAGTTCAAGCAAGCCTTGATATATGTAATATGCTGCCATTGTCAACACTTACTGCTGAAATTATTGCGCTGGCTTAGACTTATGTTACATAAAATACATAATTCATTTAAATTTCCCATAATATCCGAATAGTCAACATATTATGTCCTTCAGATTCCACAGAGTGAATTTGCTGTACTCGTAAATTATTTTTGTGCGCAATGGCGCCCATGCGCGGTTTGTATATCGTATGATTTTAGCAAGATACTTGATAATCTTGAGGTTATGTGGTGAGCGTTAATGGCATGCGAATATATATATTTTTTAAATAGAGACATCAATTATTGTAGTTTGTGATATGAAGTCAAATTCTTATTATGTAAAATACGATATGTTATATATTGCACAAGTTATGTTATGAAATACCTCTGACATCTTGCCAATATATTACATTGGTGACAGTTTTATTTAAGAAATGTGATGATTGATGTTGAATTTTGCTTATGAGATAATCAAGTCCTCATCTTTTTTTCTCAAAATGTAATAATTCAAGATGTAATTGGTTTAATTTCCTATAGGTCTGTGCTGGCTCCCAACACCATCACACACACACACAACACACACACACACACACAACACACAACACACAACCACACACACACACACACACACACACACACACACACACACACACACACACACACACACACACACACAAACACACACACACACACACACACACAACCAACACACACACACACATGCCTTAAATGTACAATGAAGCATACAGTCGTCCTCAAAATGTGTTCAACAGCTATTGACTGAATCTAGAGATAGCACAACCAAGGCTTTCCTGAATTACTCCAGCAAAGAATGGGTAAAAAATATTTGCCGCATTTTCTATCCTCTGATGCTCTTGTTTTGGGTCTATGAGTGTGTGGGTGTTTGTGTGTGTGTGTGTATCCCTGAGGCAACCCCCCCGTCGGCTGTATTCTTTCCTGTTATCTGGCAACAGAACACTAGTAAAATCAAGCGACTCCATCATGTCTGCTTGCCTTTCGCCTCCTACAGCCTCTTTGCACGCAGACCAAAAACCAAACCTGGACCTATACTGATTGCGTCAAGCTTCAGGGAGGCAGGCAAGCTGTCACACCGACAGATTTAACTCTTTCCGGATGTTGGCCATAAAATATTTGGGGCAACACTCAGCAATGAAGAAAACAATTATATAAATTAAACATTTACGATATATATCAACACATCTCAGAAAAGCAGCTAAGCTGCCATGTTTTTCTATTTTGTGTCTGTTAATTCTTTTCGACGGACCAGCGAAATACAGAAGAAACATAATGTATTTATTTATAAGTGATTAAAGTGAGTAAAAACATAAGTTAAAAACACAATATTCAATTGATATATTTATTCGTTTTGACAGAAAGGCAATAATAACATACTAATTACAACATTAATATAAAAAGATTCGCAGCACCACAGTGCGGTATTTCCATTCCAAACAAATATGATCTTAGTGGTTCTGCTTTCTATTAACACCTATGTACAGCCTTCGACATTTTGTACAAATCTATATAAATTATGACCTGAGTTTCTGACGCATGCTCTGCAAACCCATATCCACGATTTAATATGGATCAACTGAACAGTTTTGCCATTATTCTTCCCGTGTTAGGTAAGCTAGCCTACAGTAAAAATGGTTTACCCAGCTTTTCAGGGAAATACACACTTTCACTTTTGTCAGGTCTACGTCCAAAACAAGCCAGCGCCAGTTTATACTTTTTAGAGCTCTGGTAAGTTCAGTTGATGTGGAAGGGCCTCGTATTAAAACTCTATGTTTAGTCTTTGTTAATAAACAGCCCCAACGCTTTGCTGTGGTACTGGGTGATGCACTGCGCCGGGGTGCTGTAGATGCGATCCCTGTTGGTACCAGTGGTTGTTATAATCCTCCAGGTAGGGGGGCGARGAGCTGAGGGGCGGCTGCGGGACCTGGGGCCTGCTGGCGGGGGTAGTGAGAGAGTTATTGTCCCAGACCGTCGGCGATGGCGGGGAGTTGCACGCCATGGAATCGCTGGCATTTGGACTGTGGTCAAGGGGAATCTCGCCGTTCTTGTAAAGCTTCTTGAATTTGGACCTCCGGTTTTGGAACCAAATCTTGACCTGTTAGGAAAGAGATGAATGTTATTAGTCTAAAAGTCATGTTCAAAAAATGAACATCGTAATTTTGATAAAGGTAGTCCTCCAGGTCTACGTTATAAGGATACCTGGCTCAAGAACACACATCCAAAAAGTTTTTGTGTGAACCTTTGTTGTAGTTGTCAATATTCAAATGCAATATTTACATAAACTTTTTTACAATACAATGAAACAATAGCGTAGGCTTCCTATAAATAATTTGATATTTACCTGTGTCTGTGTCAGACCGAGTTGAGCCGCAAGTTCGGCTCTTTCCGGGAGGGCGAGGTATTGCGCTTTCTGAAAACGTCTCTGCAACGCTGCTAGTTGGTAGCTGGAGTAAATTGTTCTCGGCTTGCGGATTTTTTTGGGTTTTCCATTCACCATACGAATTTCAGGCTCGGGTTCTTCTTTCACTACAAAGAAAGAAGCACCAATTGTATCATTAGTTCTCATTATCAGTTTATGAAAAACATTTAACAATGCCAAAACAATGTAATAAGAATAATGATAATAATAATAAGTTATAATCAATAAAAATAGCATGTTATTATTGTGATAATATGTTATTACTATTATCATTATTACATTATTATATGCTAGTTGAAGTAGCAATAGCAATATTTCCATGTTGCAATGCTAAAATATATGGAAAAAGTCTCGATCATGCTCAACCTGCTATAATAACCTCAATAGTCGGTCAATATTTGATATAATATCCCTAAATATCTGGCAAGTGATTCACATACAGTTGCTATCACTGCAATTACTAACCATAATGGTTTATGACTAGCTGTTAATAACTGGCTATGTTTTTCATCAAAGGCTATCAATTAGCACCTTGGTTTCAACTTCAGTATTGTAGTTTTACTCTATAGTAACTTGTAATAAATCCCACCTATACAAAATCTGATTTTAACAGTTGAAATGAATTATATGTCTGAAACCCAAATAGGACTATGACAGAGCAGGCCCTTTAATTGTTTTCGCTATCTCTGCTATCTCCTTCCATTTCGTTTAACTGGAATAGTCAACCAATATATGTTAGATGGTTCTCAGATAGAGCAGACCTATACAACATTAAACCACCCAAGAGACTACCTGAATGTTTTTTCACAGTATGTATGTAGCCCATCCGTCTCTCTCCTCCTCTCTCTATTTACGCATACACGGAAACGATTCAGTTGGTAAACTTCGAAATGAAGCAGAATATAACACAGAAATAATTCAAATATTTTTCAGTATTTACCTGAGCTTTGAGGTGATGCCTGCAGATGATCTCTGTTGTAATGTCCATATTGCCTGTAGGCATTTGTGTAAGGGTATTCAGACTTGGTGGGATAAACTCCCGCACCACCCATTCCATTCAGATTGAATTGGTGATGGTAGGCATTCATTTGTTGTCCGTATGTTGGACTCTGATAATATTCGTGATGGCTGTGAGCCGTTTGTCCACTGTAGTAACCCATGTCCGTGACTGAGGACTCGGGAAGAGTCGGAGAGTCCTTGGAGCTCGGATGGCAACTCATAGATCCGGGGAGATCGGTCAAAATGCTCGCTATCTTCTTTTCATAAATCTGTCCACTCATCATGGGTAGACAAGAAAGTCCACGATAATTCGTAAATACAGAACGTTTGTGCAGTAGTGTTAAAATAAATCGCAATGAAGAGATATAGTCAGTAGCGCGCCCTAAACGCAAGTCCTTGGAGAGCAAGTCCTCAAACTCTCCTAGCTGTAGTAACTACGTTGTGGCAGCGCTCTACCCCGGTSAAAATGAATTATAGAGCGCTGGGATGGATACTGCGTTTTCATTGGCTCCAGTCAATATTTTTTTTCTCTCCCTCTTGTCCTCAAGGCGAAATAGTTGCGKTCAGTATGTAAAACCTGCACTTGGCCAAAAGTGCCTAAACACGCATGCCTTTTGGCGAGTCAGGTCTGGCTTTTTGAGGCAAGTTAGAGTTATTTAGCTGTTGACAACATCACTCCAAAGTATAGCAAAAAATCTATAAACAAACTTTGCATGGCTTTGCATGATCCTGTGCTTTGTTTGAAATGGAGCTCAAAGAGTACTGGCACTCTTGTGGCCTACTACGTATCCCACTGTAGCCAGAACGTCTTGTCTCATTACTTGTCCTTGTTCTGAAGAAGAGCTATGATACAGAATTAAGACATCGTATTTACTTATTCAAAGGGGGCCAAACGGTGCCTCTAACCTATCCATTCTAATTCAAAATGAGAAGCAATCAAAAGGATTAGGAAACCATTCCATTGAATGTCTTTGGGGAAATTATTTTGTTGTGTGCGTGTGTGTGTGTGTGAGTGTGTGTGTGTGTGCCTGTGTGTGTGCGTGCCTGTGTGTGTGTGTGTGTGTGTGTGTGCGTGTTCCAAAATCTATGTAAATCTCCAAAAACAACAAACGGTTACTGTTATTGTCATTCTGTTAAAGGAGTGCTCATTGATTCGGTCTCAAAAATGATGTGAAGTAGATGCATGAAGTAATATTACATCCAGGTTCTGTAGTTTTGTTGTTGTTGTGATATGGTCATCATCCAGGCTTTAGACTATCCCAAGGGTTCTAGTCATTTTTAAAACCTTCCATGATACTCTATGCCATTATGTTTTTAAACAAAAAACACAAAAAAAATGTCTTGTTGAAAGCATGGGCAACACTGCTCCCTAGTGTATGGTTTAATGATTGTGGCGAAAGTTGAGGTGCTGATATATATGGTACCAGTCCAAAGTTTGGACACACCTACTCATTCCAGGGGTTTTCTTTATTTTTTACTATTTTCTACATGCTTTCCAACAGTCTTGAAGGAGTTCCCACATATGCTGAGCACATGGTAGCTAATTTTCCTTCACTCTGCGGTCCAACTCATGCCAAACCATCTCAATTGGGTTGAGGTTGGATGATTGTGAAGGCCAGGTCATCTGATGCAGCACTCCATCACTCTCCTTCTTGGTCAAATAGCCCTTACACAGCCTGGAGGTTTGTTTTGGGTCATTGTTCTGTTGAAAAACAAATGATAGTCCCACTAAGCGCCATCCGTATCGCTGCAGAATGCTGTGGTAGCCATGTTGGTTAAGTGTGCCTTGAATTCTAAAAAAATCACTGACAGTGTCACCAGCAGAGCACCCCCACACCATCACACTTCCTCCTCCATGCTTCACAGTGGGAACCACACAGGCTGAGATCATCCATTCACCTATTATGCGTCTCACAAAGCAATAGCGGTTGGAACCAAAAATCTCAAATTTGGACTCCAGACCAAAGGACAGATTTCCATCGGTCTAATGTTCATTACTCGTGTTTCTTGGCACAAGTAAGTGTCTTCTTCTTACTGGTGTCCTTTAGTAGTGGTTTCCTTGCAGCAACTCGACCATGAAGGCCTGATTCACGCAGACTCCTATGAACAGTTGATGTTGAGATGTGTCTGTTACTTAAACTCTGTGAAGCATGGTAACTCTAATAAACGTATCCCCTGCAGCAGAGGTAACTCTGGGTCTTCCTTTCCCGTGGCAGTCCTCATGAGAGCCAGTTTCATCATAGCGCTTGATGGTTTTTGCGACTGCACTTGAAGACACTTTCAAAGTTCTTGACATTTTCCGGATTGACTGACCTTCATGTCTTAAAGTAATGATGGACTGTCGTTGCTCTTTCCTTATTTCAGCTGTTCTTGCCATAATATGGACTTGGTCTTTTACCAAATTGGGCTATCTTCTGTATTTTTTTTATTTTAATTTCACCTTTATTTAACCAGGTAGGCCAGTTGAGAACAAGTTCTCATTCACAACTGCAACCTGGCCAAGATAAAGCAAAGCAGTGCGACACAAAAAACAACACAGAGTTACACATGGAATAAACAAACATACAGTCAATAACACAATAGAAAAGTCTATATACAGTGTATGCAAATGAGGTAAGATAAGGGAGGTAAGGCAATAAATAAATAGGCCATAGTGGCGAAATAATTACAATTTAGAAATTAAACACTGGAGTGATAGATGTGCAGAAGATGAATGTGCAAGTAGGGATACTGGGGTGCAAATGAACAAAAATAATAATAACAGTAGGGGGATGAGGTATTTGGATGGGCTATTTACAGATGGGCTATGTACAGGTGCAGTGATCTGTGTGCTCCTCTGACAGCTGATGCTTACAGTTAGAGAGGGAGATATGAGTCTCCAGCTTCAGTGATTTTTGCAATTTGTTCCAATCATTGGCAGCAGAGAACTGGAAGGAAAGGTGGCCAAAGGAGGAATTGGCTTTGGGGGTGACCAGTGAAATATACCTGCTGGAGCGCGTGCTACGGGTGAGTGCTGCTATGGTGACCAGTGAGCTGAGATAAGGCAAGGCTTTACCTAGCAAAGACCAGCCAACGAGAGCATACAGGTCGCAATGGTGGGTAGTATATGGGGCTTTGGTGACAAAACGGATGGCATTGTGATAGACTGCATCCAATTTGCTGAGTAGAGTGTTGAAGGCTATTTTGTAAATTACAATTCCGAAGTCAAGGTTCGGTAGGATAGTCAGTTTTACGAGGGTATGTTTGGCAGCATGAGTGAAGGATGCTTTGTTGAAAAATAGGAAGCTGATTCTAGATTTAATTTTGGATTGGAGATGCTTAATGTGAGTCTGGAAGGAGAATTGACAATCTAACTAGACACCTAGGTATTTGTAGTTGTCCACATATTCTAAGTCAGAACCGTCCAGAGTAGTGATGCTGGACGGGCGGGCAGGTGTGGGCAGCGATCGGTTGAAGAGCATGCATAGTTTTACTTGCGTTTAAGAGCAGTTGGAGGCCACGGAAGGAAAGTTGTATGGGATTGAAGCTTGTCTGGAGCTTAGTTAACACAGTACCCAAAGAAGGGCCAGAAGTATACAGAACGGTGTTGTCTGCGTATAGGTGGATCAGAGAATCACCAGCAGCAAGAGCGACGTCATTGATGTATACAGAGAAGAGAGTCGGCCCGAGAATTGAACCCTGTGGCACCCCATAGAGACTGCCAGAGGTCTGGACAACAGGCCCTCCGATTTGACACACTGAACTCTATCAGAGAAGTAGTTGGTGAACCAGGCGAGGCAGTCATTTGAGAAGCCAAGGCTGTTGAGTCTGCCGATAAGAATGTGGTGATTGACAGAGTCGAAAGCCTTGGCCAGGTTGATGAATACAGCTGCACAGTATTGTCTCTTATTGATGGCGGTTATGATATCGTTTAGGACCTAGAGCGTCGCTGAGGTGCACCCATGACCAGCTCGGAAACCAAATTGCATAGTGGAGAAGGTACGGTGGGATTCGAAATGGTTGGTGATCTGTTTGTTAACTTGGCTTTCGAAGACCTTAGAAGGGCAGGGTAGGATATATATACTGTAGGTCTGGAACAGTTTAGGTCTAGAGTGGCTCCCCCTTTGAAGAGGGGGATGACTGCGGCAGCTTTCCAATCTTTGGGGATCTCAGACGATACGAAAGAGCGGTTGAAAGGGCTAGTAATAGGGGTTGCAACAATTGCAGCGGATAATTTTAGTCTAGCCCAGCTGATTTGTAGGGGTCCAGATTTTGCAGCTCTTTCAGAACATCGGCTATCTGGATTTGGGTGAAGGAGAAATGGGGAGGCTTGGGCAAGCTGCTGTGGGGGGTGCAGGGCTGTTGACCGGGGTAGGGGTAGCCAAGTGGAAAGCATGGCCAGCCGTAGAAAAATGCTTATTGAAATTCTCAATTATCGCGGATTTATCGGTGGTGACAGTGTTTCCTAGCCTCAGTGCAGTGGGCAGCTGGGAGGAGGTGCTCTTATACCTTGTCACAACACAACTGATTGGCTCACACGCATTAAGAAGGAATGAAACTCCACAAATGAGCTTTTAAGAAGGCACACCTGTTAATTGAAATGCATTCCGTTCATGAGGCTGGTTGAGAGAATGCCGATAGTGTGCAAAGCTGTCATCAAGGAAAAGGGTGGCTACTTTGAAGATTCTCAAATATAAAATATATTTGTTGAACACTTTTTTGGTTAGTACATGATTCCATATGTGTTATTTTATAGTTTTGATGTCTTCACTAGTATTCTACAACGTGGAAAATAGTACAAATAAAGAAAGAATATTTAACAAGTAGGTGTGTCCAAGCTTTTTACTGGTACTGTATATATTTTTATGACTGTAGTGACACTATCCACCTCTGTGCATTCATACTCCTGTCGATGTCACATATGTCATGAATTCCTCCAAGTGGAGTATTCTACTGCGTTCTAAACACAACACATTGAACCCTGCCTGTTAATGTATGAGGTTATACTACCCCCTTGTGGTGTGTATGTGGAAGGTTCAACAGTATATGTACACTGTTATAAACCAACAAATGTATAACAATTGCGACCTGGCTGGAAATACAACTGTAAGAGGGATAATTAATTACTTTATATAGCTGCTTTAATTCTAAGAAACTCGTCACCAAAGAAGAATGCATTGTGTAACCTTGACTCTCTGGTGTATGACTGCAATTTTGCAATAGAATGCCTCCACATACGTTACTGGGGTGAAAAGCAGTGGATATATATTTGTCCATAATGACAAGAAGTAGGCCTAGAGGTTACTTACATACTTAGCCCTCCTCATCCCGAGTGGGACATAAAGACACAACAATCTTCTGCCACTTGAGTTTGTCTTTGGCCACAGATTGTGCCCTGTCCCATTGAATACAGCCTGCAAGACCTGATCAGAGACAACCTACAGGAAATGTATGTCAGTCTTGAGATTAGCGAACATCACTGTAGTGCTACAGACCATCCAACAGGTGGCGTACATGTCACATCATAAAACTTTACAACTCTCTCGCTCTCTCTCTCTCTCTCTCTCTCTCTCTCTCTCTCTCTCTCTTTCTCGTTCTCTCTCACTCGCGTGCACACAAGCACACACACACACAAAGACGTTGTATACTGTATAAACTCTTTCGCATGCCTACTATGGTTCCTGGTGGAATGCTGTGTTATCTAGATCCGAGGTCATGAAGGCTTCTGCTGGAATGGTTGTAGAACAGAAGCAAATGAAAGACTCATTGTTAGTAAGTATCCCAGGCAGACATTTTTTTTCGGGAACTTCCAATGTACAGTAGACCAAGCTGCAGAACATATTCTCACAACAACTATATATATATATCACAGTAAAAAGTAGCTTCAAGGAAGTATTTCTGTACTTCCCTAGGGTAGTGTGTTAAGCTGGAGCATCTGGATGTGTTCCAGAATAAGACAAAGACTCAGGCATCTCACTGTAAACCAGTAATTACTGGCTAACCAGAGTTTGGTCCATTGACATAATGGATTGAGTTTACCTTTTGTAGGAGACATTCTAAATGGAGCTGTTTTCCTTGAGGAGAGTAATTGTCTGCCAAACCACTCAAATCCTTCTAAGAGCCAGCTGTGTCATTATGGTAGCTCACTAGGCCTAAAGGGGTGTCGGTGTAATAGTACTGAATCGACTGACCAGCATTAGACAGACTGACTTGAGTTTTGGAACTCCTACTACAAGACTTTAGGACTGTAATGTGACAACGGTCTCATTCAAACCAAATGCGGGGAGGTTGATTTTGCTGGAGAAATGACACTTTAAGAAAATACTTTTTTTGTGCTGAGACAATTGGAGTGTGGCCACTACCTAAAACAAGACTGGGAACGCTTTGTCAGCTCTTTGAATTATCTAGCTACCCTCTATGTCACTCGCTTACTCTCTCGTTCCACACTAAGTACCTATTACATTTTCAGCCATTCTTTTTTTATTGTTAGTCTGCTTCTCCTCTCAGGAGACTGTTCTGTTCTCATGTTCTCTGCTTGAAGGAAAAACCCTCACACTTGTAGGTCATTTAGTTAATATTCCCCTATGGTGATGCAGGGGGGAAAGTTACATGTTTAGCTTTAGAATGACAGCAGATTATTATAGAGGCAGGCCTATTTCTCCAGGCATGTGGAAACATGTCGACATGCCTGCAAGCGCATGCAATCACCCACAAGGAGAGGAAATGTGCATACTGACAGTACATGCCCAGCACAACACGTGCATGCACAAATGTATGCACGGACACACACACACGCACACACACGCGCGCACACGCACACACACACACACACACACACACACACACACACACACACACACACACACACACACACACGCACACACACGCACACACACACACACCCTTTGAAGACGTCAAGGCTGGAGCTTCTTTAGATATTGAAGTGCCCTGGCTACATAGTACTGATCAGAATGGATGGATGGCTGGGTTAGAGAATCAGGGAGTCAAGGCACTCTGGTGATTGGGAGACCCAGCAGTACATCTCTCTATGGTCATTGATGAAAGCCACAATGGTGGGGGAGGAAAGAGCCTAGTTAAAGCCTGGATAATGTCCTCCCAGGTAAATCCTGGGTAATGTCCTCCCAGGTAAAGCCTGGGTATAGTACTCATTAGACAGAATGGATGGCTGGGTTAGGGAGTCAGGGAGTCAAGGCAAGCTGGTGAGTGGGAGAGCCAGCAGTAAGTCTCTCTCTGGTCATTAATGAAAGCCACAATGGCTCAACTCAAGGACACTGAGGCCTCTGTACAGTGTGTATCTGTATGAATCTGAGAGCCCCGTCTTGCAAGCCTCCCGTGTGTATTACAGTTTTTTACAATCACTAGGACCCATTTCTCAATACTTAGGTCACTTTTTCAAAACTCTTCACACAGTTCTCCTAACCAACTTTCAGCTTGGCACAGCAGTTCATTTCACATCCAAAATGCACTAAAACTACCAAAACTCTTCATACACGTCTCAAATCAACTCATTCTTCCATAACACTAGCAAAGGTTGTCACCCAACAAGCACACGTTGTCACTCATAAAACAATGACCTAAAAAACACTAACAACAGGTAGCATTACACAATGTTTTATTTTGTCAAATTTCTTTACAAAACAAGAATGACACCTCTCTACTGTTTAGAATTCACTGCAGTATATGTTACAGAAATAAATCAGACATGATGCAATATGCTTCAATGTGTTTTATGTCATTCTTTGGCATTGAGTGATTCCAAAATACAATAATTTGTTTATACACCGTCTGCCGATACAGATACAGTAGCAATGCTAGTCAATCCTGTGTTCTGTATTTGGCCACAGGTTCTCATCCACATCACATCTTATGTCATCTTGGGCAATACACCTAGGAAAGAATCTTTTGGCATGCCTGGTCCATCCCTGGCAATCTTCTGCAGATATGTCCAGGCATCCAGCATTCATTGCGTCCAGGAGGGACATTTGATCATGTGGATGGTTGTCATAAACCTTCCACCACCATGAGGAAAATAATTCCTCTATGGGGTTGAGGAGTGGAGAGTAAGGTGGGAGGAAAAGTGACACCATCCTGGGATGGGCTGCAAACCCCCTGTGACTGCACGGGAGTGGTGAAATGCCACATTGTCCCATACAATTGAAAAGGTAGGCCGATTTCGCCTCGCTGCAACCCTTTCCTCACCTGGCACAACCCTTCCACAGAGGTACTCCATGAATMAAATGAGACYCTCGGTGTTGTATGGCCCAATTASCGGTTTGTGTAAGAGCAATCCATCAGAGGATATTGCTGCACACATTGTGATGTTGGCACCCGTCTGGCCCGGGACATCCACTGTGGCTCTTTTCCCAATCACATTCCTTCCTCGTTGAAACCAGCCTCATCCACAAAGATGAATATGTGGGGTGTTTGCCTGGCTTCAATCTCCATGACTCTCTACAATAAACCCACAAGGCAACATAAGAGCTAGCCTATTATGGTAGTTTACATTATACCTAAAAACATGCCATTGTGTGTCTCTGCCTTGTTTGGTTTTGTTCAAAACCAGTTCTGTATTTTATAGTCATCTTACCTACACATGTTGGTTCCTGAGTTGCTTGACTAGTTCAGAGTTCCTCTCAAAGGGGACAGTGTACACCTGCTTCATCCTGACTTGATGTTGTWTCAGGACTCTAGAAATAGTTGTGCTTACATTGTGAATATTTCCAAATGTAATGTTGTCTGCCAACACTCTGTCCCAAATCTCTGTGAGTTTTATGCCATTGTTTCTGATGACCATATCAACGATTGCAGTTTCTTGCACAGCAGTGAAAATCCTACCTCTCCCGCCTGTGGGAGATAACCGCTGGGTCCTAAGCAGAAATACAAAAAACAATCACACACAAGTGGGTTTGGAGGCTTTGCTCAATTTACTTCTGTAATGTGCAGTTCAGTCAGATGCCCTTGCAGAATGTACATCTTACCTGTTGTTTTGCTGGAAATTTCTCACAATAGATGCCACTGTTGAGCATTGCAGATTAGGCTGCACTCTCAGACCAGCCTCTCTCATTGATAGACCATGATTTATTACATGATCAATTATAGTAGCCTGCTGAAGGAGTCAAATACCTAATGGGAGCCAGATGTAGCCAGATGTTGTGACAGAATGCATGAACGTGCACACACACACACACACACACACACACACACACACACACACACACACACACACACACACACACACACACACACACACACACACACACACTGTAGACTAAAAAATGTAAGTATGAACGTACACTCAGTGTACACCAGGGATCATTAACTAGATTCAGCCACGGGCCGATTTGTTCTTGAGCGGATGGTCGGGGGACCGGAACACAATTACAAATCATTTGTAGACTGCAAATTGACTGAAAGAAGCCAAAACAAATACAGTATAATGTTTGACTAAAACATAATTTGACATCCCATCCCCACAGCCCTGTGCTTTGAAAAAGGTTGTGACTAGCTTCAGAGGAGATCGAGAGAACATATTGGATTTCAATCCAGGAATATGAATGGGCACTCTCAGCAGATGAATCCAAATATATCTGATCATTACATGAGAGATAAGAGGGTACTTAAACAAGTGTCCACTATAAAAGTGTTTTTACAAAGACGTGGGATTTAAACTAACAACCCTGGGGGTATAAACTATAAACAGTGGACCTCTCTGACCCCTACAGCATTCCATGCCAATCAACATTGTAAATGTAATTGTAATTGACTTAACCTTTTACTGCAGTGGGCTAATTCAGGGTCACACAAGTGTTTCTTGGTAGTCTTAAACAAATCTACATTGAAACAAAGCCAAAGTATACACCTCACACACATGGTTATGGGCTTAAAAAAAAAGAAGACACTGGTGTGCTTAGGGTCGATGTCCTGTTGGAAGGTACACCTTCGCCCCAGTCTGAGGTCCTGAGCGCTCTGGAGCAGGTTTTCATCAAGGATCTCTCTGTACTTTGCTTCGTTCATCTTTCCCTCAATCCTGACTAGTCTCCCAATCCCTGCTGCTGAAACATCCCCACAGCATGATGCTGCCACCACCATGCTTCACCATAGGGATGGTGCCAGGTTTCCTCCAGACATGACGCTTGGCATTCAGGTCAAAGAGTTCAATCTTGGTCCATCAGACCAGAGAATCTTGTTTCTCATGGTCAGAGTCTTTAACCTGTTGGGGACCAGGGGGTGCTATTTTCACTTTTGGGGAAAATCGTATGATTTTTAAACGGCCTCGTACTCAATTCTTGCTCGTACAATATGCATATTATTATTACTATTGGATAGAAAACAGTCTCTAGTTTCTAAAAACGTTTGAATTATTTCTCTAAGTGAAACAGAACWCCTTTTACAGACCATTTCCTAACCGGAAGTGAGATTTCCAAAAGCGAACTCTCTCTTCAGGAGCTTGTCTATAAAAGGGCATGTCACTTATGACTGTAGAAACACGTCATACGCCTTCGCCTGGGT
>NC_036858.1:11594890-11630807 GCF_002910315.2 Salvelinus sp. IW2-2015
TTTTCGCTAGGGGTGTCATGCGGAAGATGAGAGAAAAAATCAGTTGATTATCTCGACCAGGGACTGAACACAACGTCTTGGACTGAGACGTGCGCACTTTTATTTATTTCCTGGGCCGCAGTCGGACCTGTACTCGGCTCTTGAAGAACCTTTTTAAGGTGAATATGATCTCTGGCTTCGATTTTCTTTGATACATGTCACAATATCATCTTAAAGTATGTTTTTTCAATATAGTTTAATTATATTATTGAAATTTATTCTGGACTTTAGACGTGATGCGACGCAAGAATTGGTTCAAGAACGAAGAGGCTGCAACGCACGGCCAGTGTGCTTGCTAATTCTGGAGTGAAACTCTCGTTTTGGATCCAAATAAAGTCGGTTCTGAACAAAGGACTTGGAGAACATTCTGATGGAAGATCCACAAAGATAAGGACCCAATTTGGGATGCTTTTTCATATATATCTGTCGAACTGTGCTATGATACCGTTTGACTAGAAGCAATACTGCTGTGTGCTAGCTATTGTAGTAAGCTAATATAACGATATATTGTGTTTTCGCTGTAAACAACTTCAAAAATCGGAATATTGGCTCTGTTCACAAGATCTTATTTTTTCATTAGCTTCCACCATATATTGTTCTGAAATGTTTTATGATGTGTAATTAGTAGTTTGACGTTGGTGTCTGTATTTTCTCTGGCTACTGCCGTGCGATTTCTGACTGTAGCTGTGATGGTGGCTATGATGGTAGCAGTAATGTAAAACTGATTTATAGCTAAATAATGCACATTTTTCGAACAAAACATAGATTATTTGTTAACATGTTATAGACTGTCATCTGAGGGAGTTTTTTTCTAGGTTATTTAGGTTGGTTCTAGTTGGTTCTAGGTTAGTTAGGTTAGCTACTTGCATGCTACCGTTGCTGTGAAAAACTGTCTGTCTGTCTTTTGTATTTGTGGTGATCATCAACATACCAATGATTGTGGATGTTCTTTTTTTCGAAATGTAACACCGTTTCATACAAATCGAGAATATTCCGTCTCTCGTATTTCACAGATATGGATATTTGTTTTCATTAGCTATCAACCATCTATGTTGATCTGAAAGGTTTTATGTATAAGGTGTAATTAGAGGTAGTTGGAGGTTGTTTCTGTAATGTTACATCCTTGGCTTACATCGCGCGATGCGCATTTTCTGAATGATAGCTATGATGGATTAGCAGTTAAGATGGATAATAAACTGATTTGTTTAGCTATAAATATGCGAATCTTTTTTTTGAACAAACAGCAGTTTATTAGTGTAACATTTTGATAGGACTGTCATCTGATGTAGGTTAGTGCTCTTTCTAGAGCCCTTTTCTCAAGGTTGGTTCAGGTTAGTGTATAGGTATAGGATGTGCATGCTACCTGCAGAGACCTACTTGTGCTGTGAAAACGTTATGTCTGTCTGTCTTTTTTATTTGGTGGTGATGCAGCCTGACATAAATATATTGTGGTGTTTTTCTATGTAATCATGTAAAAAAGTCGGACTGGTATGAGAATGGGAGTTGACAAATGTTTATCTTTCAAATGCGTGATTGGAGCTATGTTACATGTGTGAAAAGTTGTCCCCCAGTCCCTTGAACTTGATTATGCTAATTTTTGTTCTTTGAATTTCCTGACCGCTCTGTCCTTTTCAACTCGGAGATGTTGGGGGCATGTGCCGTCCTAGCGGCACCCCTCAGTTTCCTGCGGTGTTCAACTATAATAAGGAATGGTCAACCGCTACGCTCTTCTGGACAAAACGGAACGGATCTATCATGTCGGTGCTCCTTAGCCAATTGTGGAGGCCTGTAGAAGTTTGATGTGACTTACGCGTTCTCCGAACTACTCTTATCTCCTCTCACAAGTAAGTGGGTGGTTTATATTCTTAACTTAAGTGGTGATGTGGGAGTGCGTTCCGAGCAAGAGCCATGATTGGTACACATTCCCTGTGAGAGTCGCCTGATCTCCCTATCTCCACCGCGCTCACTTCGGGTAAGGCTGCTGACTCAGTAGTGACCATCCCCGCTGGATCCGTAGGATCCTCTTAGTTTGTGAGTCACCCTTTTGTGACCAAGGACCCATACCTTTGCCTCTGTTACACGGCGCCAATCTATGCGTCATGTCCTTGTTCAATTGCATCAGGAAAAGAGGTACTTGTTATTGGTTTGCCAAACATACCCAGGTTTCTGGTTATTTGGATGGGGAAGAGGAGGAAAGGGGGGGAGTCGCGCACCTCGCAATATTTATGGGATACCTAGTAACTGTCTGTACAGATACTGGATCCAATGCATGTTGCAATATCATTAGAAAGTGGATTAGAACATGAATTAATATGGTGGTCCTTCCCGCATTAGTTAACACACATATCGTCATTTGATAGACTCCGTTCTATTTCCCTGCACCATCAAATTTCGGTCGGTTTTGATCATCCATACCCCCTTCTCTCATTCCCCGCAATCTTCTTATTCCCTCGCCTTTAGGGGGCAGCGCCCCTTGTGAGAGGCAGGCGTGGTCTGTCTGCCACTTGCTGACAAACAAACACAACATAATGAGCGGTACTAACTGTTTAAATTGACTAAAGGAAATGCTCTTCTTCATACTAACATCTCCATATCCAGTCAAATGTGCAGATATAAACACCACACAACATCACACACACACAGCGAGGGAAGTTCCATAACAGGTGTCTGTCTGCATCATACGGAGTCGTGTTCCCAGATCACGGTCAGTGGGGCCGGGCTCCCAGATCGCGAAACAGCGGGATATGACGCCCAAATCTATATACCATGGGCTGCTTCCAACCCTGTTTCTTGCAGCTCACCAGTGTAATTAGTTTGTCGGACGAATAGTCTGACAAAAGTTCTTGTCTTACCGGGTGCACCATCCGACTTACGGTGATGACTTGTTGTGTCTTTCTGCAAGGGACACGAACCACATCTTTTATACTAAATCTGTGAACGAGGGCCCTCTGCCGACTTCTCTCCTCGTGATTGAATAACGTGAGAGCGAGGTGAGGGACCGAGGGATGGAAACCACGGCCAATGTGTTCTTGAACGGGACCGGTGGTATAATATTATTCTGTTTAAAAGCTAACCCAAGGGTCATCTTGTGTTCTCCAACCCACTATGGTTTAAAGCTTCTATGCCACCATTCTTATGGCTGGTTGCTTCTCTTTTATGACATTCTTATCTAATCCCTAGTGTTAGACCGGCCGTCTAGTTATCGTAGCTCTACTCTGCTGCGGTGGCTGCACATGGCTGGCTGGCTGGTACGCCTCTCCTGTACCGGACACTGTAACACTCATAGCAGCCCAAGCCCAGAGCCCAGGCCCACGAGCCCAAGGCCCTCAGGAGCCAGCCCAAGGACCAAGGCAGGTTTCACAACTGATTGGGAATTGTGGTAGTTGATCTGTAGGTTAATAGAGTAGAGGCGGGCTAGCGTGCTGGTCATCTCACTGTGCTGTACTAGTGTGCGGCTGTACGTCGTGTACGCATACAAGACTCTTCTCTCTCTTGGCCATCTCTTGAGTGGGAGTTCGATGTGTGAGCATTGTGGAGGTTTTCGCTAGCACACAAAGTTTAGACGACAAACCTGTTTCGCTTTGTTGTGACGGCTGATTCACTCTCGCTCGAGTGCAACGTTTGTTGAGACTTGCCATTGTAATATTTTTTGCGCTCTTTAGTAACGCTTATCCTCAGCTCTAGCCTCACACTTCATGAATCGTATACGATTACAGCAAACCGTCTTGTTGATTACTCAAGTCTGTGTTAGAGTGGGATCAGCAGGTTGTTCTTTTCTGAGCTTTGTAGACTTCTCAGCTGTCTGTTAGTCATACATATTACTATGTGACTAATTACGCTAATTGGATTGCCCCAAAGCTCACCCTCGCTAGATCCCAGTCCTCAAAGTGAGTAACATCCCGTTAGCGACAAGTTGACCTTTTTTATTAAATCTTGCCGCGCACGTGAGCAAGGTCTCTCCTCATTCAAACATCTCGCAATTGGGCTTGTTTGTTACTCGGATATAGTATCGTATTTATTGGGACCCGTACCTCCCTCGTGCTTACAACGTCTCTCCCAAATATGTACGACACTAGCGGTGAGCAGTGTGCCCTTTGACCACGTACTCACAAAGGTCTATCTTTATGGTTCATCTTTTCTCAAGTTGTGTTGTTTCTTGGCCACTTTCTCGCGTGTAAGCCATCGTTACTGTTGCGATAGGCTCTGAAGAAGATAACATAATACATTGCGTCGTTTTTTGATTTTTGAACTCACTGTGATAATGAATATGTTATGGAACAATCGATCTCGTGTGTAGACCACAAGAATAGAGAGAGTCCACGTCGGCTTAAGGTCATGTCGCCTCGTGTCTGATTAGCCAGATGCAAACTCGCCGCTGTAGAAGTCGATGCTTTTGAAATGATTCCATATTTCTGAGTATTCCAGGCTCACTAGCGAAATGCGTGCTGGTCCTATTGTTATTTACAATCATTTAAAAGTTCGAATTTCTCGAGATGTTAAGAGAGGTCCTTTCATAGAGGTCTCCGTTTTAATTGGTATAAACTATGATGTTAACTTCATGTTGTATATTAAGGCTACTTCTATGAGCATTTGTTCTCAGGAATGTTTACTTAAAAAGTGGATCACCAATGCAGCCATCGCAGTCAAATAGACCATTCTAAAATGAACCTTTTTATTGATGCCGCATAATTATACAATTGGTTGGTGTTCATGAGTTCGCGTTACTTCTGGATAGGTGTGATTCACAGTCGAAAAGTTGTGCTGTATTGTTTTCTATGCAGAATTGTTTTGGTGGTTAGTTGGCTTAAACCATATCATTAACACAGTTAACCACCCTATTTACCGCATGTTTGCCCTCTTGCTTCCTCGCCTCACATATGTTCACCAAAGTAACCTTGAATAGATTACTATCTGACGTTTGGCCTCACCCTCGTCGCATCTCGCTACTTGCTCTCGACAGATATAATCCCGGCAACCGACTCATCTTGTCATGACAACTGCCCTTCTTGACTCCGGTTTTGATTTCACTCACTAGCTGGTTTTTATTTCTATTCTTATCCTCACTAAGTGTTTTCTTAGTTGTTGGTGACTCTCATGTGTAGGTGGGGACTCGTTGGTGGACAGAGCAACAGTGGTGCTCTTTTAGCTGCCCATAATTGAGCCTAGGTTTGTGTGTTGTATGCTCTCAACATGATTGTCAATTCCTTTGAGGCTGATTGGTTGGTGCCTCTGCTCCTTCGTAAGAGCATGAGCTTGTTTCTGGGGTTCGAAAAGTGCTCGAGAGTCCACTTTGTCGTTTCTGACTGAATACTGTGTTCTGTGTCGGTTTCTTAGTGTGTTTATGGATTCCGTGTTAACAAATGACGGCTTCATGCTGTTACCCAGCACACATACGTAATGTCTATAGCCATTATCTGTGTATGTGTGTGTGGACTTCCCTAGTAGTACATAGTTGTCATTATGATTCAGATGGTTGGAATGGCCCACTGCATTGTTTACTCTTCACGCACTTGTGCCCGCTCCTCTATTTATTATTTGGTTACTTGAGTGAAGTCTATAAAGTAGCAATGAGTAAGAACTCTGCAGTGCAGTGGCGATTCATCAGGACCTGGCATCTTAGGAACAATTGTGTTGCTGTCTGTAGTGCTTTATTTTCCTTTCTCGCTCCACATCGTTACTGCTAAGTTAGCCTTAATCATTTGTCACTCTTTGCTGTTGTTTTTTTACATTCTCTTTCGTTTCTCTGATAGGTAGCTAATCAGCTGATTCAAGGTTAGTGAGAGAGATGTAGATCATATGTTCGTGAAGCTCAGATTGTGTTGTTTCAACCTGTCGACTAACACAGATCTCTCTTCACTCATAGGAGACAACATCTGGCTCGTGCAAATTACTGGCACCTTGGCGCTTGAAAGGAGTGTTTTGCATTTCAGCCTCTAGTTCGAATTACGCAATTGTCAATGGTGCTATATAATTTGGTTGAACTATGTCAGAATTCTTTTTCGGTGTGAGCTGTCTGATTTAGATAGAGTACACATAGTCGTAGACAACATGTCAATTTGTGTTCTGCGCCAAATGTATATGCTGAATTTAGGTTATAGTACCATGACAAACATAGTCACGTTTTTTCTGTAGACATCGCTGAGACTGAGTCAGTTCGGGACAGTACAGCAAACAGGTGCAAGTGTCTCCCATCATCGGAACGCACTTGGTGCCCGAGAAATGATGAGTTGTGGCGTTGCAAATTGAAGCTTCGAGTGGGTTATATAGATTAAGAGAGGACGTGTTTTGATTAGCTTGTGTGACGCCTTTTCTAGCGCCTGTGTTCCGCCGTGTCTCGGGATCCTCGGCACAGTATGTCATGGTGGATGACGGAGCAAAGCATGCTATGAGCTGACAGTACCTTACAATATTGCTCCCTATTGTGTTTTGCTGCTTCACACGGCAGGGGAGTCCTCGCTCAGTCTGATAATCACATCCATCACTTATTATGCTCCAACATAATACATGTTGGGGTCCGTGCGAGGAGTTATATTGTTGACTAACGTGCTTTTACCTCCTTGACCTCCCTCCTACGCTAGCGCTCATAAGAATCTAGGATGTAGGTATCTACCACATCCGTTACATTGATTATTCTTCAACAGGCCGTTAGAAAAACGATCTTATCTCAATCGGTAGTATAAAGTCCTCTTGATGGCGAGAAGGAACTAGATCTGTGGCAATATTCGCCAATAACTATTTTCGCCACTAAATATACTATTTGATTTTCTTGTAAGGCCTAAACTGTTTATTATTTATATAGCTTATGAATTGATAACGCATGTGAACTAGGGCTATACCTCAGCCACCAATATCTTCTCTTGTCGTGTGATGCTCTACGTATCTCCGATCCTCAGATGTGGGGCCAAACAATTCGATATTATTCTGATGAATTTGTGGATTGCTCTTCTCTTGGTCTCTGCAGCGACCAATGTAGTGACAATGTGTGTGGACAAAATCGCCGGAATTGTTGTATCAAATCTGTCCACATACAAAGTTAACGATTGCAGTATTTATTATAAAAGTCAGTGAGTAATCGTAAATGACTATCGACTAATAGTCCAGTCTCCAGTGCAGGTCCCTTAGGCCGAATGCCCACCCCATTACCTTCCTTTGTCTATAAATAGGCAGACTCTGGAGTGGAGAATTGGCTAGCCGTTCAGTGAGTTAATGGCAGGAAGATCTCAACTGGACATATGAAACAATCACTCCTTCATCTAGGTTGTGAGATTCAGGAGAACTTCAGTAAAAAAGTTTTGCCACGACTCACCTGGGAAGTGTGGTGTAACTCTATAAGACAAGGCCAATGAGGTATGAGCCGCCCTAATCCCCAGCCAAAATGGGGCGGGGCAATGGAAACCTTTTGCTTCAGACCTACTGAAAGTCGAGCATCCTTAATGGAACATTGACCGTTACCTTTGCTTGTGGACAGCTTGGATCAATTGGGTTTGGCTTAAAACCTATGTTTTTCGATAATGTATCGTATGTTGCATCCTCATTTAGACACCAAACTACGGAACGTGTTGCTTTGTTGCTTTTTTTGTTCGTCTGAAGGTAGAAGCAACTTATAATTTTGACTGGAACGGTCGCAAGGACCTAGGGCACCACAGTCAGTATTCCATCTTGCTAGAATCCTTTTCAGTGCGGCTAATATCCAGCGGATAAGACAAGCTGGAGAGACATCACACTTTCTCGACACACCAGTTACTGGCTGGGCCTGCCGCTCTTTAAAGTATACTGTTATTATGGTAATATAAATAAATTTTGGGGTTGCTAATTTCAATAGAAACTGCTTAACAAAGGGTTTTCCTTTCACGCATAAATCCGGTAACGCGCTATATAGCTTGGTAAGTGATATTTATAGATCCAAATCCTTCTCATATGTGACATTACAGAGTAGCATTGTTAACATTTAACTGTATTGGTGCTCATATCCCATACGCTAGATAGAATTCAATTAGATTAATTGAAGGTTTTACTAATAGTAGGGGAGTGGAACTCGCTTTTTGCCACAAAGACTAGTCTGCAGTTTGTACTCTAATGTGATATCTTTTTACTTATCGTATTTATGAGTGATGTCTCCGCAGAATTGACCATAGTTAAAGGAAGGTTTACCTGGGTAATGCATGTAAATACGTAATCGGTGTTTGTTCTTCTGTACACCATTCTCGAGGGGAACACCCCATCCCATTATACGAGACTAGGGTTTTCTTCCTGTTATGGGTCGGCAGCTTGCTCTGAATCTTCTCTCAGCCAAGCGATGCAAAATGAACCCGTTAACTTTTAGGAATCTATTGTGTGTCTTTCTGGTACGTCGCACAATTATGCTAATGTGTAAGATCTTATTTATTTAACTATTATCCAAAGGCTATAAGTGTATGGTAGTATATTCTAAATTCAATGGGATTGTGAAGATGATAAATTCATCCAAAACTAAAAAGTGAACCTTAGTGTGGTGAACAAAGAAGGATGGTTTACTCTCAAATTGCGGACCAAAAAAAATAAGTTTATACTTGCCTGATACATATATAAAGGTCGTGCTGATCAGAAATACATGAATGGGTACAAGATGTTGCATGGTCTAGGGATAGTTGTTGTTTTAGTTTGACATCTCTCTTAGTCAGCATTCTTGCGTCGTCTGTGCGGAGTCTCTCCATATGCTGCCGCCGTTTCTGTACTGTTCCTGTATTCTCTACCAATAAAGTGTGACAACACATAATTCCACTGAGATGACAATTCATAGATATTTACGGGCTTTTTCTCAGCTCGCCACTTTTATTGTCTGTCTGTCTTTTGTATTTGGTGGTGAACTAACATAAATATATGTGGTGTTTTCGCTGTAAAACACTTCAACAATCGGAAATATTGTCTGTATTCACAAGATATTTGTCTTTCATTAGCTATCCACCATATATTTGTCTGAAATGTTTTATGATGTGTAATTAGGTAGTTGGTGTCTGTATTTACTCTGGCTACTCCCGTGCGATTTCTGACTGTAGCTATGATGGTAGCAGTAATGTAAAACTGATTTATAGCTAAAATATGCAATTTTTTTGAACAAAACATAGATTTATTGTGTAACATGTTATAGGACTGTCATCTGAGGTAGTTTTTTCTAGGTTATTTAGGTTGGTTCTAGGTTAGTTAGGTTGGCTTGTGCATGCTACCTGCAGCCTACTTGTGCTGTGAAAAATGTCTGTCTGTCTTTTTTTATTTGGTGGTGACCTAACATAAATATATGTGGTGTTTTCTCTGTAAAACATTWAAAAAATCGGACATGTTGGATGGATTGACAAGATGTTTATCTTTCAAATGCTGTATTGGACTTGTTAATGTGTGAAAGTTAAATATTTCAATTTTGTTTTTTGAATTTGCCGCTCTGCCTTTTCAATGGAATGTGGGAGGAGTGCCGCTAGCGGCACCCCTGGCCTCAACTTAACGTGTCTTCTGGCAAACGGGCTGTCATGTGCATTTTACTGAGGCGTGGCTTCCGTCTGACCACTCTACCAAAAAGGTCTAATTAGTGGAGTGCTGCAGAGATGGTTGTCCTTCTGGAAGGTTCTCCCATCTCCACAGAGTAACTCTGGAGCTCTGTCAGAGTGACCATCGGGTTCTTGGGTCACCTTCCTGACCAAGGCCCTTTGCCCCCGATTGCTAAGTTTGGCCAGATCTAGAAAGAGTCTTGTTGGTTCCAAACTCCCATTTAGGAATGGAAGGGGAAAGGGAGATACCTAGTCTGTTGTACAACTGAATGCATTCAACTGAAATGTGTCTTCCGCATTTAACCCAACCCCTTCGAATCAGAGAGGTAAGGGGGGCTGTCATAATCGACATCCACGTCTTCGGGAATGATGGAGGCCGCTGTGTTCTTGGGGACCTTCAATGCTGCAGAGATGTTTTGGTACCCTTCCCCAGATCTGTGCCTCGACACAATCCTGTCTCAGAGCTCTACGGACAACTGCTTCGACGTCATGGTTTGGATTTTGCTCTGACATGCACTGTCAACTGTGAGGCCTTTTATAGACAGGTGTGTGTCTTTCCAAATCATGTCCAATCAATTGAATTTACCACAGGTAAATGTTTCTACAATCAAGTTGTAGAAACATCTCAAGGATGATCAATGGAAACAGGATGTACCTGAGTTAAATTTCGAGTCTCATAGCAAAGGGTCTGAATACTTATGTAAATAAGGTATTTCTGTTGTTCATTTGTAATAAATTTGCACCAAAAAAATAAAACCTGTTTTCATTTGAAATTATGGGGTATTGTGTGTAGATTAATGAGGGGGAAAAAAATATTTAATACATTTTAGAATAAGGCTGTAACGTAACAAAATGTGGAAAAAGTCAAGGATTCTGAATACTTTCGGAATGCACTGTATGCCAACTTGCGGTGAGAAGTGTCAACCCAGCATGCTGGACAATGTCACTGTCTCCCAGTGAAGTATTTCTTCTTGAAAGACCAATAATGTCTGGGCTGTCTGTCTGTCTGTCTGTCTGTGCCCAGGCTGTGCCCAGGCTGCCAGGCTGCATCTTTTCCCTTTGGTTGTCCAACTTGTCCCTTCATTAAGAATAGTCCCTGTTGTTCCCCCTTTGACTGAATGGACCTCTCTCTATCTTTTCTGTCTATCTAATCCCCTTCTTTCTTTCTTTCTTTCTTTCTTTCTTTCTTTCTTTCTTTCTTTCTTTCTTTCTTTCTTTCTTTCTTTCTTTCTTTCTTTCTTTCTTTCTTTCTTTCTTTCTTTCTTTCTTTCTTTCTTTCTTTCTTTCTTTCTTTTTCTGTCTCTCGTTATGTCTCAAACACATACACACTTACTTGTGTGCACACCTAAGCTTGCACAAACACACACACGCACACATATAGAGGCATCAAACCCTCCAACATCCTGGCAACTCCGGCCCAGTCCGCAAGAATGCATCATCTATTCTGACCGGAGCCCTACTGATCCCAGAATGGCTGGAAACAGCTGTTGAGGAAGTGATCAAAAGAAAGAGAGAGAGAGAGAGGGAGTCTCCACTTCTTTACATCCTCTTTGTTCCCTCAGCCCCTCCAACTCCTCTTATTCACAATTGCCTCTTTCTGAGTGGGAGTTTGGCTGCCAAGGGAGGGCCGTGTAAGGCAATAAGAAGGCTCAGCACTGGCTGTCTCTAGGGTGGTGCATTGATTTCTGAGCGATCGCTGGGCTTCTCCAAACTTAATGGCATTCCAAAATTCTCTAACAGCAGTTAAGGGAGATCTTCAGAGGTTCTAAAAATAAAACCTCTGACTACAAATCCCCAGACCAGCCCAGCACTCCACGATTTGAACTTTGAACCCCTACTGGTTTTCTATAGGCTTTGACCTCTCACCCTTAACGGTCATCCACCACTCCTATTGGTTATTGGAGAATTGTGAGCATGTAGCCTCGGTTACTATGTGGTGCGTTCACTCCTCGAGTGTCTGTGCACAGTCGAGATGCCCTCCCAGTGAAGGGCTAGGAAGCCGCACCCTGGCTGATCAGTCTCTGTTTGTTTTGGCTGGAGTTAAGACACGGAGGGGGTCTAGATGAAACAGTACCCTCTGCTTATCTCCATGACATCAGCACCCGGTATATCTCCTCACAACACATCTCTGGACGGGAGTTAGGCTACACGCTTTCCCATGACAAGACGACTGTTTACACTAGAGCCCTGCACAGGCATGAAATGTAATTTGGACTGTGTTTAATTCAGTGTTCAGTGAGGCCCACACACTTGACTGCGCCTCAATGACGGAGGTAGACAGGAAATAATGACAGGAACCATGACAACGTGTTCAATCTGGAGGTGTCTTTGTGTAGGTTTGTGTCAGTCTAAGTTAGTTAGTCACCCAACCATATTTAAAAAGCTCTTTGACTGCGTTCTGTGCAAGGGAGGAAAATTACAGCACAGTCTTGTGAAAGGATTTCTTTGACATGCACCTCGTTATTTTGTAAGCTTTTGTGAGTTAACACTGACTGTGTGGAGACTAGAGGTGTCATTTCTCTGGGAATGTCTCAGCACAGAGGGGTTAGGGGAATTACTATTCCTCCCCTTTTCCACCTCAACCGCCTACACAAAACTCAACCAAACTGACTCCATGATAGACCACGATAGGTCAGTGTTTCTCAACGTTTGGTTTGTGGACCATCCGGCCCCAATCCTTCAGATGGGTCAGCCGACAGAATTTAGTCAATTTCAAAAGGTAGCTACGTTTTAATCTAAGTGGTCCTCTCCGTGAGGAATCAACATAGCTTGGGCCCTAGCACAAAATAAGGTTGAGGAACACTGCAGTAGATGACCATCCAAATGAGGGAACACATCTAGTGAGGTTAATAAGCAGTACTCATCGGTGTCAGCCAACAATACCTCTGAGCTTTTCTGTGATAAAGCTGCATAAATACACCATAGACCGAGCCATCCTCTCCTTTCCTACCCAGTCACATACTGTGTTAAGCATTCCCAAGGGGGTGATTGACATTCTGGAAGCCTCCCCAGAGTCCCCACTGAGTAGGACCAATAGACATACCATAGATACAGTATTTATGTGTATCTCTAGGCAATATTTGTTTTAATTTATATGTTATACTTAATATATACACAGACAGGAAGTACAGTATGAGGGATGACTTGTGGGTTGACTGAGATCTCTTAATGGGTCACCCTATATTTACAGTAGGCCTTACATCCTTCACATAATTCCATTGTGCTTGTGAAATTTGAGAAAGCTAATGCACCTGCTGACTGTAAGGAGTACTGTGTCACCCGGTTGAATAGATATGCAATATGACTCTTAAGCACCTTTAAAGAAACATGTTCTCACTCACTGAAAGGATTTCAAACTATAATACAGAACACAAATTGGAACTAAATGAGATTTTTTTGCCTGTAATACCATAAATATAACATGTGGTCTTTGCATAAATAGAATGACCATTGTCTACGGTATAAACTGTAAATAAACCGTAAATCGAACCGTAAATAGACCACTGTCTACGCTGCCCAAACTGAAGTATCTAAACCGCTACCTACCACATACTGCAGTGTATTGTTATCGGCCAGATAGCCGGTGAGAGACAGTGCCACCCAGTCGGGCCTCCATGTGTTTGTCTTGCGCAGTGTCCCCAAGGCCCCCCAGCACTAATGAATGGATATTTAATGATCTGAGAGAGCCATTCAATTGAGTGGAAAATGTGCAGTTCTGTGGAGCGCGGCTCCCCCTGTCACAGGAAAACAAAGGCCTCAGTCTGCATTCACACACACCCAGGAGAGCGAGTGTACTCACACAGTGGGGAAAAGAGGCTGGAACATACACATAGTCACACACATACAGTGAATGGAGTAGAGAGGATCCAGTTGCTATGATTGCAACACTTCACATTCCAGATCCTGTTAGCCTAATCCTACTCAACCTTCTGGAATAATGAGTGCTTTCATAAAACAATGCGGCCATATTGGATTTAGGACTGAATAGGGATTTATAATACACGATTTTCATGATTTTCAGTAGTGCTTATTTTTTAGGTGATACAAGGTAATATTGATATAATAAGCAGGTCATACTTTACAAGAAACATACTTTGCATGCTGATCAAAAATGATATTTAGCACTATCTTACAAGTTACAACAGAACTTAACGAGTGACTTCCTATTTTTGATTTAGGATCAGATATCTTGTGGTACAGTCAAATCTGCCCACACTAACTCAAATACTTCCCTTTTCTTTATTTGCTTTGAAATATCAGTTTAAACAATATAACACCCAAACCATGCAGAGAATAATATTTTTGGGATTCACTTAAGTTTATGAATATTAGGAAAATACAGCAGATCCAATTTGAAACATCTGCCCACCCCATCTTGCAATAAACATGGACCCAAACCAAAGGTTCAGCCAACCAGTTAAGGCTAGAAGGTATCCAGCTTTTGCCAAATTAGCGGGCATTTTAGCTAACCCTATCCCTAACCCTTTTCCTAACCTTAACCTAATTACCCTAACCTGCTACATTAATTATCCTAACCTGCTGCGTAAGTTCTCCTAACCTGCTACGAAATGTAAAATATGACGTTAAATTGACAAAAGTTGGATCCCTTCTAGCAATGACCCAGCCAACTAAGTCAGTTATTGAAAGACAACATGAGAGAAGATATGTTCAATAAAAACCCACCCTTTTATGTCTGTGTATTTATTTATCACAAACACCCTCTATAGGCCCCATGTGGTCACTGAGGAGCCTTTTGACACACTCTATCAAAGCAAGACAGGAAACAGGAAGTGTGACAGGAAGTGCTCTGTGTGTTTATGAGAGGACTAAGGAGCTTGACCATGTAACCATGTTTAACTGTGCAAGGGGCCAGGGTCAGCAGCAGCAGACATCTCACAGACATCTAACGGTGAACAGACAGGAGGGTGGATTTAAAGGAAGGAGATCCTGTAAATCCAGAGGGTGCCCCAGCACTGTCCTAGCTGGCTGGATTCACTTCCACCCCCCCCTCTAATTGTGTCATTATTCACTGGCCCATCTGCTAGATTACATTAAGCCTCCTCGCAGTGACTATACATCACCTTTACTGCACTATAACTCTAACCAATAGCCAGGTGGATTAGAAGAATGGACACGGTAAATAGGATAAAATGGGGGTTGATACGAAAATAATTATCTAGCGAAACATTGGTAATATCTCAATGTGACAACTTGAGTTATGGGGACAATTGTGGAGAACCACATAGTAGACCTCCTTTCACAATATCCTTAGCTTGGAGAGGAAAATGACATGTGTGAGCTATTATAAACAGCAGACATATCTGTATTTCCTCTACAGTCTTGTCCCTCCTGTGGGCTACCATAAAGGGTTTCCACGAATCAAAAGGGTCTGTCTCGTAAACATTCATGAAAACAAACATTTGCTTTTTGGTCTTAATTTAAAGTTAGGGTTAGGAATWAMGTTAGCAATGTGGTTACGAAGGTTAGGGTTAGGTTTAAAATCACATTTTAAGACAACAAATTGTAGAAATATACGGGGTTTATGACTTTGTGGCTGTGGTAACTAGTGACGGCCACCATAAAGGGAACGCAGAACTTGCCCTGTCCAAAGAGGTCTGAGCCCCTAAAGGAGAATGTTTAGGTTAAGTCTTACAAAGAGCTCTCCTTTGGTAAACATTACAGGCAAATGTCAGTGTGTAGAGACAGCAAAGTTGTTAAGTGTGAAGTTACGAGTTGGAGAAACGCCTCCCAAGGGATGAATAAATCCAATGCGTGCCACTTAAGAAACATTGACCAAACCATTACTACAGGTTCTAATGTTTTTAGTGTACTTTTTTGTTGGCTGGTTCTATTTTCTTAAGTGGAGTATTTTTATTTTTTTAGCTAGTAGTTATCTGCCCAATCTATCTATGGGAACAGGCCACCTCAGAACTGTTATTGTTTTTCAGGGCACTGTGAATGGGGGGGATCGCCTCTCTAACACCTAAACAGAGTGGTGTTGTGACTGGCCTTTGGCTGAAGGTCAAGCAGATGTCAAGCTGGAGTTAGAGAGTGAGATGTTACACACACACTCTCTCTCTCTCCTCTCTTCTCTCTCTCTCCTTCTCTTCTCTCTCCTCTTCTCTCTCTTCTTCTCTCTCTCTCTCTCTTCCTCTCTCTCTCTCTCTCTCCTCTCTCTCTCTCTCTCTCTCTCTCTCTCTCTCTCTCTCTCTCTCTCTCTCTCTCTCTCTCTCTCTCTTCTCTCTCTCTCTTCAAAAGTAAATACACAGCCACGGCTCTATTCAATCTGTGTTGCTGAATGTGTTACAGATTCCACTATATAAATGTAAAGATAGTTTCAGATTGCGACGACATATGCAGCGTTTACAGTGAATGCTGTCTCCGTGGGAAGACTGCCTTTAAAGGGGCAATCAGCAGCTGCTACATATATTTTTGGACTTATAAATGAATGGTATATACCCAAGAATGTAACTTATAAATGCTTTGTGAGCTTAGTTCAAATGTCACACACCATCATAAACCCAAAACATAAGCTTGTTTTACTCCAATGTTTGTAAACAAAGTAAATGTAAACAAACACTATATAGCCTCAAAACATGGTTAATACTAGCATTTTGATATCATGGATGGRCAGTCCTTGCACCCATAGCTTTGTTTATGAATTTGAGAGTGGTTACATTTCTCCAGKCCCATCCCTCAGCTTTTTGTSGAAACAGGGGCAAATGGACTTCAGCGATCCAGATTAAGATGAGCCCTTAACGTGCACATTGCTAAACTTACCTTGAAGAATTACTCTTTATGGTAATGCATGTGTATTTTACAATTTCTTAAACATTTCCTACAGTCTTGTAATTATTTCCAGCATTTCTCTATCTCTGAAAGTGCACCCTACGCACTGTTATCACACTTCTGGGCAACCAGCCAGTTCAAACTCAGCCTCCCTAGAGACTGTATTTACATCTTTATCACTCCTCTAAAGGAACTAATACATTCACTGGACCCGCTGCCTTTCAACAATATTTTTTCGACGGTTAAAGGAATGTTTGCTGGGACACCCTCCCCGATTTGCTGATTCGATTCAGTGCTGTTGCAAAGTATCTTTTTCCCTCCCAGAAATATGTACCGTAACACTCCACAACATTACAACACTCTGCAACATCATCTGCAACGTCATCAGAAATATCTTACTATTGGAAGAAGGGCTTGAAATAGGACTACCATTATGAATTACAGTTCCCCCTGCTGCCAATAGCCTACTCTATGTTGTTCAATTGGCAGAGGATGGAGACTGAATGAATCAGTGCAGAGTGAATTTTTTGGAAAATGATAAATTCCAGTCGGAAGTCTGCTTCCTCTTGCATATTGAAAAGGCTGTTCATTTGGGCAGTTGTACTGTATTAAAGTTGTCAATGACTTAATGGCATGCTGCCCTTTGGCTCCAGTTCCATGACGTTGGAAAACCAGGAAGTTTCAAAAACTGTCAGATTACACATTTGTCTTTCATGGATTATGGCTATATAGATTACATATGGGTTGGAGTAACAGATGTTTTGTTTCCAAAGTCCAGTACTGTAGATGTGCCCTCCCGCCGCATGTCTCTCGATCTATCTCTGAAAGCTCCAAAACAGGTGCCCTTGGATAGTGAGAGACTATGTACTACCCCACCCTCCACCTCAGGGCATACATTCCTACAGCTAGTCATTCAGCTCATGTAAAACTTGAGGAATATCCTGTCGTATGGCTCCCAAACCTTTGCCGCACTTCAGTCCCACCACAGACAGACATATGAATGCTCATACATGTATGCGCAGACACACACACACGCACGTGCACGCGCACCACGCACACGCACACGCACACGCACACGCACACACACACACACACACACACACACACACACACACACACACACACACACACACATTCTGAAGATTTAACAAGAGATTAGAGAGGGAGAAGAAAACCTCAGGAACCATGAGAACCTATAAAATGTGATTTCATCATGCAGCCAATGGGAGTAGAATCATATAACAATAGCTTACTATTGAATGCATATAACACATGTGATATGTAGGTGGCTATTCAAACACATCAAACCCAACAAATGATCACCAGTTTTTCTCATGGACCAACATTGATTAATATCAATGACAGTCATGACTTGGATAAATTGAAATGATAACTTGATGCACTGTCTTTTGTTCAGAAGGTTGGAGGATAGATGGATGAATGAATGTTTGAAATAACAACAAAAGTATATTTTTAAGCACTACTATCCCCTTCATGCCACAAGGAATTGGTAGATAAGGCTGCATCATTTGTCTTTCCCACTGTTGTGAATGTGAACATTTGTTAGGGAGGAATTGAACACATACTAATATGACTTCTCCAAACAGCAGTGTGTTTGTTCAGTATGTAATGCCTATCTGTCAGCAATGGGCAGACGGAGTGAGGATTCTTGCATCTTGTTCAGGCGACTGCTCAGTGCAATAGGGTACAAGGCATTGCTTGGTCTGACCAATCTGGTTGGTCTGACCAATCTGAATCTATGCTTCAAGATTGTTTTGATCGTGTGGACTGGGAAATGTTCTGGGTCGCGTCTGAGAACAGTTTCGACATATACACTGACTCGGTGACTTGGTTCATCAGGAAGTGGATAGAGGATGTTGTCCCCACTGTGACAATTACAACTTATCCAACCCAAAAACTGTGGATAGATGGCAGCATTCGGGCAAAACTGAAAGAGCGAATAACCACATTTAACCATGGCAAGGTGACTGGGAACATAGACTCTGTACAAACGCTGACGCAGGCCCCCTCCGCTCATGTGGACTGTGTGCTCTCGTTCTCCGTGGCCGATGTACAGTTGAAGTCGCAAGTTTACATACACTTAGGTTGGAGTCATTAACACTTGATTTTCAACCACTCCACAAATTTCTTGTTAACAAACTATAGTTTTGGCAAGTCAGTGAGGACATCTACTTTGTGCATGACACAAGTAATTTTTCCAACAATTGTTTACAGACAGATTATTTCACTTATAATTCACTGTATCACAATTCCAGCGGGTCAGAAGTTTACATACACTAAGTTGACTGTGCCTTTAAACAGCTTGGAAAATTCCAGAAAATTCTGTCATGGCTTTAGAAGCTTCTGATAGGCTAATTGACATAATTTGAGTCAATTGGAGGTGTACCTATGGATGTATTTCAAGGCCTACCTTCAAACTCAGTGCTTCTTTGATTGACATCATGTGAAAATCAAATAAATCAACCAAGACTTCAGAAAAAAAATTCTGGTTCATTTTTTTTTTTTTCAGCAATTTCCAAATGCCTGAAGGTATCACGTTCATCTGTACAAACAATAGTACGCAAGTATTAACACCATGGGACCACGCAGCCGTCATACCACTCAGGAAGGAGACGCGTTCTGTCTCCTAGAGATGAATGTACTTTGGTGCGAAAAGTGCAAATCAATCCCAGAACAACAGCAAAGGACCTTGTGAAGATGCTGGAGGAAACAGGTACAAAAGTATCTATATCCACAGTAAAACGAGTCCTATATCGACATAACCTGAAAGGCCGCTCAGCAAGGAAGAAGCCACTGCTCCAAAACCGCCATAAAAAAGCCAGACTACGGGTTGCAACTGCACATGGGGACAAAGATCATACTTTTTGGGGAAATGTCCTTTGGTCTGATGAAACAAAAATAGAACTGTTTGGCCATAATGACCATCGTTATGTTTGGAGGAAAAAGGAGGAGGCTTGCAAACCGAAGAACACCATCCCAACCGTGAAGCACAGGTGTGGCAGCATCATGTTGTGGGGGGGCTTTGCTGCAGGAGGGACTGGTGCACTTCACAAAATAGATAGCATCATGAGGAAGGAAAATTATGTGGATATATTGAAGCAACATCTCAAGACATCAGTCAGGAAGTTAAAGCTTGGTCGCAAATGGGTCTTCCAAATGGACAATGACCCCAAGCATACTTTCAAAGTTGTGGCAAAATTGCCTAGAAACAACAAAGTCAAGGTATTAGAGTGGCCATCACAAACCCTGACTTCAATCCTAAAGAACATTTGTGGGCAGAACTGAAAAAGCGTGTGCGAGCAAGGAGGCCTACAAAACTGACTCAGTTACACCAGCTCTGTCAGGAGGAATGGGCCAAAATTCACCCAACTTATTGTGGGAAGCTTGTGGAAGGCTACCCAAAATGTTTGACCCAAGTTAAACAATTTAAAGGCAATGCTACCAATGCTACCACTAATGGAGTGTATGTAAACTTCTGACCCACTGGGAATGTGACAAAATAAATAAAAGCTTAAATAAATCATCCTCTCTACTATTATTCTGACATTTCACATTCTTAAAATAAAGTGGTGATCCTAATTGACCTAAGACAGGGAATTTTAACTCGGATTAAATGTCAGGAATTGTGAAAAACTGAGTTTAAATATATTTTGCTAAGGTGTATGTAAACTTCCGACTTCAACTGTAAATCATTGAAGCGTGTTAACCATTGCAAGGCTGCCAACCCGGATGGCATCCCAAGCCGCGTCCTCAGAGCAGAGTCAGAGTCTGCTGTACATGCTCTGCTTCAAGATTTCCACCATTGTTCCTGTACCCAAGAAAGCGAAGGTAACTGAACAATCGCCCCGTAGCACACTTCTGTCATCATGAAGTGCTTTGAGATACTAGTTAAGGACCATATCACCTCCACCTTACCCAACAACTTAGACCTACTAGAATTTGCATGCCACGGACAACACAATTGCCATTGCACTGCACACTGCCCTATCCCACCTGGACAAGAAAAATACTTATGTAAGAATGCTGTTCATCAACTACAGCTCAGACTTCAACACCATAATACCTTCCAAGCTCATCACTAAGCTCAGGGCACTGGGTCTGAACCCTTCCCTGTACAACTGGGTCCTGGACTTCCTGACGGGCCGACCTCAAGTGGTGAAGGTAGGCAACAACACCTCCACCACGCTGATCATCAATACTAGGGCCCCACATGGGTGCATTCTCAGCCCTGTACTACCTGTTCACACATGACTGCATTGCCACACACGTCTCCAACTCAGTCATCATGTCGGCTGACGATACAACAGGGCCTGATTACAACAAGGAGACAGCCTACAGGGAGGAGGTGAGAGCCGTGGCGGAGAGGCGCCAGGAAAAAATATCCTCCCCTTCAACGTAAACAAAAAGGAGATGATCGTGGACATTAAGGAGACTGCAGAGAGAGAGCACCCCCCATCCACATTGACAGGGCCACAGTGCAGAGGTTCAAAAGCTTCAAGTTCCTCGGCATGCACATCACTGATGACCTTAAATTGTCCTTTCACACAGTGTGGTGAAGAACCCATTAAACAGTCATCACTAGCCGGCCTACGCCCAGTACCCTGCCCTGAACCTTAGTCACTGCTACTAGCCGGCTACCACCCGGTACTCTACCCTGCACCTGTCTAGACTTGACAGTTCATACAGCTTCAGTATTCTGATCATAGAGTTCTGATCATGGAATTCTGAATGCGTCATGCGTCTACGCCTACATTTAAATGTGTCTACCGTGTCCACAGTGTGTCCGGATTCCCTTTTCCTGCGCTATATTGAAATGCCAGTATGCATTCTAAAAAGGGTTGAATAGGCTAAATATGATAATAACACAACAACTGATGCAGGTAGCTAACCACTGTAGCTAACTAGCCCGCTAACCTCTATCACTTGGCACAAGCATTTCGCTACACCCGCAATAACATCAGCTAAATATGTGTATGCGACCAATAAAAATGAGATTTGATTTAGCTAGCCAGCAAGCTAGCAAGCAATACTAAAGGGATTGCAAACGTGTTAGCATAACTGTAGCCAAACCAACTTTTTTATTTGAAATATTAGCTAGCTGGCAAGCAGTTCTGAGACTTGTAAGTGTCAAGTGTAGACACGACCTTAGAGACCGCTTTCCCCAATGTACATAGAGTCATTGAACACCATTTTTTTATTCTATGTATACTGTATACTGTATTCTAGTTAAGACTCATCCTATATAACTACTGCTGTACACACCTTTTCTATTCATATACTGTCTATATACACACCATTTTATATATACAGTACATATATACAGTACCGGTCAAAAGTTTGGACACACCTACTCATTCAAGTTGCCAAGAGCGTGCAAAGCTGTCATCAAAGCAAAGGGTGGCTACTTTGAAGAATCTCAAATCTAAAAAATATTTCGATTTGTTTAACACTTTTTAGGTTACTACATTTAAAAAAATTTACTTCACCTTTATTTAACCAGGTAGGCTAGTTAAGAACAAGTTCTCATTTACAACTGCGACCTGGCCAAGATAAAGCACAGCAGTTTGACACATACAACAACACAGAGTTACACATGGAATAAACAAACATACAGTCAATAATACAGTAGAAAAAAAGAAAAGTCTATATACAGTGAGTGCAAATGAGGTAAGATAAGGGAGGTAAGGTAATAAATAGGCCATGGTGGTGAAGTAATTACAATATAGCAATTAAACACTGGAATGGTAGATGTGCAGAAGATGAATGTGCAAGTAGAGATACTGGGGTGCAAAGAAGCAAGATAAATAAATAAATACAGTATGGGGATGAGGTGGTTGGATGGGCTGTTTACAGATGGGCTATGTYCAGGTGCAGTGATCTGTGAGCTGCTCTGACAGCTGGTGCTTAATGCTAGTGAGGGAGATAAGAGTCTCCAACTTCAGTGATTTTTGCAATTTCTTCCAATCATTGTCAGCAGAGAACTGGAAGGAAAGGCGGCCAAAGCAGGAATTGGCTTTGGGGTTGACCAGTGAGATATACCTGCTGGAGCGTGTGCTACGGGTGGGTGCTGCTATGGTGACCAGTGAGCTGAGATAAGGCGGGGCTTTACCTAGCAGAGACTTGTAGATGACTTTGAGCCAGTGGGTTTGGCGACGAGTATGAAGTGATGGCCAGCCAACGAGAGCATACAGGTCGCAGTGGTGGGTAATATATGGGGCTTTGGTGACAAAACGGATGGCACTGTGATAGACTGCATCCAATTTGTTGAGTAGAGTGTTGGAGGCTATTTTGTAAATGACATCGCCGAAGTCAAGGATCGTTAGGATGGTCAGTTCTACGAGGGTATGTTTGGCAGCATGAGTGAAGGATGCTTTGTTGCGAAATAGGAAGCTGATTCTAGATTTAATTTTGGATTGGAGATGCTTAATGTGAGTCTGGAAGGAGAGTTTACAGTCTAGCCAGACACCTAGGTATTTGTAGTTGTCTACATATTCTAAGTCAGAACCGTCCAGAGTAGTGATGCTGGACGGGCGAGCAGGTGCGGGCAGTGATCAGTTGAAGAGCATGCATTTAGTTTTACTTGCATTTAAGAGCAGTTGGAGGCCACGGAAGGAAAGTTGTATGGCATTGAAGCTCGTCTGGAGGTTAGTTAACACAGTGTTCAAAGAAGGGCCAGAAGTATACAGAATGGTGTCGTCTGCGTAGAGGTGGATCAGATAATCACCAGCAGCAAATGCGACATCATTGATGTGTACAGACAAGAGAGTCGGCCCAAGAATTGAACCCTGTGGCACACCCATAGAGACTGCCAGAGGTCCAGACAACAGGCCCTCCGATTTGACACACTGAACTCTATCAGAGAAGTAGTTGGTGAACCAGGCGAGGCAATCATTTGAGAAACCAAGGCTGTTGAGTCTGCCAATAAGAATGTGGTGATTGACAGAGTCAAAAGCCTTGACCAGGTCGATGAATATGGCTGCACAGTAATGTCTCTTATCGATGGCGGTTATGATATTGTTTAGGACCTTGAGCGTGGCTGAGGTGCACCCATGACCAGCTCGGAAACCAGATTGCATAGCGGAGAAGGTACAGTGGGATTTGAAATAGTTGGTAATCTGTTTGTTAACTTGGCTTTCGAAGACCTTAGAAAGGCAGGGTAGGATATATATAGGTCTGTAGCAGTTTGGTCTAGAGTGTCTCCCCCTTTGAAGAGGGGGATGACCGCGGCAGCTTTCCAATCTTTGGGAATCTCAGACGATARGAAAGAGAGGTTGAACAGGCTAGTAATAGGGGTTGCAACAATTTCGGCAGATCATTTTAGAAAGAGAGGGTCCAGATTGTCTAGCCCGGGTGATTTGTAGGGGTCCAGATTTTGCAGCTCTTTAAGAACATCAGCTATCTGGATTTGGGTGAAGGAGAAATGGGGGAGGCTTGGGCGCGTTGTTGCGGGGAGTGCAGGGCTGTTGACCGGGGTAGGGGTAACCAGGTGGAAAGCATGGCCAGCCGTAGAAAAATGCTTATTGAAATTCTCAATTATAGTGGATTTATCGGTGGTGACAGTGTTTCCTAGCCTCAATGCAGGGACAGCTGGAGGAGGTGCTCTTATTCTCCATGGACTTTACAGTGTCCCAGAACCTTTTTGAGTTTGGTGTACAGGATGCATATTTCTGCTTGAAAAAGCTAGCTTAGCTTTCCTAATTGCCTGTGTATATTGGTTCCTAACTTCCCTGAAAAGTTGCATATCACGGGGGCTATCTGGTGCTAATGCAGAACGCCACAGGATGTTTTTGTGCGGGTCAAGAGAAGTCAGGTCTGGAGAACCAAGGGCTATATCTGTTCCTGGTTCAACATTTTTGAAAGGGGCATGCTTATTTAAGATGGTGAGGAATGCACTTTTAAAGAATGACCAGGCATCCTCTACTGACGGGATGAGGTCAATATCCTTCCAGGATACCCGGGCCAGGTCGATTAGAAAGGCCTGCTCGCTGAAGTGTTTAGGAGCGTTTGACAGTGATGGGCTGGTCATTTGACCGCAGACCCGTTACGATGCAGGCAATGAGGCAGTGATTGCTGAGATCTTGGTTGAAAACAGCAGAGGTATATTTGGAGGGCAAATTGGTTAGGATTATTCTATGAGGGTGCTCGTGTTTACGGATTTGGGGTTGTACCTGGTGGGTTCATTGATAATTTGTGAGAGATTGAGGGCATCAAGCTTAGATTGTAGGATGGCCGGGGTGTTAACATGATTCCATATGTGTTACTTCATAGTTTTGAGTCTTAGCTATTATTCACAATGTAGAAAATTGTAAAACTTGAATTAGTAGGTGTGTCCAAACATTTTACTGGTACTGTATATATATATATATATACACTGCTCAAAAAAATAAAGGGAACACTTAAACAACACAATGTAACTCCAAGTCAATCACACTTCTGTGAAATCAAACTGTCCACTTAGGAAGCAACACTGATTGACAATAAATTTCACATGCTGTTGAGCAAATGGAATAGACAACAGGTGGAAATTATAGGCAATTAGCAAGACACCCCCAATAAAGGAGTGGTTCTGCAGGTGGTGACCACAGACCAATTCTCAGTTCCTATGCTTCCTGGCTGATGTTTTGGTCACTTTTGAATGCTGGCGGTGCTTTCACTCTAGTGGTAGCATGAGACGGAGTCTACAACCCACACAAGGGCTCAGGTAGTGCAGCTCATCCAGGATGGCACATCAATGCGAGCTGTGGTTTTCCACTTTAATTTTGAGTGTGACTCCAAATCCAGACCTCCATGGGTTGATAAATTTGATTTCCATTGATCATTTTTGTGTGATTTTGTTGTCAGCACATTCAACTATGTAAAGAAAAAAGTATTTAATAAGAATATTTCATTCATTCAGATCTAGGATGTGTTATTTTAGTGTTCCCTTTATTTTTTTGAGCAGTGTATATATATAATATTTATATTCCGGACTCTGACATTGCTCGTTCTGATATTTCTTAATTTCTTAATTTTTATATTGGGATTATGTGCACATTGTTTTGTATTTGTAACGATCTGAGTGTCGGGAGGTGCGAAGTCAGACGCAGGAACAGCAGAGCTTCAATATGTTTGAGTCTTTTAATACTCAACTTGCAAACACAATGTCCAACACGGACGTACTGGGTGTCACACACAACGGTCCAACGACACGATAAACAAACCCAGTCCACAATAAAACATCCACTCCCGAAATCCAAAAGCCACAATGAAACAATCCCCACAAAGAAGCGTCCGGGCTGGCTGACTAATAAAGCCACACTAATTAACAATTAACTGAACACGGTGATACAAATAAACACATAAGGAGGGGGAGGAAAAAGAGTCAGTGGCAGCTAGTAGGCCGTGACGACGACCGCCGAGCGCCACCCGAACGGAAGGAGAGCCTGCCTCGGTTGAAGTCGTGACAGTACCCCCCTCTGACGCGCGCCCCGCAGCGCGCCGACACCGGCCTCGAGGTCGACCCGGAGGACGAGGCGCGGGGCGATCCGGATGGAGGCGATGGAAATCCCTTAACATAGATGGATCCAAAATGTCCTCCACCGGTACCCAGCACCTCTCCTCAGGACCGTACCCCTCCCAGTCCACGAGGTACTGCAGCCCCTCACCCGGCGTCTCGAGTCCAGAATGGCCCGTATCGTGTACGCCGCGGGACCCCTCGATGTCCAGAGGGGGGGAGGGACCTCCGGCACCTCACCGTCCTGCAGGGAACCAGCTACCACCGGCCTGAGGAGAGACACATGAAACGAGGGGTTAATACGATAAATAGGAAGGGAGTTTTAATCGATAACACACCTCGTTTATTCTCCTCAGGACTTTGAAGGGCCTACACACTGCGGCCTCAGCTTCCGGCAGGGCAAGCGGAGGGGTAGGTTTCGGGTCAGGAGCCAGACCCTTTCCCCCGGTACAAACACGGGAGCCTCACTGCGGTGGCGTCAGCGCTCCCTTCTGCCTCCTAGTGGCTTGTTGAAGGGACTCCTGGACGGCCCTCCAGTCTCCTTGGAGCGCTGTACCCACTCCTCCACCGCAGGAGCCTCAGTCTGGCTCGGATGCCATGGTGCCAGGACCGGCTGGTACCCCAACACACACTGAAAGGGGACACATTAGTAGAGGAGTGGCGTAGTGAGTTCTGAGCCATCTCGGCCCAGGGAATGTATCTCGCCCACTCCCCTGGCCGGTCCTGGCAATAGGACCGCAGAAACCTACCCACCTCCTGGTTCACTCTCTCCACCTGCCCATTACTCTCGGGGTGAAAACCGGAAGTCAAGCTGACCGTGACCCCCAGACGCTCCATGAACGCCCTCCATACTCGGGACGGGAACTGGGGGCCCCGATCAGAAACGATGTCCTCCGGCCACCCGTAGTGCCGGAAGACGTGAGTGATAAGGCTTCCGCAGTCTGTAGGGCAGTAGGGATACCGGGCAACGGAGAGGAACGGCAGGACTTAGAAAACCGATCCACAATTACCAGAACCGTAGTGTTCCCTGAGAAGGGGGAAGTTCGGTCAGGAAGTCCACGGACAGATGAGACCATGGCCGTTGTGGAACGGGGAGGGGTTGCAACTTCCCTCTAGGAAGGTGCCTAGGAGCCTTACTCTGAGCGCATACCGAACAGGAGGAGACATAAACCCTAACGTCCCGAGCTAAGGTAGGCCACCAATACCTTCCCCGAAGGCTCCCACTGTCCTCGTCACCCCAGGGTGACCCGAGGAGGGTAGGACATGAGCCCCACCGAATCAGCCGGTCCCAACACCAAGCGGACGTACTTACGCCGCGGGGCACTGAGGAGGCGCGGGTCCGCCCGTAACGCCCGCTCGATTCCGAGTCCACCTCCCATACCCACTGGCGCTATCAGCCTCGAGCGGGGATGATGGGAGTGGGCTTCGGTGGTCCTATCCTCCGTGTCGTAAAGCGAGACAGTGCGTCAGCCTTTACGTTTTGGGAACCGGGTCTGTAGGACAACGTGAATCGTAAACCGGGTGAAAAACATGGCCCACCTTGCCTGACGCGGGTTCAGTCTCCGAGCTGCCCGAATATACTCCAGATTCTGGTGTCGGTCCAGATGAAAAAGGGTGCTTAGCCCCCTCAAGCCAGTGTCTCCACACCTTCAGAGCCTGACCACCGCTAACAAACTCCGATCCCCCACATCATAGTTACGCTCCGCTGCACTGAGCTTACTAGAGAAGAAAGCGCAGGGGCGGAGTTTTCGGTGGCGTACCGAGCGCTGTGATAGCACGGCACCCACCCCCAGCCTCGACGCGTCCACCTCCACTATGAATGCTAAAGAGGGATCCGGGTGCGCCAACACGAGCATCGTGAACAGAGCCTTCAACCTGTTGAAAGCTCCGTCCGCCGCCGCTGGACCACCGCAACCGCACCGGGCCCCCCCTTTAGCAGTGAGGTAATGGGAGCCGCTACCTGACCAAAACCCGGATAAATCTCCGGTAGTAGTTGGCAAAACCCAAAACCGCTGCACCTCTTTCACCGTGGTTGGAGTCGGCCAATTACGCACGGCCTTTAATGCGGTCACTCTCCACCAACCACCCCCGAGGTGGAAATGCGATAACCCAGGAAGGAGACGGCTTGTTGGAGAACACACACTTCTCGCCTTGACGTATAGGTCATGCTCCACAGTCTGCCCAAGCACTTTTGCGCACCAGAGATAACATGCCGGCTTGAGTAGTTGAGCTAGATCAGAATGTCATCGATATACACAACTACCCCCTGCACGTGCAGGTCCCTGAGAATGTCGTCTACAAAGGATTGGAAAACAGCTGGAGCATTCTTTAAACCCATACGGCATGACGCAGTACTCATAGTGGCCGATGTGGTACTAAATGCGGTTTTCCACTCGTCTCCTTTTCCGAATACGCACCAGACTGTACGCCGCTCCTGAGGTCCAGTTTTGTAAAGAACTGCGCGCCCGTGGAAATATTTTCCACCGCCGAAGCGATGAGAGGTAGTGGGTAACTAAACCCACTGTGATGGCATTTAGACCTCTATAATCAATACACGGACGCAAACCCCCTCCTTCTTCTTCACAAAAAAGAACTCGAGAGACGGGTGAGATGGAGGGCCGAATGTACCCCTGTCCCAGAGACTCCGCGACATATGTCTCCATAGCCAACCGTCCTCTTGGGACAAGGGTACACGTGACTCCTGGGAAGCGCGCGGTTAACCTGGAGATCTATCGCACAATCCTAACCGGTCGATGGGTGGTAATTTTCGTCGCTTTCTTTTACAGAAAGCGATTGCCAAATCGGCATACTCGGGGAATGCGCACCGTGGAACCCTGGTCTGGATCTCCCACCGACGTGCACCAATGGAAACTCCCATACACCTTCCAGAACACTCCTCTGACCACCCCTGGAGAACCCCCTGTCTCCACGAAATACTGGATTGGTGCCGGGCCAACCAGGGAATACCAGCACCACTGGAAACGCAGGCGAATCAATAATAAAGAGACTGATACGTTCCCTATGATTCCCCTGCGTCACCATGTCCAGGGGAACTGTGGCCTCCCTGACCACCCCTGACCCTAATGGTCGGTATCTAGGGAGTGCACGGGAAAGGGAGAATCTATCGGGCACGAGCGGAACGCCCAACAACTCTCGGCGAGTCCGCGATCCATAAAGTTCCCAGCTGCACCTGAATCGACTAGTGCCCTATGCTGGGAAGAGGGGAAAAAATCAAGGAAAAAAATTCGAGACAAACATGTGACCGACAGGGGGTTCTGAGTGAGTTTGGTGCTGACTCACCTGGGGTGATCGAGAAGCGTTCCGCCTGACATCTCGACTCCCAGACAGACCCCCCCAGCACCATCGGCCGTGTGTCCTCCGACACAGCTGGTGCAGGGAGGCCTCCTCCTCGATACCCCTAGGCGCGGCCCCTCCAAACTCCATCGGGATGGGAGCCGGGCGCTGGGTGGTGGAACGCAACAGGACCTCTCATCCGAACGCCCGCGGGCAGCCAGCAGATTGTCCAGTCGGAGGACATGTCGATCCAGCTCCATCCAAAGGACAGACGCGATGTCCCGACACGCTAGCTCCCTGCGGACGGTCCTCCGCGGAGACTTAACCTGTAGTGCCGTCAATAAGGGCCCTGTCGTTCCACCCTGATCCCAGCGGCCAAGGTCCGGAAACTCAGCGCGAAATCCTGTGCGCTCCTCTCTCCTGCCTGAATGAAAAGTCTCTCACCCGCCGCTCGGCCCTTGGGGGTGGTCAAACACGGCACGAAAACGACGGGGTTAAACTCGGGGATAGTTGCTCCTTCGCTGAGGTTCCGGGGCCATTCCAGACTGCGTTGGCCCAGCTCCAGAGCACGCGCCGTTAGGCAGGAACACGGACACTCACCCTCTCCGCTCCCTGAGGGAGTGGGGCGAACCAGTGGCAGGTATAGCTCCAGCTGACGTAAGAACCCCTGGCACCCTGCACGCCGCCTCCATCATAATTCCCTCGGAACTAAGACGGGCGCGCTGGAGCCGGGGGATGGAGAGTCCGTGTGGAAGGGGAGCCGAAGGTGAGGAGGAGCCCACTCCTCTCCATCGCTCCAATTCTCTCCATCATCTGGTCCAATGGCGATCGATCCGTTGGAGGACGGTGTGATGTGCGTGGAGAACCGTTCCTCCTCGATGGGAGAGGGTTGGCTGCTGCTCCTGCTGACTCCATTTTTGGTGCGGGATTCTGTAACGATCTGAGTGTCGGAGGTGCAAGTCAGACGCAGGAACAGCAGAGCTTCAATTATGTTTGAGTCTTTTAATACTCAACTTGCAAACACAATGTTCCAACACGGACGTACTGGGTGTCACACACAACGGTCCAACGACACGATAACAAACCCAGTCCACAATAATAACATCCACTCCCGAAACCAAAGCCACAATGAAACAATCCCGCACAAAGAAGCGTCCGGGCTGGCTGACTAATAAAGCCACACTAATTAACAATTAACTGAACACAGGTGATACAAATAAACACATAAGGAGGGGGAGGAAAAGAATCAGTGGCAGCTAGTAGGGCGGTGACGACGACCGCCGAGCGCCCACCCGAACGGGAAGGAGAGCCTGCCTCGGTTGAAGTCGTGACAGTATTGCTAGGTATTATTACTGAGCTGTTAGAGCTAGGAACACGTCATTTAGCTGCACTGCAATAACATCGGCAAATCTGTCACCCGATCATAAATGTTGATTTGTTTGGATTTTAAGGATAATAAGCTCCCAGATGCACTGTACTGTACATTACCACCTTCAATTCCTCTACGTCTTTTTTCAAAGTAAATTGTTTTGCTGTTCTAAAAATAAAATGAGTTTGGGCCAATTGTTTCTGATTCTGCTGAAAAAATGGCCGCCTGAAAAAAGCGTCTCCTCAGTATAGAAATAGTTATTATTTAATACTTAATATTATGAACTTTAGCCAAGTGCTTAAGTGCCTGATGCCAAATCTCATGAACTAATTACATAAACTGAATAGCATGCAAACACAGCTAGGCCTACCCAAAATCTTAGTTATAATGCAAATAATAAATGCTTTTTACATGATATGATTCCTATGGCGATTCGGCGCACGTTTGCGTGGCATATGGAGGCCTGGTGCAGGGCCGGGTCTGGACAAATCTCAGAATATGAGACACTGTATTCATATCAGCACAGTGAGAGACTTGGCTGGAGTTTAAATAGATGGCAGTGTCTTCCTCCCCATGCAGCCGCTGCACACAACATACTGGCCACATAGCAACTGAGAGCTCCATGGCAACGGCTGGCTCTCTCGCTGAGGTGCTGAGAGAACTTGGCTGGCGAGCGTGCTGTGTTTCCTATTCCACTAATGACCATCGACCACTGCGTTCGTGCCTCAAGTCGGTCTGAATTCATACTTACAGTATAACGTACAATGTAGCCAAAGGCTTTTATTATTGTTCTCAAGCTCATTACTGTTATTGTCTGAGGCAGCCATTTTGTAGGCTACTGTCTATTGTAAATGTTTTTATTTTTTCCCCTCTTAATGAGGTTTCCTCTCATTTCCGAGGCCATTTGGTTGATCTGTTTGCTTCCATTTACATGGTCTCCAGTCTATTTACAATTGACCCAGGCATGAGGTAACTGAAAGGAAGGGCAGGAGCCAAGGGAGGGAGGAGGAGTATATGGAACAGGCCTTCCCTCTTTCCTTAGTGAACTCTGCACTAGACGCAGCCCAACCACTACCAGATCATGCAGGTCACCCCTGATACAAGTCATTATTCAACGTCCATCCATGTCTGAAGACATCATGAGATGATGTAAACACCGGCCACTAGGGGCAACAGTGACCGCTGTTAGCATCAAGTAGGCTTTAGTTTTGCTGGGGCATTGCGGATGGGGATGGCAGATGGGCATAAGCATCTGGTTCCAAAGGTAGCATGTTTGAATCCAGTGARAGAAAGTTGTTTTTGATATTTTTGTTATAAGCCTATCCCAAACCTTAATCCTTACCTTAACCATTCAGTGTTAATGCCTAACCTTAAGGATTCTGACTTAATGCCTAACCTTAAGAATTCAGAGTTAATGCCTAAACTTAACCTTAGAACGATACAGAGAAGTAGCCAAACACTTCAAAATTTGACATTTGGAACAACGTCCAAATTTGACCTTTGAGAAACGTGGATAAACTTCTAATTCAGGCGTGAGACTGTGAGATCTTGTTGCACAGATACACTTACTATATTCATTCCAGCTATCACATGTTCACAATCAGGAAGTCCTGATACCATACCCTCCCCCCGCCCATGTCCACCCCCCTGTCCATCCCCTGTCCACTCTCTACTCCCTTTGAATGTGTCTCCTAGAGAAGACTTTATGTAGTCATTTGGGACTGAGTGAACCACAAAGCAAATTCCAAACGAAAGCGGGAAAACATATAGAAGTAACCTCTTCAATTAGACAGGTATTACAACCAAGAGGTAAAATAGAGAAATAATGAGATGGAGGAGTAATTATTGTTTTTCCGAAATATGGGAATGGAGGGGAAACTGGGAGATAAATGTGTTGTTTGTGATATGGGGTAGGGGGTCTCTAGGCGTAATGGCAGTTGCATTAGGCCCTTTGTCCTGAAGTTCACAGAAAGTTGTGTTGGCTCAAAAACATTTTTATTTGTCACACACAGTTCAACAGCAGCGTATAACAGTGTTGCAGTGAAATGCTTATGTGCAGCTCCCTCAATAATGCAGTACAATAGTCAATAAACAATTATAACAATAAAAAGAGTTTCAAGTCCAAAATACAAAGTAAAATAGAAAAAAAGTAAAAAAAAAGAAAAAGAGGGTTTAGGTTATGCCCCGATAGTTGAATAATGGACTGTATTACACTGTATTTACCGTTATGCAGTGGATAAATAGTATATAAAAAGAACAGCAGTGTTTGACTGTGTGTGTGTGTGTGTGTGTGTGTGTGTGTGTGTGTGTGTGTGTGGTGTGTGTGTGTGTGTGTGTGTGTGTGTGTGTGTGTGTGTGGTGTGTGGTGTGTGTGTGTGTGTTGTGTGTGTGTGTGTGTGGTGGTGGGTAGTTTCTGAGTGGTGTGGTGCTTGTGTGTGTGTTTTGTTTTGGGGACTTGTTTAACTATACTTGTGGGTAAACAAACAAAATTTCGACCACTGGGGCATTTTGTTAGTCCCCACAAGGTCAAATGCTATTTCTAGGGTGTTAGGGTAAGGTTAGAATTTAGCGTTAGAATTAAGTTTGGAAGGTTAGGAGCTAGGGTTAGTTTTAGGGTTAGGAGCTAGGGTTAGGTTTTAAGGGTTAAGGTTAGGTTTCAGGTTAGTGGTTAAAGTTAGGTTAGGGTAGTAAGGGTTAAGGAAAATAGGAATTTTTGAATGGAACTGAATTGTTGTTCCCACAGAGTTTAGTTATACAAGACTGTGTGTGTTTGTGTGTGTGTTGTTTGTGTATTCACGGCACGGCAAACTCCAGGAAGAAGCGCCGTGAACAACATCAGAACCTTTTCCTGGCCTTCAACACTGTGAGCAGGGAACTACCATGGGGCATTCTCTCTTAAATTTGGTTGTCCAGACATTATTTGTCAACATCCTTTGCCAGTTTTATGATGGGATGATGCCTCGGGTGGCCATAGGCGGGCAGGAGGAGTACGTGCCTTTAAAATACGTGTTGGTGTGAGGCAGGGGTGCGTGCTGGCACCTGTACTCTGTAACATCTTCCTCCTATGTGTTACACAGCTTCTCCACAAGGAGCTTGAGGCCAGCAGTGGGGTTGCGGTGGACTTGGAAACCTATTCAACATCAGGAGGCTCCAAGCAAGCKCCAAGGTTTCGACAGAGCAGGTTCTTGAGCTGAAGTATGCTGATGACTGTGCTCTCGTGGCCCACACTCAGGAAGATCTTCAGTCTATCCTTGTAACGGCTATGAGCGTCTATAGCAGGATGGGACTGTCTATCAACACCACCAAGACAGAGGTGGTCTGCCAATGGAGATCCATCCCTCCAATCACCATGCCTGTCTTCACCATTGAACACAAATCACTGACAATAGTCTCGTCARTCAAATACCTGGGCAGCATCGACTTTGAAATCCAAAACAGGATCAAGCAAGCCTCAGCTGCCTTTGGGAAACTCAGATGAAAMGTCTTCCAAAACAGGGATRGCCACCTCCACAGTCACCATATATCAATGTCACGCCCTGATCTGTTTCACCTGTCTTTGTGAGTGTCTCCACCCACCTCCAGGTGTCACCCGTTTTCCCCATTAGTCCCTGGGTATTTATTCTGGTGTTCTCTGTTTGTCTGTTGCCAGTTCGTCTTGTCTTGTCAAGTCAACCAGCGTGTTTTTCCGTGCTCCTGCTTTTTCTTATCTCTCTTTTGCTAGTCCTCCCGGTTTTGACCCTTGCCTGCTTTGACTCTGAACCTGCCTGCCTGACCATACTGCCTGCCRTGACCTCGAGCCTGCCTGCCACTCTGTACCTCCTGGACTCTGACCTTGTTCATGATCTTTTGCTTGTCCACAACCATTCTCTTGCCTGCCCCTTCGATTATAATAAATATCAGAGACTCMAACCATCTGCCTCGCGTGTCTGCATCTGGGTCTCGCCCTGTGCCCTTATAATCAAGCCGTCTGCATCAGCACACTTCTTTACAGCTGTGAAGCCTGGGTCACCTACAGGCCTGACACTGCAGTCGCCACAACAAGCAGCTTGAGCGATTCCACATAGTATGCCTGCAACGCATCCTGGGAATCACCTGGCGTGACTGTGTGCCCCATACGTAAATACTTGCTAAGACCAACTCTAAGACTATGCAGGCCATGGTCACCCAACACCAACTGCACTAGCTTGGGCATGTCATTAGAATGTCTTAGGAGCACTTTACGCGGAAGATCCTGTAGGGCCAGCTACAGCTTGGCCGGRGGTCTGCAGGTAGGCAGATGAAGCACTTCATGGACCAGCTGAAAACATTGCTGAAGAAYTGCAGCATCAAACCCACAGACCTGGAGGACGCAGCTGCCGACTGTTCCACCMTGTGGCAGTTCTGCCAGAGCGGTGTACAGAGGTCAGAGGAGGAGCACAATGACACAGCCCCCGCCAACACAGACAGCATATGCCCCACCTGCAATACAGGTTGTGGACCTTGGATTGGTCTCTACAGCAACCAAAGAATTCACCGTTAACTCTGAAGTGGAAGTCATCATTGGTTACGATGGACTAGCATAATGCATAAGCAAGTAAGTGTGGTGTGTTTGTGTGTTAAGTTTGTGGTGTGAAGGTTGGATGTGTGTGTAGTCAGGCAAATAAGGTGCAGACAGTCTGAGGTTGTCACGTTCTGACCCTAGTTTCTATTGTGTTAATTATCTGCGATAGCATAACGCATTTTGGATTGAGATTGAGCATTTTGATTATTAGAACGATAACCATTTAAAACTGGTAAATACTCATGTGTAAGACAAAAAACAGAGTGAACTGAAATAAAAGCTGGAAACTTTGAACCATCAGGCCAGGATAGCTATCCGGAGAGAAAACGCCTTTGACACTCTCGCTAACCACGGAAAGTGACCTTGGCTATAGTTAAAGTGATAGACACTAAAGAATAATTCATTGTGTGGACAATAATATATCTTTGGAAAAAGTCCAAAAACAATATAACAAACTAGTTTTCTTAATGACTACAGCTGAGCGAGCATAATACTAACAGAAGGTTTAGTTAATTAGGTATTGTCATAACAAGAGAGGAAGAGATGGTTACAGGGAGTATACGGAAGGCAAATCTATAAACATAAAGTAAATATAAAGTACTCATCCTATCCAAGCCTCACCCAGACCGGCAAAATAAGGGAGTGACAACGTGAATGAAGGAAAAAACCCAACTCACGCCAGGGCCAGTGGATAAATCGAAGGGTTGGTAGGGCCGCACGGCTCTTAGGCCCCTCGGTTACACGAAGTAAACTAAAATCCTCAAAGTACTCTGCCTAGCCGAGGACGGGAAATAGAGGCTTTGCTGCAGGCGACGGGCACAAGTCAAGCAACCGTGACACTTTGGCGCCAACGT
>NC_036858.1:11630907-11652875 GCF_002910315.2 Salvelinus sp. IW2-2015
ACCTATGTTCAGCCCGTAATCTTTGGTTCACCTGGTATCCTAGTTGTGCTGCCTGGTAGCTTTGTGCTGCCTGTATCTTATTTGGCCTGATCCCTATGTATCTCTATTGTCTGCCCTGGTATCTAGGTGCCCATCTGTCCTCTGGTATCCTATTGTTAGCCATGCTATCCTATTGTGCTGCTCCTGGTACTTTTCACTGTTCCTGCGACCCGGACTTGCTCAGTATGCCATTTGTGCTGCCTGGTATCTATTGCTGCCCTGGTATCTTATTGTGCTGCCCTGGTATCTTATTGTGCAGCCCTGGTATCTTATTGTGCTGCCCTGGTATCTTATTGTGCTGCCCTGGTATCTTATTGTGCTGCCCTGGTATCTTATTGTGCTGCCCTGGTATCTTATTGTGCTGCTATTAGGGCACAGAGAGGAGGAGAGAGGAGAGGAGGGGGGCCCCTATGGCAACATATAGAAATCTCCTCCTCCAGTCGTCCTTGGTGAGAAATTACAGTAGCAGTGTGTGTGTGTGTGTGTCCTTACCTTCATGTTGATGTGTTTGTATACATGTGTGCATGCATGTGAGTGTTTTTGTGCGTTTTGAGTGTTTAAGAGTGTGTGACTTGCCGGTGTGTGTAAGTGTGTGTTCATGTGCCTGAGCTGGTGTTGTGTTCCTTACCTTCTCCAGGTCGGGCTTGTGCACAGGAGACCCTGCTACATCTGAGTCACAGCCATTACTGCACACCTCCCTCATCACCTGGAGGAAGAGGAAGACCAAACACAAAGGAGGATTCTAGGACAGGACTGTTCATGTTCAACTGGTTACGATGCAGCAGTTACATCCAGCAAGACTGGCGTCTTGAAGAAGCCATGTCAACATCTTTAAAGTCCAGAATGTGTTGCCTACACTACATTCCCCTCCCCTGTGTTAAAGGTATTAGATCACACAATGGATCACAGAACAGAATACAGCACATACAGCAAGACTGACGGCAAGACTGACAGAAAGACTGACACAGCAAGACTGACAGCAAGACTGACAGAAAGACTGACGGCAAGACTGACAGGAACAAGGCAACAGGTATACAGATTAGTGTACACTACTTGACCCATAGGGCTCTGGTAAAAAGTAGTGCACTGTATAGGGAATAGGGGGCCACTTGGGACACAGCCCTGCTGTCATGTAACACACCCATTCAAAGTGACTGACATATCTAGGGATGTCCACACTCTGCATGGGGACGTGGACCGGCTGCCAGTTTGGATTCACATGACTTGGCAGGACCTCCAATCTGGCAACCCGTCAACGCCAGAACCCCCACTGTATTGAGTCGGGTACCATTGACACAGTGAATGAATGATTGATGATGCTGAGCTAGGCTAACCAGCCAGGGGTGACTAGGGGACTACTGTGGAGACAGGCAGTCAGGAACAACGCACGCTTACACAACACACACACACACACACACACACACACACACACACACACACACACACACACACACACCACACACACACACACACACACACACCCACCAACCCACAACACACACAACACGCACACACACACACAACAAACAGCCACAAAAACAGCCAATACCCATCTGTATAATATTTACAGTATTACAATATTAACAGTGATTATAGAGAGACGATTTAACAGTGATATAGAGAGACTGAGTCTTAACAGTGATTAAGAGAGACTGAGTCTTACAAGTGATTATAGAGAGACTGAGTCTTAACAGTGATTATAGGGAGACTGAATCTTAACAGTGATTATAGGGAGACTGAATCTTAACAGGTGATTATAGAGAGACTGAGTCTTAACAGTGATTATAGAGAACTGAGTCTTAACAGTGATTATAAGAAGACTGAGTCTTAACAGTGATTATAGGGAGACTGAATCTTAACAGTGATTATAGAGAGACTGAGTCTTAACAGTGATTATAGGAGATGAATCTTAACAGTGATTATAGAGAGACTGAGTCTTAACAGTGATTATAGAGAGACTGAGTCTTAACAGGATTATAGAGAGACTGAGTCTTAACAGTGATTATAGAGAGACTGATCTTAACAGTGATTATAGAGGGACTGATCTTAACGAGATTATAGAGAGACTGAGTTTTAACAGTGATTATAGAGAGATGAGTCTATACAGTGATTATAGGGAGACTGAGTCTTAACAGTGATTATAGAGAGACAGTCTTAACATGATTATAGGGAGACTGAGGCTTAACAGTGATTATAGAGAGACTGAGTCTTAACAGTGATTATAGGGAGCTGAGTCTTAAAGTGATTATAAGGAGACTGAGTCTTAACAGTGATTATAGAGAGACTGAATTCTTAACAGTGATTATAGAGGGACTGAATTTAACAGAGATTATAGAGAGACTGAGTTTAAAGTGATTATAGAGAGACTGAGTCTTAACAGTGATTATAGGGAGACTGAGTCTTAACAGTGATTATAGAGAGCAGTCTTAACAGTGATTAGGGAGACTGAGGCTTAACCAGTGATTATAGGGAGACTGAGTCTTAACAGTGATTATAGAGAGACTGAGTCTTAACAGTGATTATAGGAGACTGAGTCTTAACAGTGATTATAGGGAGCTGAGTCTTAATGATTAAGGAGCTATCAGGATTAAGAGGGACTGAATCTTAACAGTGATTATAGGGAGACTGAGTCTTAACAGTGATTATAGAGAGACTGAGGCTTAACAGTGATTATAGAGGGACGGAATCTTAACAGTGATTATAGAGGGACTGAGTCTTAACAGTGATTATAGAGGACTGAGTCTTAACAGTGATTATAGAGGGACTGAATCTTAACAGTGATTATAGGGAGACTGAGTCTTAAAGTGAGTTATAGAGAGACTGAATCTTAACAGAGATTATATTAGGATCCCCATTAGCTGTTGCAAAAGCAGCAGCTACTCTTCCTGGGGTCCACACAGAACATGAAACATGACACAATACAGAACATTAATAGACATGAACAGCTCAAGGACAGAACTACATACATTTAAAAACGGCACACATACTGTAGCCTACATATCAATACATACATACAAACTATCTAGGTCAAATAGGGGAGAGGCGTTGTGCTGTGAGGTGTTGCTTTATCGGTTTCTTTTAAACCAGGTTAGCTGTTCATTTCAGCAATATGAGATGGATCTGTGTTCCATGCAATAAAGGCTCTATATAATACTGTACACTATAACTTTGTTCTGGATTTAGAGACTGTGAAAAGACCCCTGGTGGCATGTCTGGTAGGGTAAGTGTGTGTGTCAGAGCTGTGTGTAACTTGACTATGCCAACAATTTGGAATTTTCAACACAATGTTCCTTATAAAATGAAGAAGTGATGCAGTCAGTCTCTCCTGAACTCTTAGCCAAGAGATACTGGCATGCATAATATTTATATAAGCCCTATGATTACAATGAAGAGCAAGACGTGCCGCTCTGTTCTGGGCCGGCTGCAGCTTAACTAGGTCTTTCCTTGTAGCACTTGACCACATGTCTGGACAATAATCCAGATAAGACAAAACTAGAGCCTGCAGGACTTGCTTTTTGGTTTGTGGTGTCAAAAAAGCAGAGCTTCTCATTACTATGGACATACCTCTCCCCATCTTTACAACCATTGAATCTGCAGTGCCTTTGGAAATTATTCAGATCCTTTCACCTTTTTCACATATTCTAAAATGGATTAAATAATAAAAATCCTCAGCAATCTAAACACAATACCCCATAATGACATCACAATACCCCATAATGACATCACAATACCATGACATCACAATACCCCATAATGACATCACAATACCCCATAATGACATCACAATACCATGACATCACAATACCCCATAATGACATCACAATACCCCACAATGACATCACAATACCATGACATCACAATACCCCATAATGACATCACAATATCCCATAAAGACAAAATGAAAACAGCAACACAACATGTTGATTCCTTAAACAGGTCTTTAGCAACACAACATGTTGATTCTATAAACAGGTCTTTAGCAACACAACATGTTGATTTCGCTTAAACAGGTCTTTAGCCAACACAACATGTTGATTCCTTAAACAGGTCTTTAGCAACACAACATGTTGATTCCTTAAAACAGGTTTTAGCAACACAACATGTTGATTCCTTAAACAGGTCTTTAGCAACACAACATGTTGATTCTTAAACAGGTCTTTAGCAACACAACATGTTGATTCTTAAACAGGTCTTTAGCAACACAACATGTTGATTCATAACAGGTCTTTAGCACAAACATGTTGATTCCTTAAACAGGTCTTTAGCAACACAACATGTTGATTCCTTAAACAGGTCTTTAGCAACACAACATGTTGATTCCTTAAACAGGTCTTAGCAACAAAGTTGCTTCCTTAAACAGGTCTTTAGCAACACAACATGTTGATTCCTTAAACAGGTCTTTAGCAACACAACATGTTGATTCTATAAACAGGACGTTTATATGTCTGGATTTCACATTAGTTTTGGAGTGCCTCAAGGCTCCGTTCTAGTCCCGTCTCTATTTACTAACGCAGTCTTACATGACTCATTACAGGGACATCGTGTTGGACATGTTATTGGATTCTTATCCTCCGACTAGGGTGGGATAACCAAGATTTTTTACTTCCATTATTTATTCTTCAATGTGAAATTCAAGAGTGATTATTTATCGAAGCTCTGCATCTCTGGATGGAGGAACAGAGTAGGAGAGAAAGAGAGAACGAGAGATAAAGAGAGGGAGAGAGCACGAGAGAGGGAGAGAGTTAAAGAGTGCGCGATAAAGGAAGAGAGAGAAATAAAGACAAAGAAAGCGATAGAGAAACAGAGAGCTTTTCCCCAGCGCTCCTAGGCCACGTCCAGCCCTAATATCCAAACACATACTCCACACTAATCTGTTTGGCTCTGTGAGGTGCGCAAACACCCCCAGGCGTAATTGTATGCTGAGCTGGCCAAAATAATATCTCCTCCCTCACTGTACAGTTAATAACGCAAGGGGAACACATGTGCCTTCAATCCAATTCCTCTAGTCCAGGCCCCCGTTTCGGGGTACGTTGAACCGTGGCCAGCCGGGCCACATAATTGGGCGTGCTGATTGCAAGCCTCATTGGGTTAGATGTTAATCACCTGAAGCAGAGAGTTTGTTTGGGGTGAGGTTGAAGGGTATTGGTTTATTCCGTGTTCACATTTATTGGTTCAATGTGTTTTTATCGTGCATGTTTTCAGACACCTGACCAAATATGCGTCAATGTCCCGTCTCGAGCGATAATTACGGATGTTGTGTTTTTTTTATTCCTTCGCTGGTTGGGTTTGTATATTTGCGCAGTCCATTGCGGCTGCTAGCAGGTACCTCGGCGCTACCCTAGTGTGCTGTTAAGCAATAAACAAATCTAATTAACATGTGGAAGGAGTAATCAAATCAGAACAAAAAATAGACTGTTTCCTTTTAATTCCCTTATTTCTGCAAAAAAGCTCCTATAGGGACCAACTATTTACACGTAATAGGGTTGGGAAAGCAAATATGACTGGCTGTTGTTTCCATCAGCAGTCTGCTCTGGACGAAATAGCAGACCGCTCGGTTTTTAACGGGGCCTCTCTCTCTGGGTTATTCACAGATTGAGGTGCTGTATGAAAAAGGCCGGGTCCAAACTCAGTTACAAAGGGCCCTTTCGGTAAACTGGAGGCTGGGGAAGTTCGCTGGCGGGAGCGGGGAAAAGGGAAATGAGGAAGGAGAAGGGCTCTTAAAATAGCTGCACAAGGATAAACAATGGTTCTGTCTGTCTGTCTGTCTGTCTGTCTGTCTGTCTGTCTGTCTGTCTGTCTGTCTGTCTGTCTGTCTGTCTGTCTGTCTGTCTGTCTGTCTGTTTCTTTGAATTTAACCCCCCATGGCCTCTTCCATACTGGTGATTGAAATGGAATAGCTCAAAGGCGATGGTATGGGAATGACATATGGGGCAGAGTGGAAAAGGAAAAAGAAGTCAGCAGGATGCTTTACTTTGAGGTCTCCGGGAGAGAAACAGAGGGGAGATCTGAGAGAGACTGTTTCACAGATACTAACCAAACATCCTGACATCAGAAACACCTGTTCAAAATAACCCTCTGGCCCCTAACGCAATATCAAGAAGAAGACTCCGCCCGCTAGGGCAGAAAGAGAGAATTTATGTTCATACAGGACCAAAGGAGTCGCTCCCCAAGAAAAACAACCAGTGGCCTACTGTACCTTTGGACAAGCATACCACGAGATTCATCGTTTTTTTATTCTCTCAAAAATATCCAGCATCTTCCTCCAGGATTTACAGTGAATTTACTCCATCCTGTTTTCACCCCCCAAGAGTACCCTGGACTGGAGGATCTCTCCCCACAGTACCAGTCTGTTCCTGCTTATTTAGCCAACTTGCCATTGTCTTGTCAACAATGAGGGATCCTCAAATGCACCTATTAGTCTGTCACTCCGTCGACAACAGTGTCGCGGTAACATTGGGACCATTGTCTGATAGAAAACCATTGTAATTGGTGTCTGGGGTTATTGTTATCCACTCGGACTACAATAGTGTACTGCTGTAACATCATAATCTGTGTGTCAGGTTATTGTGTTACCTTGAGCCACTCCTCAGCCTGCTCTTTGCTCTGCACGGCCAGGACCAGGGCATCTGCCCCCTGGTGGACAATCTTCAGCTCGTCTTTCTTCTTCTTGCCGTCCTTGGGGACATGTGTGATGCTACAGCCTGATAACAGCAGCTCCATCTGGGGTGTCTGGTCTTTAGATGACTTGTAGCACTAGAGGAAGAGAGAGGGAGGAGAGAGGAAGCGAGAGGGAGGAGGGGGGGAGAGAGGAGATGGAGGAGAGAGGAAGAGCGAGGAGAGAGGAAGAGGTCAAAGAACCGGTGGATTAAGTCTTTCAAATACACATGGCTATGACCGTCTCTGGGTGCATGTGATTATTCAAGTGTGTGCACATGTTTTTGATACTTTTTTATTGAGCTAATTTTCAGTATTTGACAGGTAAAGGACAACTGACACTCTACGAGCACATGCAGTCATCCACAACACACCAGCATGGTCTGTGAGGAATTATGACGTTGCAGGGGGTAGACGATACAGAGGGTGACAGAGAGTGTGTGTGTGTGTTCTTGTATGTGATGCTGACAGTGCGTGTCTCTGTATCATGTGTCCGTACCAGCAGCTTGTTGTCCTTGATGACACAGAGCAGCTTGGTCCACTGGCCGAAGCGTTTCTTGCGCAGCAGGAAGGCACAGATGCGCGCGTCCTTGACCAGGTCCATGGAGGCCTCCTCGCTAGGCCACTGGTGACGCATCTTCTTCCCTCTGTTCCCCTTCCCATCCTCCTCCTCCTCGTCATACGACTCATACGAACTGCTCATCTGGTCAGAATCATAGTCTGAGTGATAGACGAGCAGGTAGAATGTGTTAGATATTGAGTGGTTATATGTGTCCTGAGTAAATGTGTGTTTCAGTCCTCACTGGGGGAGGGGGGGGGGGGGGGGGGGTCTAAATGTGTGGTTTCAGTGTGTGTGTGTGTGTGTGTGTGTGTGTGTGTGTGTGTGTGTGTGTGTGTGTGTGGTGTGTGGTGGACGTGTTTAAACTATTCTTGTGGGGACCAGAAGTCCTACAAGAATAGTAAACAAAGTAAAAATTGCCAGCTGGGGACATTTTGTTAGTCCCCACAAGGTCAAATGCTATTTCTAGGGGTTTAGGGTTAAGGTTAGAATTAGTATTAGGGTTAGAATAAGTTAAATATTAAGGTTAGGAGCTAGGTTAGTTGTAGGGTTAGGGTTAGGAGCTAGGGTTAGGTTTAGGGTTGGATAAAGTTTAGGTTTTTGGGTTAGGGTTAGGGTTAAGTTAAGGGTTAGGGTAAGAGTACGGGTTAGGATTTAGGGTTAGGGTTAGGGGTTAGGGAAAAATAGGATTTTGAATGGGACTGAATTGTATGTCCCCCACAAGGTTAGCTGTACAAGACTGTGGTGGTGTGTGTGTGTGTGTGTGTGTGTGTTGTGTGTGTGTGTGGGTTGTTTAATTCACATGTGTGAGGTTTCATTGTGTGTGTGTGTGTGTGTTTAATTCACATGTGTGAGGTTTCATTGTGTGTGTGTGTTGTTATTCACATTCATGTGTGAGGTTTTCATTGTGTGTGTGTGTGTTGTGTGTGTGGTGTTGTGTGGGGTGGTGTGTGTGTGGTGTGTGTGTGTGTGTCTAGTCCACTGTGTGTGTGCCTATATTTTGTAAACTCACTGGAAGTGATGTATTCTGGGGCTTTTCCAGGACTGAGGGGGACGGCCTCTTCATAGTATCCCTCTGGGAGAGAGCAGCTGGGGAGAGGAGGAGGCCCGTTGTCTGGAGGCTGGATGGGAGAGAGAGAGGCACTGGGTTAGCTTGTACAGTAGTGTGCTCACATCTACCTCGAACACATTCCACCTCACACACACACACACACACACACAGATAGAGAGAGAGAGATAAAGAGACATAAGCCCTGTACAGTAGTGTGCTCACATCTACCTCAAACACATTCTCCCACACAACACACACACACACACACACACACACACACACACACACACACACACACACACACACACACAGAGAAAGATAGAGAGAGACGTTAGCTTGTACAGTAAGTAGTGTGATAAACAGAGAGGCATCTGTTACGTTTCACTGTGGTCTATGGGAGAGTACCACAGTGAGGGCGATACGAGTGTTACGGCAGCGCAAAACCACAGGAAGTAGCTATTCTGACCCCCGTAAATATGGTGGCCGTCTTATCTCTACGTAAGACAATGGGAGGAAGTCATTAATTTAGTTATCCGCTGAGTTAACTAGTGATTGGCTTTGAAGTGTTACACTTCAGTGTTACACAGGTCATCAACATGTAAAGACTTTTCACTAAGAAGTGATGCTTTTCCACTTAGGAGATGAGCGAGAGAGAGAGACAGAAGTTAAAGAGAAGGAGTGGGATGGAAAATAACACTTATTTGTGGTTGTTTACTCTAGTCCACTTAGCTAGCTAGGGCGTGAGGATAAACTACCTCACTGACGTGATGCATCTTGGCCGGCGCTACTACGCACTGGGGTCTTTGCGTTCAGCTCTTAAAATAACATAATTGCGGCAATAAAATGTTTATCTCATAATCTCTCCAAGCGCATGGAAATAAATATCTTCTCCGTTGACATTCAATGCAGTGATTTGAGCGTTCCCAGAGCTGGTTTTCACCCAGAAAGAGAGAGGATACAAAGAGAGTTATCTGCTGGAGAGCGATAACTTGGGTTGGAAAATAGCTTCTTATGGATCTTTGGGGTGTTAACACTCCCTGAGGTTCTCTTTGGGGTGTTGTTAACACTCTCTGAGGTTCTCTTTGGACCGGTTTTTTAACACTCTCTGAGGTTCTCTTTGGGTGTTGTTAACACTCCCTGAGGTTCTCTTTGGGGTGTTGTTAACACTCTCTGAGGTTCTCTTTGGGGTGTTGTTAACACCTCCTGAGGTTCTCTTTGGGGTGTTAACACTCCTGGAGTTCTCTTTGGGGTGTTAAACACTCTCTGAGGTTCTCTTTGGGTTGTTAACACTCTCGAGTTCTCTTTTGGTGTTAACACCTCGAGGTTCTCTTTGGGGTGTTAACAACTCTCGAGGTTCCTTTGGATGTGTTAACACTCTCGAGGTTCTCTTGGGTGTGTTAACACTCTCGGAGGTTCTCTTGGGGTGTTAACATCTCTGAGGTTCTCTTTGAGGTGTAACACTCTCGAGTCTCTTTGGGGTGTTAACACTCTCGGAGGTTCTCTTTGGGGGTTAACACTCCTGCAGGTTCTCTTTAGTGTTAACACTCTCTGAGGTTCTCTTTGGGTGTTAACACTCTCGGAGGTTCTCTTTGGGTGTTAACACTCTCGTAGGTCTCTTTGGGTGTTAACACTCTCGGAGGTTCTCTTTGGGTGTTAACACTCTCGAGTTCTCTTTGGGTGTTAACACTCTCGGAGGTTCTCTCTTTGGGTGTTAACACTCTCGAGGTTTCTCTTGGAGTTTAACACTCTCGGAGGTTCTCTTTGGGGTGTTAACACTCTCGGAGGTTCTCTTTGGGTGTTAACACCTCGGAGTTCTCTTTGTGTTGAAACACTCTCAGAGGTTATCTTTGGGTGTTAACACTCTCAGAGGTTCTCTTTGGGGTTTAACACTCTCAGAGGTTCTCTTTGGGGTGTAAACACTCTCAGAGTTCTCTTTGGGGTGTAACACTCTCAGAGTCTCTTTGGGCGTTGCTGAACACTCTCAGAGGTTCTCTTGGGGTGTTGTTAACACTCTCGGAGGTTCTCTTTGGGGGTTGCTAAACACTCTCAGAGGTTCTCTTTGGGGTGTTAACACCTCAGAGGTTCTCTTTGGGGTGTTAACACTCTCCGGAGTTCTCTTTGGGTGTTAACACTCTCAGAGTGCTCTTTGGGGTGTAACACTCTCGGAGTGTTCTCTTTGGGGTGTTAACACTCTCAGAGGTTCTCTTTGGGTGTTAACAACTCTCAGAGGTTCTCTTTGGGGTGTTAACACTCCTGAGTTCTCTTTGGGTGTTGTTAACACTCTCAGGTTCTCTTTGGGTGTTTAACACTCTCTGAGTTCTCTTTGGGGTTTGTAAACATCTCTGAGGTTCTGTTTGGGTGTTGTAAACACTCTCTGAGTTCTCTTTGGGTGTTGTAACTCAGGTCTCTTGGTTTGTTAAACACCAGGTTCTCTTTGGGTGTGTTGTAAACACTCAGTTCTCTTTGGTGGTTGTAAACACTTCAGTTCTCTTTGGGTGTGTTAACACTACTCAGGTTCTCTTTGGGGTGTTGTTAACACTCTCAGGTTCTCTTTGGGTGTTAACACTCTCGAGGTTCTCTTTGGAGTTGTAACATCTCGAGTCTCTTGGGTGTTAACACTCTCGGAGTTCTCTTGGGGTGTTGTTAACACTCTCGGAGTTCTCTGTTTGGTGTATGTAAACACTCTCAGAGGTTATCTTTGGGTGGTTAACACTCTCAGAGGTTCTCTTTGGTGTAAACACTCTCAGAGTTCTCTTTGGGGTGTTAACACTCTCGAGTTCTCTTTGGGCGTTGCTGACACTCTCAGAGGTTCTCTTTGGGGTGTTAACACTCTCAGAGGTTCTCTTTGGGGGTTAACACTCTCGAGGTTCTCTTTGGGTGGTTAACACTCTCAGAGTTCTTCTCTTTGGGTGTTAACACTCTCGGAGTTCTCTTTGGGTGTTAACAACTCTCGGGGCTCTTTGGGGTGTTAACACTCTCAGAGGTTCTCTTTGGGGTGTTTAACACTCCCCTGAGGTTCTCTTTGGGGTGTTGTTAACACTCTCAGGTTCTCTTTGGGTGTTAAACACTCTCTGAGGTTCTCTTTGGGGTGTTGTAAACACTCTTGAGTTCTGTTTGGGTGTTGTTAAACACTCAGGTCTCTTTGGGTGTTGTAACACTCAGTTCTCTTTGGGTGTTGTAAACACTCAGGTTCTCTTTGGGGTGTTGTAACACTCTCAGGTTCTCTTTGGGGTGTTGTAAACACTTCTCAGGTTCTCTTTGGGTGTTGTTAACACTCTCAGGTTCTCTTTGGGGTGTTGTTAACACTCTCAGGTTCTCTTTGGTTGTTAACACTCTCAGGTTCTATTTGGGGTTGTTAACACTCTCATCTCTTTGGGGTGTTGTTAACACATCTCAGGTTCTTTGGGGTGTTTAACACCTCAGGTCTCTTTCGGGTTTGTTTAACACTCTCATTCTTCTTTGGTGTTGTTAACACTCTCAGGTTCTCTTTGGGGTGTTAACACTCTCTGAGGTTCTCTTTGGGGTGTTGTAAACACTCTCTGAGGTTCTGTTTGGGGTGTTGTAAACACTCTCTGAGGTTCTCTTTGGGGTGTTGTAAACACTCAGGTTCTCTTTGGGGTGTTGTAAACACTCAGGTTCTCTTTGGGGTGTTGTAAACACTCAGGTTCTCTTTGGGGTGTTGTAAACACTCTCAGGTTCTCTTTGGGGTGTTGTTAACACTCTCAGGTTCTCTTTGGGGTGTTGTTAACACTCTCAGGTTCTCTTTGGGGTGTTAACACTCTCGGAGGTTCTCTTTGGAGTGTTAACACTCTCGGAGGTTCTCTTTGGGGTGTTAACATTCTCGGAGGTTCTCTTTGGGGTGTTGTTAACACTCTCAGGTTCTCTTTGGGGTGTTGTTAACACTCTCCGGTTCTCTTTGGGGTGTTGTTAACACTCTCCGGTTCTCTTTGGGGTGTTGTTAACACTCTCCGGTTCTCTTTGGGGTGTTGTTAACACTCTCAGGTTCTCTTTGGGGTGTTGTTAACACTCTCAGGTTCTCTTTGTGTGTTTAGTCTGTTAATAAATCCTACTGTTCACTATGTATAATCCTGGTTGACTCCAATCCCACCTGCTCTTCACTAGGCTTTATATCTAAGGCCATGAGTCCTACCTGGTCAGGTGACCAGGGTTTCCCTAGCCAGGTCACATGCTCAGGTAAAAACTGAGGCCCCATTATCGGCATCATGTCGCCTGGAAGCCCGTCCTATAAAAGGTCCACTTGACAACCTGCTGTAACCATGACAACAACCTCTCGCGCCAACAACAAGCAGTTACATCTATTACCTCCGATAAAGCCGTCCACCCCCCTGTTTCTTCTCATGGAAAAGTCCGCTCTAATTGTATTTTGCAGCTGTCATTTTTAGGGGAAAATCTACCACAAGTGTGAAACGCCAGTGCTACGGGACGTTGCTCGCGGCTAAGCCACAAAGGCGGTAAAGGCAACATGGAAATATGTGCCTGTTCATAAAAGGGAGGAGCGATAAAACCATTTCTGTGTGTTGTTTTACAGTGCAGAGCTATGTCAGAAATGATGTGTCACTGTGTCATGATCAAAGCATTTATACTGAACGATACACAGTGGATTTGGGATGTGGAGCAATACTCCCAAAAGGTCAAGATTAACCTTGACACACATCCTGCAGGACTGGACCAGATTACTACTAGCAGTAACACCGTATGCATCCTTCTAGATCGGGGAAAGCTGAATGCAAAATCAATACGATGAAACTACACTTACTGGCCAAAAGGGAAATGGTAGCTGAATAAACTAAAATGCTGAGTTCTGAAATACAGACTAACATACTGCTATAACTGAATGATGCTATGTATTGGGCCTGCATTCTAGTAGCCACAGTCCATTTAGCTCGATGACCAGGGTGAAAGAGAACTATTAGCAAGCAGTCTGCAGCCCCAACTCTCAGCCACTCTGACTAGGCCCAGCCAAACCGCAAACTGACAAACACTAACCGTTAATGATAAACACAGATTAATCACCATAATGCTTCTTCAGTCTATCTGCATAACTTCCCATTAGCCCGTGTCTTTAACCTCTAAAAGGGGGGCGATCTTCTAAGCTAACATATAGACCTAAATGATTTGATAAAATAATGACTTTACTACTATAGCCCATAGAAACGCAATGAATAACACCTTCATAAAACAGACAGTCTAAAACAAGTTGAAAAGGAATAAGGATTTTAAGTGTCTGTCCTATACCTAGGAGATATATTGTTTTAACCGCTTATTTTTGTTGGCAAAAAACGACCTACATACACTATATATACAAAAGTATGTGGACACGCCTTCAAATTAGTAAATTCGGCTATTTCAGCCACACCTGTTGTTGACAGGCGTATACAATCGAGCACACAACCATGCATTCTCCATAGACAAACATTGGCAATAGCTTACCGAATACCTTATTGAAGAGCTCAGTGACATTCAGCGTGGCACTGTCATAGGATGTGTCCTTTCCAACAAGTCAGTTGGTCAAATTTCTGCCCTACTAGAGCTGCCCCGGTCAACTGTAAGTGCTGTTATTGTGAAGTGGAAACGTAACAATCGTCTGTCCTCGGTTGCCACACTCACTACCGAGTTCCAAACTGCCTCTGGAAGCAACGTCAGCACAAGAACTGTTCGTCGGGAGCTTCATGAAATGGGTTTCCATGGCCGAGCAGCCACACACAAGTCTAAGATCGCCATAGGCAATGCCAAGCGTCGGCTGGAGTGGTGTAGAGCTCGCCGCCATTGGACTCTGGAGCAGTGGAAACATGTTCTCTGGAGCGATGAATCACGCTTCACCATCTGGCAGTCCCAATGGATGAATATCGGTTTGGCGGATGCCAGGAGAATCCTACCTGCCAGAATGCATAGTGCCAACTGTAAAGTTTGGTGGAGGAGGAATAATGGTCTGGGGCTGTTTTTCATTGTTCGAGTGAAGGGAAATCCTAACGCTACAGCATACAATTACATTATAGATGATTCTGTGCTACTAACTTTGTGGTAACAGTTTACAGAAGGCCCTTTCCTGTTTCAGCATGACAATGCCCCTACGCACAAAGCGAGGTCCATACAGAAATGGTTTGTCGAGATCGGTGTGGAAGAACTTGACTGGACATCACAGAACCCTGACCTCAACCCCATCGAACACCTTTGGGATGAATTGGAACGCCGACTGCGAGCCAGGCCTAATCGCCCAACATCAGTGCCCGAAGCAAATGGAAGCAAGTCCCTGCAGCAATGTTCCAACTTCTAGTGGAAAGCCTTCCCAGAAGAATGGAGGCTGTTATAGTAGCAACAGGGGGACAAACTCCATATTAATGCCCATGATTTTGGAATGAGATGTTCAACAAGCAGGTGTCCACATACTTTTGGCCATGTAGTGTACTTGCATTCATTTTTTTAAATGGGTACCGGGTTACCTTCAGACGAGTCCCGTGACACTTGTGGGGGTCATATTAGTTTTTAGCCAAAACGTTTTGGACGCTACAGACAGAAGTTGGCACATCGGCTGGTATTGACTTCAGACGAGTCCCGTGGGGCTTTTGGGGGTCGTAGAGCAAATCCTATTCGTGAGAGTCTCATCTTTCCATAGAGTGGTCATATTAGTTTGTAAGCCAAACCGTTTGGACGAAGGCCGATTTACACCACTTTAGCTCGGCCATCTTCCACGGAAGCCTGACATAGAAAGCCTGACATCGGCGGATGGGGTGGATTGAGACGTAGCCCATTCAAAAGACAGATTGTGACGGATGCGTCAACAGACTCTTCAAACCCTTCCTGCCTTTTTCAATAATCTCTCCATCTACACTCATTTATCTTCCCCCTCTCTCTCTCTCCATCTACACTCATTTATCTCCCCCCTCTCTCCATCTACACTCATTTATCTTCCCCCCCTCTCTCTCTCCATCTACACTCATTTATCTTCCCCCTCTCTCTCTCTCCATCTACACTCATACTTCCCCATCCCTACCTCCGCTTTCTCACCCACATCCTCTCACACGCCACCAGTCTGATCGGAAGACAATCCGAAGGATCCTCAATCTCCTTTCTACATCCTGCACAACATTCCTTACTAGACCCGGAATTAATGTGTGAGCGCGGCCAGTCAGCAGACAACTGAAAATGCGTAGTGTTTGGCGAGGCATGGGATTGGTGGACCAACTATTATCCAACCTTAACCTGCGCCAGTAACGATGCACAGTAGCCTTTATACACTCACACGCTCGCTTGCGCTAGTCACAACTCAGACGCTGTAGGCGAATAGCGTGGGGGTCACAGGCCTGACTGGAAGGCGATGAGGGGCGCTCTTGGAGCCGGAACAATTTATTGGGAAACTAGTATTGACTTACCGTATAAACATTCTGTACCACGTTATATTAATCTGGAACAACTAGATTTAGGGGCGTTTGATGGTAAAAAGAATAAATTGTGGAACGCTTTAAAAGCTAAATAGTTACGATACAGAACCGCCTTCCTATCGAAAAGTGGTTTGATGTCAGCTCCATACGTTAAACAAGTTTTAAATGCAATCGTTAGTCTCATGAAATAATTCTATACTTGAGTGTACATGTGCACAACCTGTTTGAACGGCCTACTGGGAATGTGATGCAAAGAGAAATATACGCAGGTGAAAGTAAAGTCATTCTCTGCTCTCCTCTACACGACATCTAGTTCCAGCCCTGTGATTGACATTTCGCCTATCCGTCATCTTCAAAGAGGCATACCGAAGGTGCGCCTATGAATCACCATTCTAACTCGACACCTAAGAATCCTTAAACAGTGGAATGGATTGTGGTCTTTGTTTAATCCGTGAGTGTAGGAGCATATTGGATCAGTTAGATATCGTCATGCGCTCCACGCTTTCTTCATCTCGCTCGGGAATTTATAAAAAACGTACGAGTCTTTTAATCGTATTTGAGTTCTATAAGCGTGTAGGATTACGTTAAGCTCGGATCAAACGCTTATACTAATGTCGTTCAAGCAATTTCTGTCCAAGGTGAAGTTACTATGATTTCCACAAACACGCGATGAATTCAATTGTGAACCAGTTAGCAGCGACTGCTGGCCCAATGCGATTGCATACCTTTGCACTTGTGCTTGCTAGTATTCGACCACCAACGTAGGGAAACGAGCATCCGACCCGCGGCTACCTTACTATAGACAAAGTGCTCTCTCGTGTCTGCCTGTTGGGGTCATCATCTAGCATTGACCGCACTGGAGGTGTGTTGTATAAATCCATGTCAGTTGCGGGCCTAGTGATCCTAATGGCACGTTATTGTGTCACAGGAGCCTATTGGCCCGTAGCGCGTGACGGCTAGAGAAACGCCCGTATTACGGGCTTAGTGCGATTCACAACTGCGAGGTAGGTTTTTCAATACTAGCTTTCGTGTAACCACACGCATTAAAAAGCAACTGTGTGTACAGACTTAATGAGTGCCTATACCCTTCTATCGAGCTAAGCCTACTGACTCGGTGTGGCCCTTCCGAGCCTCTACGGTCTGCCGCGATGGTGCCGAACAATCGAAAGGACGATCATTGTGCTACACTCAGCGCCTCCTCGCTGAGTAGATCTGATTCAATCTATAGATTTTTTAGAGTCTGATAAGTTTGATAGTTTGGCAACATCCCAACCACAGTTCTGCAGGAGGTCCATGGCTTGGCTTCATTGTCGCTGACGGCGTGGCATTCGAGATCGCGTAGGGTGTTGTCTGGCCAGGTTGGCTTTGTTGGATGATTTTGGCTGTTTCTCGGCCATACACGTGTTGCGTAGTGCTTATATGTAGCCTTAGATGCCGCCGTTGTATAAGGTTGAACCTTGTGGTTGTGAATCAAGATGGCCAACGATCTCGTACATTGTCCTGTGGGTCACGCGCTCGCTCATAATTCCGTAACCTAGAATCGCCGCCCCTGCGATTAGGGTGCTGCCACTAATAGCGTGGCCTGAATTATAGATGAATGACCTGCGCTGGAAGGGCCAGAATTCAAAAAGTCAGTTTACGATGAGAGAAAAGGCGGGGCAGGCCGGCTATCTAGGCCTTTGGATGCTGATCCTCCTGCTGGAATCCTTGACTAAAAGTCTACCATTATGGCTGGACCGTCTCAATAAAACTAGGTGCTAGGAAATGTATTGCATAGGACACTTCAAACATCGCTTTAAGAATCAAGGAAATAGAAAACATGGTTAACCGAGTGTTTAGGCGGTTTTTATCTTCGCTTCATGTGAGTATATGTATGGTATTCTTTGTTCAATAGGCAGATTAGAGATTGTCGGTTATTTTTTTGGCATGATTTACGGCGTCTAATAGAAACGAAACAATCTGTCTTTGCTATGGTCTAAATAAGTTACAGTACAAGCACGATAATTGCTACCCGTGGGGTGTATATATCAGATCGAAGCTAACTTAGACTATGATGGTTTTAACCCAGCATCAAAACTTTCAGTGGCGGAGCTGAATAAAAGCCAATACTCAAAGAGAACTGCCGAGACTTTGTCCACTCCTGTTAAGACCTGCTGGCGTAGTCAGGTCCAATATTAAATGTTTTATCCAGAGCATAGAACAATTTGCACAGGATAATTGTTTTGCACTTGTTAACAAAATTGCATTGCATTCAAGCCATGTACGTTCTCACGCATAAGCCGCCATGGAGCGGTGCAGATCTTTTTAATGGTTTTTTGAGATTTATTTTATTTCAATAAAAACTATCAAGCTGTTTAAAAAATTATATATCAATACAGATTTATGAGATGTGTCATGGCAAACATTTACAATTTGCTGCATTTTAGTCATTCAGGTCGAGATGCTCCTATGACAGGAGTTAGCGCATTCATCTTTTAAGATAGTTAGAATGAGCCCACTTCCTACTGCAGCATTGTCAATATACAGTATGGTGAGGCAATGGAAATGGCGCATAATTGTTGGTTGCAAAAACTATAAAACATGCCATAGGCTATGAAGATGCACTGTGACATCCTGATGGTCCTTTTGGACACGACCTGGGAGGTGGGAGTTGGCCTTCTAAAGGTCCAGTTCCTATAATTTCTCGGTTTAGAACCCTATTCTTAACTCCCGGATGAATCGTTTTTTTGAGGCCGTTCGCGGAGCTTGGTGAACTATATGACTCATAGAAAAGGTGCATATCACGAGTGTGGCGTTACCAAACGGTTTCGTCATTTTGGCCAACTGTACCTCGGTTTCAGGTATATATTCAGATGAGGACTGTAAGTTTTAACGTACTACCTTAGCAAAAATACATTTAAAACTGTTTTTACAATTTCCTGGAATTTTAATCCTAGTAAAAGTCCCTGTTTTAGGTCAGTTAGGATCGAGCCTTTATTTTAAAACGTGAAAAGGGGGGGGGGGGTGGGGGGGGGGGGGGGTGGGGGGGGGGGGGTGTCTAGAATAATTTGTAGAGAGGGAGGATTTATTTCACCCGCTCTCACTGACCTAGTTTCTGGTGGTCATCACCACTTCCCAGTGGGTCAAAAGAGTGTTACATCATGCTCAATTAGTTTTGGTAAACATTGGGCATTTAATTGTTTAACTTGGGTCAACATTTCGGGTAGGTCCTTCCCAGAGCAAGCTTACCGCACTAAGGAGTTGTGTGAATGTTGGCCCATTCGGCTCCTGACAGAGCTGGTGTACAGCTGAGTCAGGTAATAGTAGGCCTCCTTGCCTCACACACGCTTTTTCACAGTTTGCCCACAAATATTGTGTCTATAGGGAGTGTTAGGTCAGGGTTGTGATGGCCCAACTGGCAAATACCCTTCACTGTTGTTTGTCCATTAGCCATTTCCACATTTGGAAGTAGTGCTTGGTGTCGATTGGTCCATTTGGAAGTACCCAAGGCTTACTTCCTGACGGGAATGTCTTTGGAGGAAGTTGCGTCAATGGGGCAATAATTTGTGTACCCATCCTCGTGATGCAATCTATTTGTTGAAGTGCACCAGTGCCCCTCTGGCGAGCAATGGCACCCTGAACACATGATGCCTAGACCCCATGCTTCATCGGTTTTGGGATGGTGTTCTTCGGCTTGCAAGCCATCCCCCTTTTTCACATGCCCAAACATATACAATGGTCCATTTATGGCCAAACATGATGTCTTGTTTTGTTTCCTCACAGACAGAGGAGGATTTCTCCAAAAGTACGATCCTCTGGATTTCTTTTGATTTTCCCCATGATGTCATAGCAGAAGTGGCCACTCGAGGTTGAAATACAGCTGAAAATGACATCCACAGATACTCACCTCCAATTTACTCAGAGTAGTATGCTTTCCAATTAGGGCCAACGCTCAGAAGCTTCTAAAGTTCATGGAATAATTTAGTTCCTGGAATTTGGCTAAGGCCTTTTCAAGAGCAGACAGGTCACTTAGTGTAGTGTAATCTTCTTAGCCACACTGGGAATTTGATCAGTGATTTAATGTGGACAGTAATACTGTCTGTAACATATTTCTGGAAAATGACGCGTGTGTGCATGGCACGACAAAAGTAGATTTCCTACCGGGACTTGCCAACACACTATAACCTCGTTCATACGCGAAATTTGTGTGGGAGGGTTGAAAACGAGTTTTAATGACTGAGTGTTCTCCAACCTAGAGTGTAATGGTAGAACGCCTTCCGACTGCGTGCAACTAGTGATTGTTACCATTTTGCATGAGGCATTATCAGAAGCCAGCATTGTGATCAATGGCTACGCAGACATATCACCACGTTAGCATTTATTTGTTGTCCACCAGATCTATAGATCTTCTTAGCCTTTATGGAGTAAGAGTTCATGAGGACTGGTATTAGTGATGTGTAGAATATTGGCATGGGCTTTTGTAGTTGTCCTGCTAAAATCACGACCAAGACCGGACGCGCTGGTAGAGGTGGGTTGGGCACGAAAAAGAAAAAAAAAAAAAACACAAAAAAAAAAAAAAAAAAGAAAAAGAAAAAAAAAAAAAGAAGGAAAAAAATAAAAAAAAAACGAAAAAAAAAAAAAGAAAAAAAGAAAACAAGACAGAAAAATAAATATCTGTCCTCAGCTTCTAAGTTAGGTTTAGGAGCCGTATTTGAACTATGATCAAGAGTGTTTTCCGTCACCGAGTGTACACTAAACTCAGAGAAAACTCCAGTATCGGATATGTGTGGGCGGTTTCCGATCAAGGTTTCAAATTTTGGGTCCGTCCTGTTGGCAGTCTATATAGCTGTTTTACCGCCTATTAAAAGGTGTGTTATTCCCGCCAAGCCCCACGCCGATGAGCTTACAAAGATACTTTGAATTGACGACGTTTAATCTTGATTAATCCCTTTGATGGTTATGCAACTGTGCTCAGCTAAATCAAGAAGACCGGGTACTTAATTATGTGGGAGCCAAAGCAAGAGAGAGGAATCTTGCCAGCAATTTGTATTCTACAGGGCAATCCTCAGGGAAGGTTCGCCCTAGGGATGGTCTTTCGGTTGCGTGAAACGCGTGGTTAGTTTCTGTGATTACCGCCCTGCAGCCCGGATATTGTGGCCGAGACTACCGGTGTTGGAGGGCTGCGGACCCTGTTTGTGGTCGTGTGCGGATGGTGTGTGGCGAGGAGGTTGCGTAACTTCCCGCCGTTGTCGACCCGCTCTAGCACCTCCTCTCTCGCCCCATGATCCCCCCCCTCTCCCCCATCTACTCTACCCTTCGTCCTCGTCGCATTCTAGCTCCCCCGTCTTCTCCCATCTAACGCGCTCCCTCTCTCTCCTCATCTACCCTCCCTCTCTCCCTCATCTACCTGCCTCTCTCCCTCCATCTACCTCTGCCTCTCTCCCTCATCTACCCTCCTCTCTATCCCCCATCTACACTCCCTCTCTCATCCTCATCCCTCTCTCCCACCAATCTACCTCCCTCTCTCCCACCCAATCTACCTCCCTCTCTGTCCTCACCCCCATCTTCCCTCCCTTTCTCCATCTATATACTCCCTTTCCTCTCTCTCATCTATAACTAACTCAAAGACGTGGGCTCGACCCCAGAACCTTATCACATTTCTCTGGGAAACACTGCTTGTGTGTGAACTCATTTTCTGGCAAGACCACAGGCCCACTAAATCCACAACCGCTCCCCCACCCCTTCTAACCGCACGAAAACTCCCAACTGCACCAAGGGAGGACAAGAGAATAAAAGACAGCTGAGCGAGTGGAAACTTCTAGACTTCAAGACTGTAAAAGGCAGAGAAATTAAGAAAATAAGTAAGAACGAAAGAGTTCGATCTTGACAATTGAACAATAAGCTCTGCAGGCAAAATACGGCACTTCACATCTCGACCTCGAAAACAACAAACGCCGGATTTTGTTTGTGGTTTGGGTTGGTGTTGTGTGTTTGGGTTGGTGTTGTGGTTTGTTGGTGTTGTGGTTTGTGGTTGGTTGTGTTGTGGTTTGCGTTGGTGTCTGTGGTTTTGCGTTGGTGTTCGTTGGTTTGTGTGTGTTGGTTGTGTTGTGGTTTGCGTTGGTGTTGTGGTTTGGCGTGTTGGTGTTGTGGTTTGCGTTGGTGTTTGTGGTTTGTGTGTTTGGTGGTTTGTGGTTTGCGTTGGTGTTGTGGTTTGGCGTTGGTGTTGTGGTTTTTGCGTTGGTTTGTGGTTTGCGTGTTGGTGTTGTGGGTTTGCGTTGGTGTTGTG
>NC_036858.1:11652900-11661665 GCF_002910315.2 Salvelinus sp. IW2-2015
TGTGGTTTGCGTTGGTGTTGTGGTTTGCGTTGGTGTTGTGGTTTGCGTTGGTGTTGTGGTTTGCGTTGGTGTTGTGGTTTGCGTTGGTGTTGTGGGACTGTCGATGTTGGAAGGCCCGAACCTCTCAGTATTATCAGAATGCGCTCATTTCATCCTTAAAAAGTTATCAACAACAGCAACATTAATAACTCTCAGAGATATGATTGTTTTAGATCTGCGTTTTGAAACTCAATGCGAGTTACTTGAGATGGAGACGGGAGTCGTGACCCCATCACTCTGTTATGAAATGATGTAAGAGATTAGAGGTACTCAAGGTCTGGTCAAGTACTTTGGACACACACACACACACCTACTCAACAACCAACAGCCTGTTCGTATCACACCACTAATCTGTCTTGACGATTCACACGAGCCGACTAACAGAGTGCATTGTGGTCCAAATGCATTCCAGCCTCCAATTGACCATAAACAAACAGCATCCATAAACCCCAATGCGGTGTCGGTCCAGATGGATGTGTATGCTCTAACTAACACTGATCGTTTCCGTCTGTTCAACTTCCACAGATCTCAAAGCCATCCACAGATCTCAAAGCCATCCACAGATCTCAAAGCCATCCACGTCCTCCCATCCTATTGTTGTCTCCCATTCATCTACCACTTAGATGTATAGAAATATTTCCAAAACTTGAGCTGCGCTTGACTGAGTGTGCCTGGAGGAAGGAAACCAATGGGATAGGCCCATGTGGTACTCCATTTAGGATCAAGAAATAAATACTGCTACAGATCTTTGCATTTGCTGCAAAATACAGATACCCTTAAACCCACCAATTCTATTGTAAATTCCCATCCATGTATTGTTTAGATCAACAGATCTCTGCAATTCGATCCCTTCCAGGGAGAAGACAGTGTGTAATTAGGGAGCTGCAGTGAGGGAGGTCTCAAGCCTGACCTTGGTTTGGAGACTTGACTCTGTCTTGACTGGGCTGAGCTCCACATACCAGAGACCAGTCAGTTGTCCACTCTGTCTGTCTAGACTGGGCTGAGCTCCACATACCAGAGACCAGTCAGTCGTCCACTCTGTCTTGACTGGGCTGAGCTCCACATACCAGAGACCAGTCAGTTGTCCACTCTGTCTTGACTGGGCTGAGCTCCACATACCAGAGACCAGTCAGTCGTCCACTCTGTCTTGACTGGGCTGAGCTCTACATACCAGAGACCAGTCAGTTGTCCCACTCTGTCTGTTAGACTGGGCTGAGCTCCACATACCAGAGACCAGTCAGTTGTCCACGTCTGTCTAGACTGGGCTGAGCTCCACATACCAGAGACCAGTGCAGTCGTCCACCTCTGCTCTAGACTGGGCTGAGCTCTACATACCAGAGACCAGTCAGTTGTCCACTCTGTCTGAGACTGGGCTGAGCTCTACATACCAGAGACCAGTCAGTTGTCCACTCTGTCTAGACTGGGCTGTGCTCCACATACCAGAGACCAGTCATCTGTCCACTCTGTCTAGACTGGGCTGAGCTCCACATACCAGAGACCAGTCAGTTGTCCACTCTGTCTGTCTAGACTGGGCTGAGCTCCACATACCAGAGACCAGTCAGTTGTCCACTCTGTCTAGACTGGGCTGAGCTCCACATACCAGAGACCAGTCAGTTGTCCACTCTGTCTAGACTGGGCTGAGCTCCACATACCAGAGACCAGTCAGTTGTCCACTCTGTCTGTCTAGACTGGGCTGAGCTCCACATACCAGAGACCAGTCAGTTGTCCACTCTGTCTTGACTGGGCTGAGCTCCACATACCAGAGACCAGTCAGTTGTCCACTCTGTCTTGACTGGGCTGAGCTCCACATACCAGAGACCAGTCAGTCGTCCACTCTGTCTTGACTGGGCTGAGTCTACATACCAGAGACCAGTCAGTTGTCCACTCTGTCTGTCTAGACTGGGCTGAGCTCCACATACCAGAGACCAGTCAGTTGTCCACTCTGTCTAGACTGGGCTGAGCTCCACATACCAGAGACCAGTCAGTCTCGCACTCTGTCTTAGACTGGGCTGAGCTCCACAATACCAGAGACCAGTCAGTTGTCCACTCTGTCTAGCTGGGCTGAGCTCTACATACCAGAGACCAGTCAGTTGTCCACTCTGTCTAGACTGGGCTGAGCTCCACATACCAGAGACCAGTCAGTCGTCCACTCTGTCTAGACTGGCTGAGCTCCACATACCAGAGACCAGTCAGTTGTCCACTCTGTCTGTCTAGACTGGCTGAGCTCCACATCAGAGACCAGTCAGTGTTCCACTCTGTCTAGACTGGGCTGAGCTCCACATACCAGAGACCAGTCAGTTGTCCACTTCTGTCTAGACTGGGCTGAGCTCCACATACCAGAGACCAGTCAGTCGTCCACTCTGTCTGTCTACGACTGGGCTGCAGTCTCAGTCAGTCGTGTAGTTCTGTCTGTCTGTTGTAGGAGGAGTAGTCAGTGTTTGTCAATGTGTGTTTGCCGTTGCCTTGTGGCAGTTTGGATGCACTGAGGGGACAGACGCAGGTGGACACCCAGTTTGTCTAGAATAGAATAGAAATAAAACTTTATTGTCCACCAGGATGGAATTTTCTTTGGCATCACCTTCCATTAAAATGATCCCACACACATACCTTGTCACCTCATACATTTAAACCAGTCAGTCCATCATACTGCATACACTAAAAATATAGAGGACATTTGACACATTCACTCACAACTGACCGCTGTCCCAACTGCACTGGAAAGATCAGTATATATAGCGATACAATTTACGTTGCGTTATGTAGTCCAACAGCACAAGGAACTAATGAATGTTTGCAGACCTTCTACTCGGCCATGGGCATTCTGAAGCGTCGGCCAGAGGGAAGCCTCACGAACCGAGGGTGTAGAGGGCGGGAGGGGTCTTAGGAGAGAAAGACTAAATCTCCCAAGATGCTTTGGGTTTTCTTTAGGTTGAGGGCCTGTAGCTATTGTCTCTACATACATCAAGCAAGTGTAGTATTCTGGAGGAGGGTTGATGCCAGAAAGCCATGCACATAGACACATGGTTCCCGATCATTGAGTTGTTCATGACAGCTGTACACCTTCCAACACACTGAACTTACTAAAACAGTGTCCACAACAGACAGCATTCATCTGCTCCTCTTAAATCCATGCAGGACAAACACACACACACACACACACACACAACACAACACACACACCACACACACCACACACACACACACACACACACACACACACACACCACACACACACACACACACACAACCACACACACACACACACACACACACACACACACACCCGTTTCCATTGCAGAGGTCAAGGTAAGGTCAAATTGGTTCCAGACGTCCCCGGAGATGAAAGGCACAACACAGTACCAGAGGGGTGCAGCACAGTAGATACCCATCAGCCTCTCTGCTGCTCCGGGTTGTCCTGATTTGGCATCAGTGGACCTGGTTTAGCCTGGATCAGTTTTACATGGGTGCACAGTCTTACCATCATATATTTTTATTTTTAAAGAGGCACATGTCTATAATTCTCTGTTGTCTTAAGTCTGTGTGTTCGTTGTATTTAGGTTGTAGTAGTGATGTGGCTGGCCAAAATACGTTGTATTTTCCTCGGTGAACAACACAACAAGGCGTTTCCTTCCATCTCCATGACCTCACTGCAATTCCAATATCAAGTTTCAATGTCACATGCACACGTACAGTGAAACGCCTTTCTTGCAAACTCAAAAGCCAAAAATCCAGTAATCAACAACAAAGTAGTACTGGAAGAAAAACACACCAGAAATAAGAATAGGAAATACATACACAATAAAGAAAGTAAGCAAGAATACTAAACTCAGCAAAAAAATTAACTTCCCTTTTTCAGGACCCTGTCTTTCAAAGATAGTTAGTAAAAATCAAAATAACTTCACAGATCTTCATTGTAAAGGGTTTAAACACCGTTTCCCATGCTTGTTCAATGAACCATAAACAATTAATGAACCTGTGGAACAGTCGTTAAGACACTAACAGCTTACAGACAGTAGGCAATTAAGGTCACAGTTATGAAAACTTAGGACACTAAAGAGGCCTTTCTACGGACTCTGAAAAACACCAAAAGAAAGATGCCCAGGGTCCCTGCTCATCTGCGTGAACGTGCCTTAGGCATGCTGCAAGGAGGTATGAAGACTGCAGATCTGACCAGGGCAATAAATTGCAATGTCCGTACTGTGAGACGCCTAAGACAGCGCTACATGGAGACAGGACGGACAGCTGATCGTCCTCGCAGTGGCAGATCACGTGTAACAACACCTGCACAGGATCGGTACATACGAACATCACACCTGCGGGACAGGTACAGGATGGCAACAACAACTGCCCAAGTTACACCAGGAACGCACAATCCCTCCATCAGTGCTCAGACTGTCAGCAATAGGCTGAGAGAGGCTGGACTGAGGACTTGTAGGCCTGTTGTAAGGCAGGTCCTCACCAGACATCACCGGCAACAACGTCGCCTATGGGCACAAACCCACCGTCGCTGGACCAGACAGGACTGGCAAAAAGTGCTCTTCACTGACGAGTTGCGATTTTGTCTCACCAGGGGTGATGGTTGGATTCACGTTTATCGTCGAAGGAATGAGCGTTACACCGAGGCCTGTACTCTGGAGCGGGATCGATTTGGAGGTGGAGGGTCCGTCATGGTCTGGGGCGGTGTGTCACAGCAACATCGGACTGAGCATGTTGTCATTGCAGGTAATCTCAACGCTGTGCGTTACAGGGAAGACATCCTCCTCCCTCATGTGGTACCCTTCCTGCAGGCTCATCCTGACATGACCCTCCAGCATGACAATGCCACCAGCCATACTGCTTGTTCTGTGCGTGATTTCCTGCAAGACAGGAATGTCAGTGTTCTGCCATGGCCAGGGAAGAGCCCGGATCTCAATCCCATTGAGCAAGTCTGGGACCTGTTGGATCGGAGGGTGAGGACTAGGGCCATTCCCCCCAGAAATGTCCGGGAACTTGCAGGTGCCTTGGTGGAAGAGTGGGGTAACCTCTCACAGCAAGCACTGGCAAATCTGGTGCAGTCCCCGAGGAGGAGATGCACTGCAGTACTTAATGCAGCTGGTGGCCACATCAGATACTGACTGTTACTTTTGATTTTGAACCCCCCTTTGTTCAGGGACACATTATTCCATTTCTGTTATTTACATGTCTGTGGAACTTGTTCAGTTTATGTCTCAGTTGTTGCTCCAATACCATATTTACAACGTGCAGGGATACTGGAGTGAGGGAGGTAGATATGTATAGGATTAAGGGGACTAGGCAACACGATATAAGATAAACAGAGTAGCAGCAGCTTGTATGTGAGTGGGTGTGTGAAGAGTCAGTATAAATGTATGTGCATATTATGTGTAAGCGTGATCTTGGCATCAAGTGCGACCTGTGTTTAGCCGGAGCATCAGTTTAACATGGGTGACACAGTTCTTTAATACCATCCCCCCAATACTTTTTTAATTTTTTAAAGAGCGACATCCATGTCAAACTAAATATTCTTGTTGTCTAAGTCGTGAAGAATTCAGTTGTAATTATAGGTTGTAACGAAGTGATGTGGCTGCTCAGAATTACGTCTTAATTGAATTGTCCCTCGTTGAACAACATCACAAACGGCTTTCCTTTCCATCTCCATATGTACCTTGCGACTTGCAAAGTTCCAATATCAAGTTTACACAGATGTCAGCATGTCAACACGTTACCACGTAGACGAGCCCTTTGGTCTGTTTTCTGAACAGAACTCACAAAAGCCAATAGAATCCAAGTAATCCAACGACTGAAAGTCTGTAACTTGGAAGAAAAAACCTCCCAGGAAATTAAAGAATTACTGGAAATCTAACACATAAGAAAGTAAACTCAGAAGACAAACCACAGCACAAAAAAATATTACTTCCTTTTTCAGGACCCTGATCTATTTGCAGAAAGATAGTTAGTAATACAATCAAAGAATAAACGTTCACAGATCTTACATCTGTAACGGGTTTAGGTAACAACGTTTCCCAGCTTGTCAATGACCACCAATAAACAATTAACATGGAATCCTGGTTGGAACGAGGTCGTAAGATCACTAACGGCTTAACAGACAGTAGGCAATTAAGGCAACAGTTATGTAAAACTTAGGAACCAAAGAGGCCTTTCTCACGCGAACTATCTGAAACCACCTAAGAAGAAAGATGCCCAGGGGTCCCGGGCCTGACTATCTGCGTGAAACGTGCCTAGCATGCTGCCAGGAGTATGGACTGCAATCTCTGACCAGGGCACATAAAACTTCGGCAATGTTCCGTACATGGTGAAGAGCTGCTATAGATCAAACGCTACATGGAGACAGGAGGCCCAGCCGATCGTAGCCTCGCCAGTGGCAGATCCGTGTAACACGCGAACTGCAACAGGGATTCTACATTACGAACATCACACAATTGCAGGGAGCGGTACAGGATGGCAACACAACTGCCAGAGGTTACCCAGGAAGGCCAATCCTCCATCAGTGCTCAGACTGTCACGAATATGGCTGAGAAGAGGCCGGACTAGGACTTGTAGGCCTGGTTGATACGGCAGGTCGCCTCACACAGACGTACCGGCAATCAACGTCCGCCTCGATGGGACAACACCACCGTCGCTGGTCGCAGAACAGGACACTCGGCAAAAAAGTGCTCCTTGCATAGAGACGAGTGCGATTTTCGTCTCACCAGGCGTGATGGTTGGATTCACGACGTTTACGTACGAAGGAATGAGCGTGTTACAACCACGAGGCCATTGGGTACTCTGAGCGGGACTGATTTGGAGTGGGGGTCCGTAACTGGCGGGGGCTGTGTCACAGCACATCGGACTGAGACATGTTTAGTCATTGACATGAATAAGCTCATTGTGTATGTGTGTGTGGGTAATCGGCTGATGTCTGTTGTAGCGAGGGCAGAGGTTACGCTCCTCGGTCGTGCTCACCTGCACTGGTTGGTGGTGATGCCGTGCGTCAGGGTGTGCGCTTAGCTAGTGTGTTGCGATGTGTCCTAGACCACTTGAACATCTTCCACCGACCCCATAGCGGCGAGAGAGAGTGACTGACAAGCACCAGAGACTCACCTAACTAGTCTTATGTTAGTGTGCGTTGACTTACCTGCATAACAGGATATTATCGAGTATCCAGAGTTGTGGGCTGCACCGACCAGCGAGGCCAGCGGCATGAAGCAGCATCACCTGACAGGCACTTGCAAGCACTGGGTGAGCACAGTCTTGTAGAACACCTATATGCAAGGGACATCGGAGCAGCGCGAGGACCATAAGAGCGCACCTCACCAGCACAAGCAGACAAACATCGCATACACGGCGGGCACACACGGACACAGCATAAATCCTCGACCACAGAGTGCCACCACACACTTAGGCTAGGACAGTAGTGGGTAACCTCTCACAAGCAAGCACTGCAAACTCCTGGTGGCACCGTCCACACACGTCAGGACATAAGGCTTACGTAATATAAGTCGGTCGAGTAAACATCACAGCGAGGGGGCTTTCAATGAGGCGGCAGGAACCTCATAGATACTGAGCTGAGTTTGACTGGTATCTGATTTATAGTGAACTACCAGCTCCTTTGCCTTCAAGGACTACGAGGACCATTAAGACTGGTGTGTGCGCACTGTCTTGTTTATTATCAATGTCTGTGCGAAGCACTCTGATCCAGGCTGGTACTGTCTACAGTTATTGTATCCATAGGCCCAACCTATGAGTTCTTATACAATACCGTGCAGTCTGTGATCCTCTGGAGTGAGGGAGGTAGATATGTATAGGATTAAGGGGGACTAGGCCACGATATAAGATAAACAGAGTAGCAGCAGCTTGTATGTGAGTGGGTGTGTGAAGAGCATCATATAATGTATGTGCTAATATATGTGTAAGTGAGCAGATGATGAAGTGTGTGTGTGGGTTGTGGTGTGTGTGTGTGGTGTTGTGTGTGTGGTGTGTGTGTTGTGTGTGTGTGTGTGTGTGTGTGTGTGTGTGTGTGTGGTGTGTGTGTGTGTGTGTTGTAGGGCTCTGTGACTGTGCATAGAGCAAGTGCAGAGATTGGAAAAGAAGGTCAATAAAGAACAAGGTTAATAACTCAGTCTGTGTAGCTATTTTGTTAGCTATTTTATAAAGTCATGCAAGAGCCTGCTGGCGACAGACTTCATGTACACAACAACACAACCACACACAACACACAACACACACACACACACACCACACACCCAGCACACACACACACACACACACAAACACACACACAACCACCACCACAACACACACACCACACACACACAAACCCACACACCACACTCATACAGAGAGCAACATGGGAACACTCTTGGGCGCTTCATCATGGGCGACTTCTAGCTCTCTGAGCCTTGACTTTGGCCTGTCTAGCTCTCTCGAGCCTTGACTGGCCTGTCTAGCTTCTGAGCCTTGATTTGGCCTGTCAGCTCTCTGAGCCTTGACTTTGGCCTGTCTAGCCCTCTGAGCTGACTGGCCTGTCTAGCCCTCGTGAGCCTTGACTTTGGCCTGTCTACAAACACCTGTAATTTGTACATCTGTACATCTGTACATTGTGTAGGAGCTGTTGGTTTACCACTCGTGGCCATGGTCCAGCTGCCCCCCTTTTAGGGCCCCCCCCCGGCCTTTTGGGGTTTTTTATTTTTTTATAGTTTTAACCACTTCAGTTGGCACGGTCACGCTGC
>NC_036858.1:11661690-11667154 GCF_002910315.2 Salvelinus sp. IW2-2015
TGAGCAGATGATGAAGTGTGTGTGTGTGTGGTGTGTGTGTGTGTGTGTGTGTGTGTGTGTTGTGTGTGTGTGGTGTGTGTTGTGGGTGGTGTGTGTGTGTGTGTGTGTGTGTGTGTGTGTGGTGTGTGGTTAGGGCTCTGTGACTGTGCATAGAGACAGTGCAGAGATTGGAAAAGAAGGTCAATAAAGATACAAAGGTTAATAACTCAGTCTGTGAGCTATTTTGTTAGCTATTTATAAGTCATGCAAGAGCCTGCTGGCGACAGACTTCATGTACACACCACACACACACACACACACACACACACACACACACACACACACACACACACACACACACACACACACCACACACCACACACACACACACACACACACACCACCACACACACACACAACAACCACACACACACACTCATACCAGAGAAGCCATGGCAAACACTCTTGGGCGCTTCATTCATTGGCTGACTTCTAGCTCTCTGAGCCTTGACTTTGGCCTGTCTAGCTCTTCTGAGCCTTGACTGGCCTGTCTAGCTCTCTGAGCCTTGACTTGGCCTGTCTAGCTCTCTGAGCCTTGACTTTGGCCTGTCTAGCCCTCTGAGCCTTGACTGGCCTGTTCTAGCCCTCTGAGCCTTGACTTTGGCCTGTCTACAAAACACTGTACATTTGTACATCTGTACATCTGTACATTTGTGTAGGAGCTGTTGGTTTACCACTCAGTGGCCATGGTCCAGCTGCCCCCTAGCTGTTAGTTTTACACTCAGTGGCCACGGTCCAGCTGCCCCTAGCTGTTAGTTTCCACTCAGTGGCCACGGTCCAGCTGCCCCTAGCTGTTAGTTTAACACTCAGTGGCCACGGTCCAGCTGCCCTAGCTGTTAGTTTACCACTCAGTGGCCACGGTCCAGCTGCCCTAGCTGTTAGTTTACCACTCAGTGGCCACGGTCCAGCTGTGCCCCTAGCTGTTAGTTTACCACTCAGTGGCCACGGTCCAGCTGCCCCTAGCATGTTAGTTTACCACTCAGTGGCCACGGTCCAGCTGCCCCTAGCTGTTAGTTTACACTCAGTGGCCACGGTCCAGCTGCCCCTAGCTGTTATGTTTAACACTCAGTGGCCATGGTCCAGCTGCCCTAGCTGTTAGTTTACCACTCAGTGGCCACGGTCCAGCTGCCCTAGCTGTTAGTTTACCACTCAGTGGCCACGGTCCAGCTGCCCTAGCTGTTAGTTACCACTCAGTGGCCACTGTCCAGCTGCCCCTAGCTGTTAGTTAACCTCAGTGCCACGGTCCAGCGCGCCTACTGTTATTTACACTCAGTGGCCACGGTCCCAGCTGCCCCTAGCTGTTAGTTTACCACTCAGTGGCCACTGTCCAGCTGCCCCTAGCTGTTAGTTTAGCCACCACTCAGTGCGCACGGTCCAGCTGCCCTAGCTGTTAGTTTATAAGCACTCAGTGGCCACGGTCCAGCGCCCTAGCTGTTAGTTTACAAGACTCAGTGGCCACCGGTCCCACTGCCCCTAGCTGTTTAGTTCCACTCATGGCCACGGTCGCAGCTGCCCTAGCTGTTAGTTTTACCAACTCCGTGGCCACGTCCACGCTGCCGCTAGCTGTTAAGTTTAACACTCAGGGTGGCCACGGTCAGCTGGTCGCCTAGCTGTTAGTTTATCACTCAGCTGGCCACGGTCCAAGCTTGGCCCTAGCTGTTAGTTTAACACTGCAGTGGCCATGGTCCAGCTGTTCCCTAGGCCTGTTAGTTTAGCCACTCAGTGGCCACGGTCCACGCTGCCCCTAGCTGTTGTTTACCCTCACGCTGGCAGCGGTCCGCTGTGCCCCTTAGCTGTTGGTTTTACCACTTTAGTGGCCATCGGTCCAGCTGCCTCTATGCTGCTTGAAATGAAGGTGAATGTCCGATGTGCCTGAGGGCAAACTCCACTGTCATCTATAGATTACGCCAGACTACACCGATAGCGGCGACTGAAGATCGAAAAGATTCCTACCTCCGGAGCTCCACATCGACTGTGGCACGACGCCTCCCCTAGCTGTTAGTTTACCACTCAGTGGCCACGGTCCAGCTGCCCCTAGCTGTTAGTTTAACACTCAGTGGCCATGGTCCAGCTGTCCCTAGCTGTTAGTTTACCACTCAGTGGCCACGGTCCAGCTGCCCCTAGCTGTTGGTTTACCACTCAGTGGCCACGGTCCAGCTGCCCCTAGCTGTTGGTTTACCACTCAGTGGCCACGGTCCAGCTGCCCCTAGCTGTTGAAAGACGGTGAATAGTCCAATGTGCCTGAGACAAACTCCAACCTGTCATCTATAGATTAGCCAGACATACTCATACCAGAAGCTTACACACACACACGCACGCACACAACTCATACCAGTGGCTTCTGTGAAAAACCCAGGACTCTCCCCTTTCAGAACAAGCACGACAAATGAGCCATGTTCACAGATACTGATCTAAATGTTACTACAAAATGTTTTTACACGACCTGCCCATGTTAGTGAAACTTTAGCAAACCCTTGTACCAGTTCTCATTCTAATTGTATTATCTTTCCTGGAAATGGGAGTGGGAGACAAGTCTGTCTTTTTAGGCAGGTGTGCTCTCACATGCAGCAATAGCTGATACGCCAGTCTCGATGCTGGGTGGGGAAAACGAGGAGAAAACGACAATTGAGTGTTGAATAGAGCAGCGATAGGAAGCTTCCAGACCTCTACACCTCTTCCCTTCTTTCTCCAACCTCACATTGAGGTGTCAATGTGGGCAAGAGGGAAGGGAGGGAGGGGTCTGGGGCACTAATCCTGTGATAGAGGGGGCAGAGGAGGCCCATGCTTTTGTTGGACAGCCCCCCGAAGTGTCGGTTTGGGCTGGAATGGAACGGAAGTCTGGAATGGACCGGGGATATTGTACTGGCAGTAAACTGGCATGGTGAAACAGGAACACACTCACTCGCATTCTCATTCACCACCCGAAAACATACACACACACTCATTCAGTCCGGACACACCCCCACACACACACTCACTCACTTACTTAGTTACACGGGAAGCTTGGCCTCTGCCAGCCCCCCACAGTCAGTCCTCATTCAGGTAGTTTAAGAGAGGTCTCATTCACTGTCTCAAAGACGCATTCAGCTAGATCTTAAGGCTTTGTTTTACTCTGTATTAGAGGCAGTGGGAGTTTTCACTTAGTTTCTTTATTTAGTTTGTAAGATCACATCGTCGAGGGGAATAAAGAAAGACTCGGCCCTGTAAAAACGATATTTGAAAACGGAGTGATATAGGTTTTCCATTCATTCAATCCACAGGTTGCACCTCCGTCACTCGGTCACTCGGTCACTCCGTCACGTCATGCCATTGTTATGAACGTTCAAGCTGCCCTCTATCGGTGGCGCCATAGTGGTGCCTTAAAGCGGTGATAAGCCCATTCATTCTGGACGGAGGCTAACTACTGTTTCGTCTAAATTACACTATATTGCCTGGAAATACGATGACATTGCTAAAGTAGTCAAATATTTAGTAGGAAACAACTTTGCCAGCATTATCATGTCGTCAAATTTACAAATTTACTTTAGACAGATGGCAATGTTGTCATTAGCTAGCGAAGTTCGTCAAAAATAGCTATCAATGCTAACATGAACATTTCTTGCACTGTACCCAATGATTTATGAAAGCTTACTTGATCGGTCGATGTTTTACAGACGTGTTTAATATGTTTTATGTACACACTTTATTAGAAATGCACATTGCTATATTTGGTAACACTTGTTTATTTTCCCTCGACCCAACCCCATTCGATGCATTGACCGGATGTGGGTGGAGCAATGTCTACATAAGGGTGCAAATTGTAAACACTCACGAAAGCTCTGACGAAGGCCGCGAGGCCGATGCGTAAAGCTTAATAAAGAGCAGTGATACTAGCAAGAGCAATGGGAGGGTTTCTTTTCTTTCTCAAAATTAGCTAGCTAAAGCCTGGTGGCCTCCCTTCAATCTTAGCTAGCTAACATTGTACTGCATCTAATGTCAATCTGGTGACATCAAAATGATGACAAATGGTTTTCCTACTAATGATTTGCCTCCTTTTGAATGTCATTGTATTTCCATGCCACTGGAATGCACTTTTGATGACATCTTCACCAGCGCTCATTGATGATGCGTGTATTGAGTAGAATGCTCAGTTGGGCATCAACGTTCAAAACAATAGTGAGGAAACAGACAACCCATGAATAGTTCAGGTGGACTTTTTCCAAACGCGTTAATACGCCTAAAGGTCCTTGAAGCTGGGTACTCTTCACACCACGGTCACATTCTTATTTTTAAGTGTCACTTGTCATCAATTCAATTTCCTCGCTGTAATACAATTTGATTCATTCAGATTTACCGCTTGTGGTGCCGTTTCCACGGCGACGTGGGAGCCGTCTCCTCGACGAACTGTTGTTGTTCGTTATTACCGTAAATCATGCGTCTATGACAGAATAGTGGTGGTGAGGTCACTGCATTCAACGGTGGTTAGATCAACCACCACGTAGGGGAAGTCCACTGAGAAACTGAAGCTTCAGCTAGTGATGGCAGGGCCAAGTTTGCCATCAATACTACGGTATATTAAAGAAGTAACACCACAAACAAATGAATAGTGATTAACTCAATGGGTGGAATGTATTAATTGGGAAGTGATTGATTCTGATCCTGGTTCATACTGCACACGCACATCATGGATCGATTTAGAACGCTGACATTGTTTCACGCCAGCGCTAAATGTGTTTCCCTTTTAGCTTAGAAAACATTTGGATTGGCTAAATACAGAAGGACCGGGCTTATCCAACCACAACACGCCAATTGTGACAGACCGATGGCTTTCATTTGTTGGAGTTAGCAAATCTTCTCAGTTCTTTTCTTTCCAAACCCCACAAGGTTTTTTTAAAATTTCACAGACATGCAAAAAGAGCCCCTTTATGAATTTAACAAAGACCAACTCAGTACTTGGTATGGATAGGAGTGTGTGTGTGTGTGTGTGTGTGTGTGTGTGTGTTGGTGTGTGTGTGTGTGTGTGTGTGTGTGTGTGTGTGGTGTGTGTGTGTGTGTGTGTGTGTGTGTGTGTGTGTGTGTGTGTGTGTGTGTGTGTGTGTGTGTGTGAAGAGAAAGAGGAGGAGAAGGGGTGGGTGGGGAGAGGAGGCGGTGGGTGGGTTGTGGAGAGGAGGAGAAGGGGTGGGTGGGGAGAGGAGGAGGTGGGGTGGGGAGAGGAGGAGAAGGGGTGGGTGGGGAGAGGAGGAAGTGGGTGGGGAGAGGAGGAGAAGGGGTGGGTGGGGAGAGGAGGAGAAGGGGTGGGTGGGGAGAGGAGGAGAAGGGGTGGGTGGGGAGAGGAGGAGAAGGGGGTGTGGGTGAGAGAGGAGGAGAAGGGGTGTGTGGGGAGAAGAGGTGGTGGGTGAGGTGTGGAGAGGAGGAGAAGGGGTGGTGGGGAGAGGAGGAAGTGGGC
>NC_036858.1:11667179-11694223 GCF_002910315.2 Salvelinus sp. IW2-2015
CAAGAGCAATGGAGGGTTTCTTTTTCTTCTCAAAATTAGCTAGCTAAAGCCTGGTGGCCTCCCTTCAATCTAGCTAGCTAACATTGTACTGCATCTAATGTCAATCTGGTGACATCAAAATGATGACAAATGGTTTTCCTACTAATGATTTGCCTCCTTTTGAATGTCATTGTATTTCCATGCCACTGGAATGCACTTTTGATGACATCTTCACCAGCGCTCATTGATGATGCGTGTATTGAGTAGAATGCTCAGTTGGGCATCAACGTTCAAAACAATAGTGAGGAACAGACAACCCATGAATAGTTCAGGTGGACTTTTTCCAAACGCGTTAATACGCCTAAAGGTCCTTGAAGCTGGGTACTCTTCACACCACGGTCACATTCTTATTTTTAAGTGTCACTTGTCATCAATTCAATTTCCTCGCTGTAATACAAATTTGATTCATTCAGATTTACCGCTTGTGGTGCCGTTTCCACGGCGACGTGGGAGCCGTCTCCTCGACGAACTGTTGTTTTCGTTATTACCGTAAATCATGCGTCTATGACAGAATAGGGTGTGAGGTCACTGCATTCAACGGTGGTTAGATCAACCACCACGTAGGGGAAGTCCACTGAGAAACTGAAGCTTCAGCTAGTGATGGCAGGGCCAAGTTTGCCATCAATACTACGGTATATTAAAGAAGTAACACCACAAACAAATGAATAGTGATTAACTCAATGGGTGGAATGTATTAATTGGGAAGTGATTGATTCTGATCCTGGTTCATACTGCACACGCACATCATGGATCGATTTAGAACGCTGACATTGTTTCACGCCAGCGCTAAATGTGTTTCCCTTTTAGCTTAGAAAACATTTGGATTGGCTAAATACAGAAGGACCGGGCTTATCCAACCACAACACGCCAATTGTGACAGACCGATGGCTTTCATTTGTTGTGATTAGCAAATCTTCTCAGTTCTTTTCTTTCCAAACCCCACAAGGTTTTTTTTAAAATTTCACAGACATGCAAAAAGAGCCCTTAGAATTTAACAAAGACCAACTCAGTACTTGGTATGGATAGGAGTGTGTGTGTGTGTGTGTGTGTGTGTGTGGGTGTGTGTGTGTGTGTGTGTGTGTGTTGTTGTGTGTGTGTGTGTGTGTGTGTGTGTGTGTGTGTGTGTGTGTGTGTGTGTGTGTGTGTGTAAGAGAAAAGGAGGAGAAGGGGTGGGTGGGGAGAGGAGGCGGTGGGTGGGGTGTGGAGAGGAGAGAAGGGGTGGGTGGAGAGGAGGAGGTGGGGTGGGGAGAGGAGGAGAAGGTGGGTGGGGAGAGGAGGAAGTGGGTGGGGAGAGGAGGAGAAGGGTGGGTGGGGAGAGGAGGAGAAGGGGTGGGTGGGGAGAGGAGGAAGGGGTGGGTGGGGAGAGGAGGAGAAGGGGTGTGTGGGGAGAGGAGGAGAAGGGGTGTGTGGGGAGAAGAGGTGGTGGGTGAGGTGTGGAGAGGAGGAGAAGGGGGGGTGGGGAGAGGAGGAAGTGGGGTGGGGAGAGGGAGGAGGGGGGGCGGAGAGGAGGAAGTGGGGTGGGAGAGGAGGAGGTGGGTGGGGTGGGGAGAGGAGGAGAAGGGTGGGGTGGGGAGAGGAGGGGAAGGGGGGTGAGGAGAGGAGGGAGAAGGGGTGGTGGGTAGAGGAGGAGAAGGGTGGGTGGTGGGGAGAGGAGGAGGTGGGTGGGGTGGTGAGAAGAGTGGTGGGTGGGGAGAGGAGGAGGTGGGGGTGGGTGGGAGAGGAGGGAAGGGTGGGTGGGAGAGGAGGAGAAGGGGTGGGTGGGAGAGGGAGAGAAGGGTGGGTGGGAGAGGAGAGGAGGAGGTGGTGGGGTGGGAGAGGAGGAGAAGTTGTGTGTGGGAGAGGAGGAGAAGGGTGGGTGGGGAGAGGAGGAAAAGGGGTGGGTGGGGAGGGAGAGTTGGGGTGGGGAGAGGAGGGAAGGGGTGGGTGGGAGAGGAGGCGGTGGGTGGGGTGTGGAGAGGAGAGAAAGGGTGGGGGTGGGGAGAGAGGTGGTGGGTGGGGTGGGGAGAGGAGGAGAAGGGGTGGGTGGGGAGAGGAGGAGAAGGGGTGAGGAGAGGAGGAGAAGTTGTGGGTGGGAAGAGGAGGAGAAGGGGTGGTGGGGAGAGGAGGAGAAGGGTGGTGGGGAGAGGAGAGAAGGGGTGGGTGGGGAGAGGAGGAGAAGGGGTGGTGTGGAGAGGAGGAGAAGAGGGTGAGGAGAGGAGGAGAAGAGGTGGGTGAGAGGAGGAGAAGGGTGGGTGGGGGCAGTGACACTTGCCAACATCAACACAGATGGAACTCATTTGTGTCTCAGCAGCAGGCCTGGCTATGCTTGTTCCATTTTCTCCTACATAGAGCCGGAATGGAGCAGCACCAATCTCGAAACCCACACTCCATGCATGTATCCGAGAGCAACTGGGACTGGGCCATTCATCTGGCTCAAAGTAATGACATCAAATGGATGATCTGAGTCTTGTACATGTACATGCCTAACCTGGGGGGGGGCAGACAGAGGATGAGAGGACACAGAGAGCGGAAAGAGACACAGAGAGAGCGAAAGAGACACAGAAGAGAGACACAGAGAGAGACAAAGAGAGAAAGTGAGAGAGACAAAGAGAGAAAGAGAGAGAGAGAAAGAGAGAGAGAGAGAGAGAGAGAGAGAAAGAGAGAGAACAAGAGAAAGAAAAAAGAAAGAAAGAGAGAGGCTTCTGTCAGTCTGTCACTGAAACGCCTGGGGCATTATGTCTAATCACAGCCAGCATGTGTGTGTGTGTGTGTGTGTGTGTGTGTGTGTGTGTGTGTGTGTGTGTGTGTGTGTGTGTGTGTGTGTGTGTGTGTGTGGGTGTGTGTGTTGTGTGTGTTGTGTGTGTGTATCCCGTATAACACTGCCAGTGACTGCAGGTCAAAGGAGGAGCTATGTTTTGTGGTTCCCCTAGGAAACTAGAGAGACGGGAGTATCCAACTTCCTCTCTACACAGTTTCCATCCCGCCCCCTCCTGTTAATCTACAGCATGTCAGTTAGCAGCATCAAGGAAGGAACTCATTAACCCCTGGTAGACATTAACCCCTGGTAGACATTAACCCCTGGTAGACATTAACCCCTACTAGACATGAACCCTACTAAACATTAACCCCTAGTAGACATTAACCCCTAGTAGACATTAACCCCTAGTAGACATTAACCCCTAGTAGACATAACCCTACTAGACATTAACCCTACTAGACATTAAACCCTACTAGACATTAACCCCTACTAGACATTAACCCCTACTAGACATTAACCCCTACTAGACATTAACCCCTAGTAGACATTAACCCTACTAGACTAACCTACTAGACTTAACCCTATATGACATGACCTTACTAGACATTAACCCCTAGTAGACATTAACCCCTAGTAGACATTACCCCTAGTAGACATTAACCCCTAGTAGACATTACCCCTACTAGACATTAACCCCTATAGACATGAAACCCTTACTAGACATTAACCCCTAGTAGACATATAACCCCTTAGACATTAACCCCTATTAGACATGTAACCCCTACTAGACATTAACCCCTAGTAGACATTAACCCCTAGTAGACATTACCCCTAGAAGACATTAACCCCTAGAAGACATTAACCCCTAGTAGACATTAACCCCTTGTAGACATTAACCCTAGTAGACATTAACCCCTACTAGACTTAACCCCTAGTAGACATTAACCCCTAGTAGACATTAACCCCTAGAAGACATAACCCTAGAAGACATTAACCCCTAGTAGACATTAACCCCTAGTAGACATTAACCCCTAGTAGACATTAACCCCTACTAGACATTAACCCCTAGTAGACATTAATCCCTAGTAGACATTAACCCCTACTAGACATGAACCCTTACTAGACATAACCCCTAAGACATTAACCCCTTGTAGACATTAACCCTAGTAGACATTAACCCTACTACACATTAACCCCTAGTAGACATTAACCCTAGTAGACATTAACCCCTAGAAGACATTAACCCCTAGAAGACATTAACCCCTAGTAGACATTAACCCCTTGTAGACATTAACCCCTAGTAGACATTAACCCCTACTAGACATTAACCCTAGTAGACATTAACCCCTAGTAGACATTAACCCCTAGAAGACATTAACCCCTAGAAGACATTACCCTAGTAGACATTAACCCCTAGAGACATTAACCCTACTAGACATTAACCCCTAGTAGACATTAATCCCTAGTAGACATTAACCCCTACTAGACATTAACCCTTACTAGACATTAACCCCTACTAGACATTAACCCCTAGTAGACATTAATCCCAGTAGACATAACCCCTACTAGACATTAACCCCTAGTAGACATTAACCCCTAGTAGACATTAACCCCTACTAGACATTAACCCCTAGTAGACATTAACCTCTAGTAGACATTAACCCCTAGTAGACATTAACCCCTACTAGACATTAACCCCTAGTAGACATTAACCCTTAGAGACATTAACCCCTAGAAGACATTAACCCCTAGTAGACATTAACCCCTAGTAGACATTAACCCCTAGTAGACATTAACCCCTAGTAGACATTAATCCCTAGTAGCATTAATCCCTAGTAGACATTAACCCTACTAGACATTAACCCTTACTAGACATTAACCCCTACTAGACATTAACTCCTAGCAGACATTAACCCCTAGCAGACATTAACCCCTAGTAGACATTAACCCCTAGTAGACATTAACCCCTAGTAGACATTAACCCTAGTAGACATTAACCCCTACTAGACATGAACCCTAGCAGACATTAACCCCTAGCAGACATTAACCCTTGACAATGAATTTCCTAAAAGTAGGGCTCTGAGGTTCTCCTGACACCCTGACCATGTGACCCGCTCAGGAAAACTCCTGTCCTAGAGTTAAGAGCCCAGCTTGGTTAAACCAGACTGAAAGCTGTACTAACCATGTAAAACAGTGTGTGTGTGTGTGTGTGTGTGTGTGTGTGTGTGGTGTGTGTGTGGTGTGTGTGTGTGTGTGTGTGTGTGCAGCGTTTTGTTTGGTCTAACCAGGCTACAGGTCCCTACCCTTACATTCTATCTACTCCTCTCGAGGTAAAGACACAGTAAGCAATCAGCCTACACACACACACACACACACACACACACACACACACACACACACACACACACACACACACACACACACACACACACACACACACCACACACACACACACAACACACACACACACACACACACACAACCCAACGTCTCAGATTTTGGCCCTTTGTCCCACAACCAAACAATCAGTCCTAAGAGCCAACTAAGGAAACTCTTTATGTGGTTGAGATCATTCACGGCCACAGATTTCACAACTGTCTGCAGAAATCAACACTTCTAATGTGTTGTCTCTCTCTTATCACACACAGTACTCTTTCATACGTTCTCCTTAACACACACACACACCACACACCACACCCACACACACACACAGGGTGGTTCAAAAGTGAGGTTGATTGGGCTGGTTGGACTTAGCCACCCCAATTCCTGTTTATCTAATTCATGGATATACTGTATGAGTCTCCTAATCCCAATGATGTGTGTGTGTGTGTGTGTGTGTGTGTGTGTGTGTGTGTGTGTGTGTGTGTGTGTGTGTGTGTGTGTGTGTGTGTGTCAACAAAACATAAATTCCCCTGACACAAATAGCTATTCTTAGCGACAGAGGGTCTCTATCAACATTGTATTTCTCTGCTAATAGCACCACCCATGTGGCCAGCATATCTCCGCCCTACTCACCCAGAGGGTCTGTGTTAGCATGTTAGCATGTCAGACGACGTTGCTAAATTGTGTTATTATGCTTATTCTAGGAAGTCCAGGACTGTTGACCCAACAAAATGCTATATAGTCATTCAATGACCAGATGCAGTCATCTTCCTAAACCAAGATTGCGGCTTCACTAGTATCCGTTCCACATACAGTAACATCATCTGAAGCAACAGAGAGAAGCCCTGGTTCGTCTCATTCCGCTCCCTCTCCAGAGTGTGTGGGTTTGGCCCAGAACTAGTCCGTGGCCGGTCACAGAAAGAGCGTGGCTAGGGTTGCAAAACTTTCAATAAATTCCCAGATTTTCTAGAAATCCTGGTTGGAGGATTCTGTGATTCCTCCTTATCCCATCCTGTTCTGGGAACCAGGATTTAGGGAAAACCAGTGAATTTATTGAAGGTTCCTGGAATTTTGCAACCCTAAGCTTCCCCTGTAACAAGCCCGCTGCCGACACCCTCAGCCCTGGGTGTGTATGCGTGTGTGTGTGTGTCTTTCTTTCTCCCTAACATGCTATAGGGTTGATATGACTTACAGGAATGGATGAGACAGAAGACAGAGCAAGGGAGTGATAGAGGGAGAGAACATTAGAGAACATTAGAGGGAGAGAACATTAGAGGGAGAGAACATTAGAGGGAGAGAACATTAGAGAACATTAGAGGGAGATTCAAGGTATGTGAAACAGAACCAAAGAAAGTTGAAAAACACAGCTACTTGGAGAGATTTTCCAGAGGTCAGCATCGCAATGTAATGAATGGTACTTTCAGAGAGAGAGAGAGACACAGAGAGAAGGAGAGAGAGAGAGAGAGACAGAGAGCGATATATATATATATACATTGGGGCAAAAAAGTATTTAGTCAGCCACCAATTGTGCAAGTTCTCCCACTTAAAAAGACGAGAGAGGCCTGTAATTTTCATCATAGGTACACTTCAACTATGACAGACAAAATGAGAAAAAATATCCAGAAAATCACATTGTAGGATTTTTAATGAATTTATTTGCAAATTATGGTGGAAAATAAGTATTTGGTCACCTACAAACAAGCAAGATTTCTGGCTCTCACAGACCTGTAACTTCTTCTTTAAGAGGCTCCTCTGTCCTCCACTCGTTACCTGTATTAATGCACCTGTTTGAACTTGTTATCAGTATAAAAGACACCTGTCCACAACCTCAAAAGTCACACTCCAAACTCCGCTATGGCCAAGACCAAAGAGCTGTCAAAGGACACCAGAAACAAATTGTAGACCTGCACCAGGCTGGGAAGACTGAATCTGCAATAGGTAAGCAGCTTGGTTTGAAGAAATCAACTGTGGGAGCAATTATTAGGAAATGGAAGACATTACAAGACACTGATAATCCCTCGATCTGGGGCTCCACGCAAGATCTCACCCCGTGGGGTCAAAATGATCACAAGAACGGTGAGCAAAAATCCCAGAACCACACGGGGACAACGAAGGAGTGGCTTCGTAAGAAGCATTTCAAGGTCCTGGAGTGGCCTAGCCAGTCTCCAGATCTCAACCCATAGAAAATCTTTGGAGGGAGTTGAAAGTCTGTGTTGCCAGCAACAGCCCCAAAACATCATGCTCTAGAGGAGATCTGCATGGAGGAATGGGCCAAAATACCAGCAACAGTGTGTGAAAACCTTGTGAAGACTTACAGAAAAGTTTGACCTCTGTCATTGCCAACAAAGGGTATATAACAAAGTATTGAGAAACTTTTGTTATTGACCAAATACTTATTTTCCACCATAATTTGCAAATAAATTCATAAAAAATCCTACAATGTGATTTTCTGAAAAAAATGTTTCTCATTTTGTCTGCATAGTTGAAGTGTACCTATGATGAAAATTACAGGCCTCTCTCATCTTTTTAAGTGGGAGAACTTGCACAATTGGTGGCTGACTAAATACTTTTTTGCCCCACTGTATAGAGAGAGAGAGAGAGATAGAGACAGAGAGATAGAGACAGAGAGAGATAGAGAGAAACTGCACTCCATCTCTCTAGTTTCCTAGGGGAACTATAAAACATGCAACTCTCCTTTGACCTGCAGTCACTGGCAGTGTTCGGGACACACAACACACACACCACACACACACACACACACACACCACACCACACACACACACACACGGTGTGTCAGGAGTTGGGAGGTGGCGAGAGAGCAGAACCATATTGAACTCAAAACTACCCTTCTGCTTTATATGAGACTGTAACATGCCCTGGGACATTTCACATGGTTGCAACATCCTCCAATATGATTGGACGTGACATTCACGGGACAGAGTAGTGCATGCGATCTGTGTTGAGCTCATGCAACATGTCTCAAATTGTCCAATCACATGCGGTTGAAGAATGGGGAAAGAATTCCCTTTTCAAGGACAATGAACAAGTTGCGTTGCGATCTGATTGAAGACATTGCATTTCTCGTACAAATCACTTACCCCATCCCTGCGGGTTAGGGTGCTCCAGGAAAGTATTTCCCTTGACTTTTTCCACATTTTGATACGTTACAGCCTTATTCATAAATGGATTAATTGTTGTTTCGCCCCATCAATCTATACACAATACTCCATAATGACAAAGCAAAAAAAAAGGGTTTTAGACATTTTTGCAATGTATAAAAAACATATACAGTGGGGAGAACAAGTATTTTGATACACTGCCGATTTTGCAGGTTTTCCTACTTACAAAGCATGTAGAGGTCTGTAATTTTTATCATAGGTACACTTCAACTGTGAGAGACGGAATCTAAAACAAAAATCCAGAAAATCTCATTGTATGATTTTTAGTAATTAATTTGCATTTTATTGCATGACATAAGTATTTGATACATCAGAAAAGCAGAACTTAAATATTTGGTACAGAAACCTTTGTTTGCAATTACAGAGATCATACGTTTCCTGTAGTTCTTGACCAGGTTTGCACACACTGCAGCAGGGATTTTGGCCCACTCCTCCATACAGACCTTCTCCAGATCCTTCAGGTCTCGGGGCTGTCGCTGGGCAATACGGACTTTTCAGCTCCCTCCAAAGATTTTCTATTGGTTCAGGTCTGGAGACTGGCTAGGCACTCCAGGACCTTGAGATGCTTCTTACGGAGCCACTCCTTAGTTGCCCTGGCTGTGTGTTTCGGGTCGTTGTCATGCTGGAGACCCAGCCACAACCCATCTTCAATGCTCTTACTGAGGGAAGGAGGTTGATGGCCAAGATCTCGCGATACATGGCCCCATCCATCCTCCCCTCAATACGTGCAGTCGTCCTGTACCTTTGCAGAAAAGCATCCCCAAGAATGATGTTTCCACTCCATGCTTCACGGTTGGGATGGTGTTCTTGGGGTTGTACTCATCCTTCTTCTTCCTCCAAACACGGCGAGTGGAGTTTACACCAAAAAGCTCAATTTTTGTCTCATCAGACCACATGACCTTCTCCCATTCCTCCTCTGGATCATCCAGATGGTCATTGGCAAACTTCAGACGGGCCTGGACATGCGCTGGCTTGAGCAGGGGGACCTTGCGTGCGCTGCTGGATTTTAATCCATGACGGCGTAGTGTGTTACTAATGGTTTTCTTTGAGACTGTGGTCCCAGCTCTCTTCAGGTCATTGACCAGGTCCTGCCGTGTAGGCTGATCCCTCACCTTCCTCATGATCATTGATGCCCCACGAGGTGAGATCTTGCATGGAGCCCCAGACCGAGGGTGATTGACCGTCATCTTGAACTTCTTCCATTTTCGAATAATTGCGCCAACAGTTGTTGCCTTCTCACCAAGCTCTTGCCTATTGTCTGTAGCCCATCCCAGCCTTGTGCAGGTCTACAATGTTATCCCTGATGTCCTTACACAGCTCTCTGGTCTTGGCCATTGTGAGAGGTTGGAGTCTGTTTGATTGAGTGTGTGGACAGTTGTCTTTATACAGGTAACGAGTTCAAACAGGTGCAGTTAATCCAGGTAATGAGTGGAGAACAGGAGGGCTTCTTAAAGAAAACTAACAGGTCTGTGAGAGCCGAAATTCTTACTGGTTGGTAGGTGATCAAATACTTATGTCATGACATAAAATGCTAATTAATTATATAAAAATCATACAATGTGATTTTCTGGATTTTTGTTTTAGATTCCGTCTCTCACAGTTGAAGTGTACCTATGATAAAAGGTACAGACCTCTACATGCTTTGTAAGTAGGAAAACCTGCAAAATCGGCAGTGTATCAAATACTTCTTCTCCCCACTGTATATATGAAATATGAATTCACATAGAGTACCAGTCAAAAGTTTGGACACACCTCTCATTCAAGGTTTTTTCTTTATTTGTACTATTTCTACATTGTAGAATAATAGTGAAGACATCAAACGATGTAATACACATATGGAATCATGTAGTAACCAAACAAGTGTTAAACAATATATATATATATATATATATATATATAATATTATATTTATATTTAAGGTTCTTCCAAGTAGCCACCCTTTGCCTTGATGACAGCTTTGGACACTCTTGGCCACTCATGTCAACCAGCTTCATGAGGAATGCTTTTCCAACAGTCTTGAAGGAGTTCCCACATATGCTGAGCACTTGTTGGCTGCTTTTCCTTCACTCTGCGGTCCAACTCATCCTAAACCATCTCAATTGGGTTGAGGTCGGGTGATTGTGGAGGTCAGGTCATCTGATGCAGCACTCCATCGCTATCCTTCTTGGTCAAATAGCCCTTACACAGCCTGGAGGTGTGTTTTGGGTCATTGTCCTGTTCAAAAACAAATGATAGTCCCACTAAGCGCAAACCAGATGGGATGGCGTATCACTGCAGAATGCTGTGGTAGCCATGCTGGTTAAGTAGGCCTTGAATTCTAAATAAATCACAGACCGTATAACCAGCAAAGCACCTCCACACCATCACACCTCCTCCTTCATGCTTCACGGTGGGAACCACACATGCAGAGATCATCCGTTCACCTACTCTGCGTCTCACAAAGACACAGCGGTTGGAACCAAAAATCTAAAATTTGGACTCATCAGACCAAAGGACAGATTTGCACCAGTCTAATGTCCATTGCTCGTTTTTCTTGGCCCAAGCAAGTCTCTTCTTATTATTGGTGTCCTTTAGTAGTGGTTTCTTTACAGCAAAATCAACCATGAAGGCCTGATTCACGCAGTCTCCTCAGAACAGTTGATGTTGAGATGTGTCTGTTACTTGAACTCTGAAGCATTTATTTGGGCTGCAATCTGAGGTGCAGTTAACTAATGAACTTGTCCTCTGCAGCAGAGGTAACTCTGGGTCTTCCTTTCCTGTGGCGCTCCTCATGAGAGCCAGTTTCATCATAGTGCTTGATGGTTTTTGCGACTGCCCTTGAAGAAACTTTCAAAGTTCTTGAAATTTTCCGGATTTTGACTGACCTTCATGTCTTATTAAAGCAATGATGGACTGTCGTTTCTCTTTGCTTATTTGAGCTTTTCTTGATATGATATGGACTTGGTCTTTTACCAAATAGGACTATCTGCTGTATATCCCCCCTACCTTGTCACAACACAACTGATTGGCTCAAACACATTAAGAAATTAACTTTTAACAAGGCAAGCCTGTTAATTGAAATGCATTCCAGGTGATTACCACATGAAGGTGGTTGAGAGAATGCCAAGCGTGTGCAAAGCTGTCATCAAGGCAAAGGGTGGCTTTGAAGAATCTCCAACATAAAATAGATTTAGATTTGTTTAAAAAAAACATTGGTTACTACATGACTCAATACGTGTCATTCATAGTTTTGATGTCTTCACTATTATTTGACAATGTAGAAAATAGTAAAAATAAAGAAAAACCTTTGAATGAATAGGTGAGTCCAAACATTTGACTGGTACTGTAAGTATTCAGACCCTTAACTCAGTACTTTTGTTGAAGCACCTTCGGCAGCGATTACAGACGATTATTCTTGGTTATTACTCCTCAAGCTTGGTACACCTATATTTGTGGAGTTTCTCCCATTCTTCTCTGCAGATCCTCTCAAGCTCTATCAGGTTGGATGGTGATTATCACTGCACAGCTATTTTCAGGTCTCTACAGAGATATTCGATCAGGTTCAAGTCTGGGCTCTTGCTGGGCCACTCAAGGACATTCAGAGACTTGTCCCAAAGCCACTACTGCGTTGTCTTGGCTGTGTGCTTAGGGTCGTTGTTCTGTTGGAAGGTGAACCTTTGCCCCAGTCTGAGGTCCTGAGCGCTCTGGAGTTTTCATCAAGGATCTCTGTACTTTGCTTCGTTCATCTTTCACTCAATCCTGACTAGTCTCCCAGTCCCTGCCACTGAAAAACTTCCCTGCAGCATGATGCTGCCACCACCGTGCTTCACCGCAGGGATGGTGCCATTTTTCCTCCAGACGAGACGCTTGGCATTCAGGCCAAATAGTTCAATCTTGGTTTTCATCAGACCAGATAATCTTGTTTCTCATGGTCTGAGATTCCTTTAGCTACATTTGGCAAACTCCAATTGGGCTGTCATGTGCCTTCTTCCATTTAAGAATGATAGAAGTCACTGTGTTCTTGGGGACCTTCAATGCTGCCAAATGTTTGTGTTTTGGTACCCTTACCCAGATCTGTGCCTCGACACAATCCTGTCTCAGAGCTCTACGCACAATTCCTTCAACCTCATGACTTGGTTTTTGCTCTGACATGCACTGTCAACTGTGGGACCTTATATAGACAGGTGTGTGCCTTTCCAAATCATGTCCAATTAATTAAATTTACCACAGGTGGACTACAATCAAGGTGTAGAAACATCTCAAGGATGATCAATGGAAACAGGATGCACCTGAGATCAATTTCAAGTCTGATAGCAAAGGGTCTGAATAATAATGTAAATAAGGTATTTCTGTTTTTTATTGTTAATAAATGTGCAAAAATGTTCGCTTTGTCATTATGGGGTATTGTGTGTAGATGTTTTATTTAATCCATTCTAGAATAAGGCTGTAACGTTAAAAAAAGTCAAGGGGTCTGAATACTTTCCGAATGCACTGTATGTGATGTAAAGGTTGTGATGTCATAGGTCAGAGAGAGAGCGATGGTGTGTGAGGTGGTCTTACGAGCCAGGGGTGTGGGATCTCAGGGAGTGGCATCTGAGGGGGTGCCGGAAGGCTGCTGTGGACCTCTGACTTGAACGAGGGCTCTGAGAGAGGAAGAGAGAGAGAGATCAAATTAGTATCAACAAACATAAAATGCAATGGCATGGATTAGGTATGATGATAATGGTAATGAGGTAGAGGGTGTGGATTGAGGGTATGAAATGGCTGTTGGTCTGGGTTGAGGACTGACGCTGAGTAACGGTTGTATGATGGTGAAGGTTGTGGTCTTTACCGTTGAGGATCGTGTGGAGGATGTAGGAGATGTGAGAGTGGAGTGAGATTGTGTAAAGGTTGTATGCAAGATAATGATACAGTCAGTTTATCCCTACCTACAGTAAATGTACATACTGTGTGTACCTCAACTACCTCGTACCACTGCACATTGACTCAGTACTGGTACGTCGTGTATATAGCCAAATTATCGTTACTCATTGTGGATATATTCCTTGTGTTATTATTATTATTATTTGACTATTATTTTTTCTCTCTACATTGTTGGGAACGGCCCTGTAAGTAAGCATCTCACTGTCAGCCTGTTGTTTACGAAGCACGTGACAGATGCCAGTGTATTTGATAATAGCTGCGGTTGTAACCTTTAGCGGTGAGGACCCTGTGGAGGATGTCAGAGATAAGCATCTTCTTCTCCTTGGCCCCAGCGCTCAGATACTCCCTGTCCAGCAGGTCCAGGAACAGACGCAGCTCACACACCAACTCCTCCATGGCTTCAAAGAGACAAAAAAAACACACGGTGTTAGAATGTTAGACATTATCAGGGTTGATGGCAATGTCTTGGTAATGGATAAGCACTACGTTATGTGTATGAATGACATCGTTGATTTCAACAGTGCCTGGCAATACAGTTACAACAGCCTCCTGTCTGAGGAAACAGAAGAACAGCTCAGGTGTTATGCAGAAACCTTCTGTAAGACATTCACAGTGTTAGATACAGATGGAAAGGTAAACCCAGGCTGGCACTGGTACAACACCTGAGGAATCTCCCTCCCTGCTATCAATGCTGATTTACAGCTCTGGGAAAATACACCTCCTCTCCTCTTCATACAGCAAAACAATAGGCAAAGCCCATATAAATACATAGCTGAAGGTGTAGGTAAGGGTGTGTGTGTGTGTGTGTGTGTGTGTGTGTGTGTGTGTGTGTGTGTGTCAGTGTTGTGTGTGTGTTGTTTGTGTGTGTGTGTGTGTGTGTGTGTTGTGTGTATCTCTCACTGGGAGTGAAAAAAGGGTATGGTTCTCTCAGACATTTACGGATCGCTTCACATTGAGTTTGTAGGGGTGATATATGAGGGTGTTATGCGCTGCACATCAAATCAGAACCAGGCTGTAGATAAAGAACACCCTCTATCTTCCATAGTTTCAGCCCTTTGAGTTCCAGTAGAGCCTGTCATAAACATGAGAAGATGTAATTGCTGATGACATCATATGAAGGCTAAAGAGGGAGGTTGGCAGGTCCAGTCTCCGCGTTGACATGACCTTACAAGTTGTAGTTGGTTAGCTCATCATATAATCATAGGTCCTATCTGTGGTTAGTTCTGCAGAGAATTCACCGGAATGTGTGTATATATATATATATATATATATAACAACACAACACACATACTTACAACAGTATGTGGACACCCCGTCAAATGATAGCCACCATGCATAAAGCGAGGTCCATACAGAAATGGTTTTCGAGATCGGTGTGGAAGAACTTAACTGGCCTGCACAGAGAACTGACTGCAACCCATCGAACACCTTTGGGATGAATTGGAACGCCGACTGCGAGCCAGGCCTAATCGCCCAACACCAGTGCCCGACCACACTAAATGCTCTTGTTGCTGAATGGAAGCAAGTCCCCGCAGCAATTGTCCAACATCTAGTGGAAAGCCTTCCAGAAAGTGGAGGCTGTTATACAGCAGCAAAGGGGACCAACTCCATATTAATGCCCATGATTTTGGAATGAAATGTTAGACGAAGCAGGTGTCCATATACTTTTGGTCATGTAGTGTATTATCGAGTTATGCATTATGTCATTAGGTCCAGGACGATACCAGTATCGCAATATTTAATATAAATAAAAACACGCAGACCAACCTGCTGTATGATAATATTTGTGTGTTATAGCTTAGAAAATACATGTGACTCTGGATGACAACATATATGTTTGTTGTACAACAATTAGAGCTGTTTTCCTAAAGAAGTTAATCTGCTTGTCTTTTGTTTCCTTGACACAAAACCAACGAGTATTTGCAATACTGGTATATGTCACAGTAAATTATAACGCAACTATAGGCATCCCATCTTAATGTGAAACTGACGGACAGCCAATGAAACGCTTTGAATGTTCTTAGCACAACAGCACACAGTGTTTTGGGCAGAGTCTCAATTCACAAAAGTACAGTACGCATTGTTTTTGCCAGACACCTGCAATGAATATATAATATCTAGTCGGCCCTGTAAAAGCCTGAAGGACCCCCTTGACTTCAATGAATGTAGTGATGTACAGTTTGAGGAGGGTGGCCCAAACTTTTTGATTCAGTTTGTCTGGGATGGATATTGGTGCATACCGTTGTCTGGGATGGATATTGGTGCATACCGTTGTCTGGCATGGAGATTGGTGCATACCGTTGTCTAGGATGGAGATTGGTGCATACCGTTGTCTGGCATGGAGATTGGTGCATACCGTTGTCTGGCATGGAGATTGGTGCATACCGTTGTCTGGCATGGAGATTGGTGCATATCGTTGTCTGGGAGAGACATTTGATTTGATTTGACATTTATGAGGTTAAAACACACGCTCATATTTCACTCTGAGCCATGGACAAGACTGGGAGTCTCTCCCTCTCTCGATACAAACAGCAACTTTCACACATTCCTGTTTTAATCGTATTATCCTATGAGAGAGGTGGAAGCCAGGAGGGAGAGAGAGGTGGAAGCCAGGGGGAGAGAGCGGGATATAGAGGGGGGAGACAAAAGACAGACAGACATAGGAGAGAGAAAAAGGGAGAAGGAGAGAGAGCCATAGGAAATAGCCTAGGACTAAACAAGCACCTCAATATCAGGCTAAAATAGTCGTTGGTTACTTTCTGCCCTTCAGAAACAGATTTTTGATCAGTTTTCCAAACCCCAGACCAACACTTAGTCATGCTGAACAACGTCATTACAGCAGTCTTGGACCAGTTGTGTAAATGGCAACAACAACAAAAAAAAGTGCATGACAGCATACATGGATTCCAGCCTTTCTTACTGTACACGTGTTGCAGCCAGGAGTCTTCAGAGTTTTACGTCCAATTTCACAGTGTATTGGTGAGCTCATGCCTTTGGATAGAGAAAGACTGAATGGTTTAGCGGACTTCCAACAGGGGTGGTCAAAACGCGCGTTGGGGGAGCAACAATATGCATTAAAATCCCAGACGGCTTAAGGGAATTAGAAGTAGGTGGTGTGGAGCGAAGAGGACCACCCTCAAACAATCCTTTAGGGCTATGAACTAAAACAGTAAACCACGCAAACAAACCACCCACTCACTCTCTCTCTCCCTCCCTCTCTCTCTCTCTCTTTCCCTCCCTCGCTCCCCCCCCCTCCCCCTCTCCCTCCCCCCTCCCTCGCTCACCCCCCCTCCCCCTCTCATCTCCCTCCCTCGCTCACACCCCCCCTCCTCTATCCCTCCCTCCTCCCTCCCTCGCCCCCCCATCTCTCTCTCTTGCTCCCCTCTCTCGCTCACCCACCCTCCCCCTGTCTCTTCTCTCTCTCCCCCTCTCTCGCTCACCGCCCATCCCCCTCTCTCGCTCACCCTCCATCCCCTCGCTCCCCCCACCCCTCTCTCTTTCTCCCCCTCTCTCGCCAACACTCAGCACTCTACACTAACAAAACTCCCCATGTCAACAGGCTCCGATGCCAAAAGATAGCTTCTGGCTGGGCCTTCTTAAAACACTAAACCCCCTCTTGAGTCAAGATGTGGACACACCTTGAACCTACAGGAGAATGTCTCAGCTCGGGGGCAGTCAGTCGTAATTCTTGGACCAAGCAAGAGAGGTAAAGGGTTATGAGGAAGATCACGGGGGCCAAAGGGTTTACATGTTTGCGTCTAGGTGGACAAGTTAGGTTCCAGGTGAACGTGTTTAGGTTCTAGGTGAACGTGTTTAGGTTCCAGGTGAACGTGTTTAGGTTCCAGGTGAACGTGTTTGGGTTCCAGGTGAACGTGTTTGGGTTCCAGGTGAACGTGTTTGGGTTCCAGGTGAACGTGTTTGGGTTCCAGGTGAACATGTTTGGGTTCCAGGTGAACATGTTTGGGTTCCAGGTGAACATGTTAGGTTCTAGGTGAACATGTTAGGTTCTAGGTGAACATGTTAGGTTCCAGGTGAACATGTTAGGTTCTAGGTGAACATGTTTGGGTCTAGGTGAACATGTTTGGGTCTAGGTGAACATGTTTTCGGACAAGGTCTTGTTTGGGCCTAGATCTATAGTTGAACTTGAGACCGTCTGCTTTCACTGACATAAATACCAGTCTTCTGTTTAAAATTAAATGTTGTAGTGCCCTAATTTAAAATGGACTGACTGTATACACCCGCCCACCATACTTTCTTTAGTGTGTGTGTGTGTCTGTCTGTCTATCAGTTGTTTGTGTGATGTCTGACAGGTCCTTAAACACTGCTCTACCTTCTCCTGTGACTTTTATGATAGGCCCTAGGCGGTGTGGATGTGTTTAAGAGCTGGTCCTGACTTGAAAGGCTGTCACGTCCCCAGACTAAACACAACAGACGTGTGTGCTACAGACAGACACCATATATAAATAAGAGACAGACAGAGAATGATTAATGCACAAATACACACCCACAAACTCAGGGCAAGAAAATAAATCTGATGTTTTTATCTCTCACCTTAGAGACTGCATTTCCCATAACAACGTGTCACTACTTTATTAAGACACACTAAGTGCTAGGCAACCTACCTACAGATGTAGGATCTTAATTTGACCACCATGTTGTTTCAGGATATGTCCTGCACATCAGGAAATGCAAACTTGTAGTATTCAAGGTTTAAAAATGTCCGTTCATTATAATCCACACAATAATTCACATTTTCTGTTACTGCAGGATTATTTGTGAGAAAGTGGTCAAATTAAGATCCTACATCTGTATGCACAACTCAACGAACTCCTCAAAGCACAGGAAGAACAGTGGGTATATTTAGACAAATTAGAGAGAGCAGCATCATCATCCATCCTATAACCAGTCTCTAAATGGGTACTACAACTACTAATCTAAACCATATATCATGTAGGTTAGATCATAAAGGTTATGTAATCTGACAAATCTGTTTGAGAAACCTGAGCCAAGCTTCTGAGGGAGCACTGGCGTCCTTGGCTCATTTCAAAGTACCAAGCAGTAGTCTGCTGCTCCACTTTGATGTCCGATGATGGATCCCGCCCAGACTCCATGTGTTGACTGAGCTAATGGGCATGAGATACTCCAGACCTGGACCCATGACAGGCTGTTTATATGTGCACTGCACCTATGACCCACTAAACATAGTTTGTGTGCAGTGCAGGTATGCTTGAGTTCACTATTCCATAGAACGTCAATCTCAATCAGCTAATGCAGTATATAAAGTGTAATTGTGGGATATAGGGTACAACCACATAATATGTTGCTTTGTGGGAAGAATGTTGCACTTGGACGGTGGTGACGTTAATTGGGGTGGTTTATGGTCTGGCATCATCGTGGTTACCCCCCCTCGCGCCAGTCGCCACCACACAACAGGGCATCGCTCAACGCTGGCTCCTTACTTTAAACCCCAAAACACACAAACACTACAGCCTGGCTCTTCCAGATGACCCTCATACTGTGCCCCCCCCCCTCCTACTGTGCCCCCCCCATCTCCTTCTGCCCTGGGCCCGGTTTCCCAAAAGCATCTGAAGGCTAAGTTCATCGTTAGAACCTTCATAGGAGCATCATTAAATCTCCAAGCTGCTTCCCAAACCATCATTTTTAACGTTGCACTTGAAAACGCTCGTAATATAACCCCTGCCCAAGGCCACTCGTAGTTCAGCTAAGTGCGTCGTTAGATGCTTTTTTGCCCTCCCGCGTCACTTTATACACAGAAGATCCCCGCTAAACAGAATCACATGGTTTATCCGTCTCTCTGTTATCGCTGATAAATTCAGAACAAAGTTGACTAGAAATACAAAGTTACCAGTGTCTTTGCAATTGATTCAAACACGCAACGTAGGCTATAAAAATATGCTTAAATGAAAACCGAGAAGACTGCATTAAAATCTAAAAACGGTAGGCCTGTTTCAATCATATTCAATCATCAAGCATAAGACAGTATTGTCTTTTATCGATGATGGTTATGATATCGTTTAGGACCTTGAGCGTGGCTGAGTTGCATTGTTGGCTAGTGTCTGTAATTTGTCTCAAAATATTTCATGATGTGTCGCCTAACATGCACAATGATGTGCCAAGTCTGTAATATGGTGCATTTCTATTGGGTAAGTATTACAATAAGCCTCCTCCATATGTGCAGCCATAGGTGTTATTAATATCTCTCTAGAAGCTGATCCATCGTCAGTACTGTGAAATAATACTAATGTTAAGGAAAGATTTGAATGGAGAAACTGATCCGAGAACAGTGCTCCCCATCTTTCGATCCTACCCAGTATCGACACATGCTCTAACGACGCAATTAGCGGCCATTCTCTGCCTTGTGTTTTGGGAAACACATGTTACATCTTCGGCCGTTGTAGGAAAGATGCATTGTTAAAACACTCGTAAACCTAAATTCCATCGCTACCGAGAAACCGGGCCCTAGTCTGTTTGGATTGGGTTGGCACTTCCCTTCCTCTCTCCCTCCCTCCTTCCAGGCTCCTTTCCTCTCTCCCTTCACCCCTTGGTCTGGGTAAACTGAGTGCCTTACTCCTGGGTCTGAGTCGGCACATTTCCTCCAGGCAGTCCACACCCACGCTCAGAGAGAGGAAGCCCGATCTCGCGGTGTCCAGAGCGGGGAAACACGCCACCTCCATTGTGCCTCTGGAACTCTCTCTCTCTGGGGCCCCTGTTTGACCCAGAAGAGTTAACCTGGGGACTATTTCAGTAGATTGCAACATTCCACAGCAATCAGATTTAAATGGGATGTGTAGAACAAACATGACTCTTGTGACAGCTCTTTGCATCATATTTATACATGAATAAGCCCATATACTCTGAAGACCAAATTCGGGCCTGCAGGCCACAAACACCACAATCACAAGGCTCAACATCATATCAAACCATGGTCATAAAAACGCAATAAACCTTTAATAAACCACTCGTGCTTTTGAATCCTTTCCGCTGAGAAGCATACACATGTACTGTAAGATGAGAAGAACAGTGGAGGCGTTAGATTATGATGAGAGCGTTCTCTATCGTGGTCTGTAATTACCAGGGATCTGTCTGTGTTCCACAGGGCATGACAAGGGAACATCACCATGGTTTATATCATCTCATCAGTGCCAAACCTATAGAGAATGATAGAGACCTCTAGTGGCCAGAAGGCCATTTTAGCATGGGCAGCGCCATTGAGGGCGCTCCACCATGCTTCCTCCATTTTAAAGTAGTCAAATAAGTCTACTGGGTGGGCATTCCTATGAGTTGTATCCTCAATGGCGCTGCCCATACTGTCACAGATGCTATAATAGCGCAGATATAAAGATGAGTCCTCTATCTATCTCTATGGCCAAACCACAAACATCTGAGTCAGACTGATCGACTGATCTACTGCTCAAAACCTCATCTGAGAGACGGGAAGTTGGATTCTGTAGTTCAGAGAGAGACAGGAAACAGAAAGAGGGGAGAGAGAGGGAAGTAAGGGAGCAAGAGACAGAAAGAGACAGCGAGAGAGACAGAAAGAGACAGCGAGAGAGACAGAAAGAGACAGCGAGAGAGACAGAGAGAGACAGAAAGAGACAGAAATGAGAACAGAGAGAGAGAGACAGAAAGAGACAGCGAGAGACAGAAAGAGACAGAGAGAGAGACAGAAAGAGACAGCGAGAGAGACAGAGAGAGACAGAATGAGACAGAGCGAGAGACAGAAAGAGACAGAGAGAAAGAGACAGAGAGAGACAGAAAGAGACAGAGAGAAAGAGACAGAGAGAGTGAAACTCCTCCAGTATGTGTAAGAGGATAATTACAAAGCACTAAGGAAAGGAGAAGAGGATAGTGGTTAGAGGCTCTGGATTTCAGTTGGACTCATCTTTCTTGGAAGAATGGAAGGATGGAGGAGACTTGGTGGTGCAGGGAGGATGGCATTCTGGTTCCCATCTCATACTTAACGTTTGTGGTAAAGATAGAGCGATCCATGTATTGGCCCAATGCCAAGTTATCTACTGTGACGTTAAAAATTCAAGCCACTTTCCCTTTGATTGACAGCTCCTAACCAGACAGTCTTTGACGTGTTTATTCCCATTAGACTACACCCAAACACAGACCACAACCACCCTTTCTTCTCCCATCCCATCCCGTTTTTATTCCAAAAGCCACCGTTGTGCCCCTCCCTAAATCCACGACCCCACATTTGGCTGAGACAGAACCCACCCTCCCCCTGTAACGCTAGCGGTAGTTCCATCCTCCATCCAGACCACCTTCATCTTAAATCTTTGCCCCAGACAGACTAACTAACTAGCTAGCCGGCTCATCCGTTTATGTAGGCTGTTAAGCCTATTACATCAGTCTACGGGTTAATGAGAAACGATCAACAACACTTTTAGCCGTTATTGCCCCGAGGATATTACCAAAGAGCGGCAGGAGTAGTCTTTTATAATGACTCGTACTGTATGCATTTGGAGATTATATCAGATGGCCATGCAAAACCAATGTTACATCAAGTCAAAGGGCCTTGGATTTGTATTGCATACGGGCGCAGTTACACTATATGATGGCCACACCATATGACAGTCATACTGAATGACAGTTACACTGTATGACACAAGTCTCATATAAGTCTGAATCAAGGCGGTCAGTCACATAATGGCTCTTCATCACATTGGTTTTCCAATGTGCATAAGGCTATTAACAGGCGAGGGGCCAAGGGTCTCCGATTAGAGTTGGAATTTAACTCTCTGTGACTGAATGCAAGTTCAATGATTGACTGGTGAGGGATTATAAAAATTAATTCATCTCTCTTCTCCTCTTTGTTGGATCGGGTTTTCCTGCTGTTGAAAGGTGGTTCCGATGGTTTTTCTGACACGTGAAATCCTTTAAAAATCCATCATCATTGGGGTGCTGGGTGGGGTATCCCTTTCCCCTAAAACCAGAACTAAATGGGCCAACCAACGAATGGGGCTAAATCACTGACACCATGCCCACATCACAGGCACCCAACGCGGTGCCAATTAATGCCACATCGTCTGAGGGTTTCCGACCGAGGGGAAAACTACAATAATAAACAGCAATAAACACATTAACACTCCATTCGTATTGCTCTCAAATGGCACCTCGTAAGGGTTTATAAACAGGGACTTGCTGAAAGAAATGTATTTATTTCTAAGTGCCAAGCTAGTTGCCTGCTGCTAGTACCCCCACTGGTGGGTAGGCTGATCGCAATGCAAAACCTAAAAACACCCTAACCGAGTCCCAGCCCTCCAGCCAAAACACACTTCTCACATTCTCATGTGGCGTGGATTTGAGATTACAGCATTACTACACAATAGTTGTCTGTCGGGGACGCCACCAAATGTGAAGCCGGAATACGTCGCGGAGCTACCTGATACCACGCAGCTGCCAACCCAAGTAGGCTGGAAGACGCTAACGCTGGAGCCAGGTTTTGTTATTGTAAGGATACAGTCTCCTGCAGAGAAACAAGAGATATGGAGCCACTTGGTGTTGTCAAACCACGACTATGTTATTGACCTCGGGGAAAATCTTAAATGACCTCTTGGTTGACCTTAAGTATGTGGTCCTATGTAACACATGAGTTGTAACACCATGGCAACCTTTGAGTAGCACCCCGCAATAATGTGTGTAAAGTAATATGATACAAAAATAGCTTCATTAGTGTAAAGCAAACCGAAATATGACACCAACTTTGATTTAGAATAAGAGTGGAACATAAACATAAGCGTTCCACGGCTGCTATAGAAACTAATGTTGCCCTAATTAACTGGTGGTACACTAGCAAAGGTAATGTCCCCAAATCAATGAACGGGTAAAACGCATGCCCTATAAGGCACCCCAAGTGCGCTTCCCTGGATAAAAGGTGTCACCGGTCACTTCGTCCAGTCAGTTGGCGGCAGCTGCGCCCAGCTAGGGCATAATCCAGTGATTGTCATGCGGGACTGCCTGGACGCCGTAAGGGCTGCTATTCGTCAGTGTAGTTGGGTTGAGGGAGGGTAAAGGACCGGGAAGGCTCCGGTTGCAACCAGCTAGGTTACTACAGTCGCAACGCATAATTCCATGGACAACAAAAACCATGATCCTAACGACACTTTCAGGAGCCAGCGGTGGCCAGCAGTCTTTCCAGCCTCCAGCTCGCAGCTACCCCCTCTGTGTCTCTCTCTGTGTCTCAATTATGAGAAGGAACATAACTGCATAAAGAACTGTATTCATTAGACGACTTAATTGTAGCAAAGCAGAAATGACATTTTACAATGCAGGATGATAATGATAAACAAGAATGCATTCTTAGTATTAGGATATACATTGTTATAAACCATTCATTGTCGTGACAAGATATAATCAATTCCCCCTATCCGCTGCTTTTCACTTCCATTGATTTTGTTGCCTGTTGACCTGTTTCATTTTAAAACCAACAGACTATCAAGGGGTGATTGTAAATATATTTTTTCAGATACATATCAATAATTTCAGCGGCCAGTTGTTGGCGCCACTGAAACAAAGCGCATGATAACGTTAAAATAGACACTCACCCCTGGAAGCGAACAAAATGGGATCGCTCCGCATCGTGGCTTCCCAGCGCATCTATTCCCCAAACAGCAAACGGAATCAGGCGCGTTCCCGGCAGCTGCCGAATATCAATAAAATCCCTCTCCCCGCCCGGCAGCGGCCAACGACAGACCCTCGTCTGTTAATCCGAGGATAGATTTTCCCCGCGATACCAGCTTTGAATAGCCTTTCTTCACGGTGACCAACCGGCAACGTCTCCGGTCTCGCGTATCCTTTCAAACTTTTCTCCGGCTCTTTTCTCCTCCTCTTCCCTCTTTGCTTCCTTCCTGCCGTCCTCCTCCCTCTTTCAAAACTCTCGCTCGTCAAACTGCCTGTGTCTGCATGTCCTGCTCGGCTCAGAAACAGAGCGGATCTTGTCTGAATGCTTGCATCTGCAGTTTTGCACCACGGTGCTGACAGGCAGCTATAACATAGAGAGATAATCGTGTCTTATAAGCAAGTGCACCGAGAGAAGACTGCGCTTTAAAATCTGTCCCCCTGTTTTTCTGTATCTCTCTCTTCGCTGTAAAATGAGACGCAACTATTTCTCTCCGCCCAGCGCTCTCTCTGTCTGGAAGTTTGCAGTTAGCTCAGGAAAAAAAAAAAAACACGTACGGCCAGAGAGGACTAGCCCCACTCTCCCCCTTTTGCTCTGCGACAGATGGGATATTGAACTCGGGCTGGCTCGCCCCTAGGGATGGGGGAAATCGGCAGCTTATGGTAATAGTAGGTAATTAAGGACCGGTCGCGTCTGCCCCTGCACCCCGCACACCCCCGCACGTACAGGGGCCGAATCGTGCAGTTTTGTGTCCTGTGTCCGAAGGGGAGAACAAAAGACAGCCATGACAGATATGAAGGAGAGTGCAGCTCAAGTTACAGGGATACATACATACAGTAGCAGGCCATCTACCTCCTCCAACTCAACACTCACCCGTGTAGAATAGCTTAGGTAGGTATGCTATGGAAACGCTGAACTGAAAAGTTATACCATGTGTACATTGACACATATGAAACCAAGTCATATGTAATTAAGGTTTTTGTAGACTATAAACTAAACACTTGTTTGTGTGTGCCTTGTTATTCCCCTAAAAAGCCAACCTAGCCTTCACTTCTACTGTATGTTAGTAGAGTGTTGGGTTAGGTCAAATTGCCAGAAAAGGACTACCACACACATTTTGTGTTCGGAGCTGATTACCTTAGACAGGGCTGTCAAAACAATGTGGTAAAATCCACCAGCAAGCTTATATCTCACTCACATCTCACTTTGCTGGTTCAAGAAACAAGAAAAATGTAAACACAATATAGTAAAACAGGTTCACAGCAAGATAGGTTTACAGCAAGACAGGTGACAGGTTTACAGCAAGACAGGTTTACAGCAGGACATGTTTACAGCAGGACATGTTTACAGCAGGACATGTTTACAGCAAGACAGGTTTACAGCAGGACAGGTGGCAGGTTTACAGCAAGACAGGTGGCGGGTTTACAGCAAGACAGGTAACGGGTTTACAGCAAGACAGGTGACGGGTTTACAGCAAGACAGGTGACAATTTTGCAGCAGGACAGGTTTACAGCAGGACAGGTTTACAGCAGGGCGGGTTTACAGCAGGGCGGGTTTACAGCAGGGCGGGTTTACAGCAAGTAGCAGGGTTTACACAGCAGGGCAGTTTACAGCAGGGCAGGTTTACAGCAGGGCGGTTTTAAGCAGCAGTACAGGTTTACAGCAGGCAGGTTACAGCAGGGCAGGTTTACAGCAGGGCAGGTTTTTTACAGCAGGGCGGTGTTACAGTAGTACAGGTTTTAACAGCAGGGCGGTTTAGCAGGGCGGGTTACAGCAGGGCAGGTTGGTGAGACCTGTAGTAGATCCGACATGGCCATTCCTTACAGCTAGTGTATGCTGTGTATTATGGTATGTAGTCCCAGATGCCCTTAAGTGGGTTAATTACTGTTACAGAAACTAGTGGAAGGAGGAGTGCTTGTGAGTTGAGAAACAGACTTTAAGGGAGAATACCTAGTCAGGTTGTACAAGAGGAGGTCGGGGGGCTGCCTTAAATTGACATCCACATCTTTGGCGCCTGGAAACGTGGGTTAACTTGCCTTGCTCAGGGGCAGAATGACAGATTTTTACCTTGTCAGCTCAAGGGATTCGATCCAGCAACCTTCGGTTACTGGCCCAGCCCTCGAACCACTAGGCTACCTGTAGTAAATACATGACCAATGGAGGAGCTTGTTTGAGTTGAGATAGACTTTATAAAAATAACATGACCAATGCAGGTTTACAGTGTTTATTTACCAGGCAAGGCAGTTAAGAACAAATACTTTTTTACAACGACGGCCTACTGGGAAACAGTGGGTTAACTGCTTTGGTTCAGGAGCAAAACGATCGATTTTTACCTCGTCAGCTTGGGGGATTCGATCAGCAAACTTTCGGTTCCTGGCCCAACACTCCTAACCACTAGGCTACCTGCCCCTACCTAACTTAGAGGTGTAGGGGCGAGCGCAGGTAGCCTATGGTTAGATGTAGGGCGGTAGTAGCCTAGTGGTTAGAGTGTAAGGGCGCAGGTAGCCTAGTGGTTTGAGTGTAGGGCGGCAGGTAGCCTAGTGTTAGAGTTGTAGGGCGGCAGTAGCCTAGTGGTTAGAGGTGTCTAGGGCAGAGGAGCCTAGTGGTTAGAGTGTAGGGCGGCAGGTAGCCTAGTGGTTAGAGTGTAGGGGCGACAGGTAGCCTAGTGGTTAGAGTGTAGGGGCGGGTAGGTAGCCTAGTGGTTAGAGATGTAGGGGCGGCAGGTAGCCTAGTGGTTAGAGTGTAGGGGCGGCAGTGTAGCCTAGTGGTTAGAGTGGTAGGGCGGCAGGTAGCCTAGTGGTTAGAGTGTAGGGGCAGCAGGCAGCCTAGTGGTTAGAGTGTAGGGGCGGCAGGGTAGCCTAGTGGTTAGAGTGTAGGGGGCGGCAGGTAGCCCTAGTGGTTAGAGGTAGGGGCGGCAGTAGCCTAGTGGTTAGAGTGTAGGGCGCGCAGGTAGCCAGTGGTTAGCACTAGGCCTCCTACCGCCCCTACACTCTAAACCACTAGGCTACCTGCCGCCCCAGCTTCAGAGAGGAAGCTGAGCTGGAGGAGGATGAAAAGATGGACCCGTTTACACCAGTTATAGTGTTAAAGATGTGGTGCAATGGATGGCCAAGTGGACGTGTGTGGGTGTTGTGTTTCTTTGAATGTGTGTTTGAGG